>NC_064245.1:6151785-6753928 GCF_003254725.2 Canis lupus dingo
CTTTCCCTGGACTTGGGCAGCAGTGATACTGAGATGAGGGAGACACAAAATGTTCTTTACTTGTGCCAAGGTGTTTTACATCATTTAATTCACTTTAGATTCATAAGACATATTGCATCAGCTTGGCAAAGCCACTGAATTTCCTTGATATTCAAATTACTTGTTTTTTAAAATGAATTATAATTTTGGCATAGATGATCGGTATCTATCCTTCCCGTTTTTAGTCCAAACTCTAATAGGATATTGACAACCACTAACTTAAGGTGTGGAACTGATTGATGTAATGGCAATCCCGTCTCTACTTGACATTGACTTCTGTAGGAACGTTGCCCTAGTCATTAAGCACAAGCCATCTCTTGGAACATACGCTAGTTCAGGGATGGCAGGGAATAAGTTTTGCTATTGAGATTGGAAAAGAAGTTTGCCAAATGCCTCTGAAAAATGAGATTTTTCTTGCACTCTTCTCGATACATAAAATGGTTATCATGCATGTTTTTTTTAATTTTTCTTTATCCCCTGACAGTATTTTGTTGTCTATTGGAGAGTAAAATTATTCTAAAAATTGTAAACCTCAGTATTAGGCTCCAGTTACAATTGTTGTATGTATGTTAATCTTACACTTGACGAATAAAATGCAATCTCACACTCCCCCCTTCCCCTTGAATCTGTGTATGTGTCATCTTTAGGAATTGATCAAATAGTTTCAATAGTTTCAATTGTAAATAAAACTTTAGAGCATATCTGAATAATGAGTAATTCACTTTAGGAACTTTGCTGCACATTTCAATTATGAAATTTAAATGCATATCTAGTATTATTATTTTAGTTGGATGAATCATGCCACATGTCCCATTCAAGTAAAGTCTCTTTTTCCTCTAGAGATTGTCCCCGTGAAGTACCCAAACAGTGGGGGTTTTTTGTTGTTTTTTTAATTTGGATTGTTATGGTTTTTGTTTTGTTTTTCAGATTGAAAGAAACATAAGGAAAGGCTTCACATATAAAGCAACCTGACAATTTTATTCTGGGTACATTATTACTATATTTTAAAATAAATGTAAATAACTCAGTATTAACTTTCCCCATCAAGAGCAATTCAGGGGTGTCTTTAAATACAAGGTTATGTAAAGATAAAATTGATATAAGTAATTAAAATAGATCAACAGTAGTCTCAATAAGCCAGCTAATGATTTGTTAGCTCTGCTAATCTGACATTTGGTATTGTGAAGAGTATAAAATTAATTTCCTCAAATCAAAACACAGTTTAATTAAAAATCATTGGACACATCAGATAGCAAATATGTCAATTTGATCTGGCACTGTCTCATACCTTTTCATTTGATTTTTATAGAGGAAATTACAGACCTATGATAGAAGCATAGCAGATATAACAGCCCATCTGAAATATCCTCAAAAATTGAAAAGTCAGTATTTTCAAACATTTTGTAATTGATAACTGCTCAATAGGGCTGTCTTCTTCAACATGTACCTGTCATTCCACTAGTCAGTGGGCAATGCCGTGCTTTTTAATCATTCCTGAAAGTGTTTGAAAACTTATGAAATGTGAGTGCTGTGTCATTCCAAATTGAATCTGTGACATGTTCCTGGAAGTCACTTCATGGAACACTATTATACAAGAAATGAAGGAAAATTACTGCGGGGGGTGTCTGAGTAACAATGATCATTTCAAATATTATAAAGCAGGCCACTTACTCTATTTCTGCCTCTTGTAACCTCTCTTCTCTCTATCAATATCATTAAGGTATATCAGTTACTATGAATAAGGGCTTAGCTTCTAAGAAAGGTATCTTAGCTATAGTGTCAAGAAATGTGAATAGCCATATTATAAGCTTTAGTTAACATCATTATGTCCACACACCATGCACATTCATGCAGATGGGTGTGTGCACACATACAAACACACACACATTCTCATAAGAGAATGAATTTGTAACAGTTGTTGAAAAATTGCTTTACTAAAGGTCTTGCTCTAAAAGAGGGAAAACTGCCTGGATTAATTTGGTTAACTTAGGTTTTAAGCACCTATCTAATATTGGTTTCCTCTAGCTGTTTTTGGTAGGGACATACCTTAGAACTTATCTGAAACTTCTTAAAAACATTAAAGTGAATTTTGGCAAAGTCAGGCAGTGACCTAACTTTGTTATATGCCACATTTCAAAACCCTCACAGCTAATCTAATAGAAACACTCACAAAATTCAAATAGTTTTTAGATAGACTCTACAACCTTGTTTTGAAAGTTATATGCAATATAGCTTTTTAGTATTTTCACTCCCTTATGTTTTTATTGTGGGGATTTATTCATCCTAACAAATTTTTCTGAAAGGGGAATTTTGTGAAGGAAAAATTATGACCCTTCTTGGCTTGAAATTTACACCGGAGTTCTATCTGCACTCTAAGTCTGTTTCAGATTTCCTTTGCTTTAGCAGTTTCCTGATGATAGTAGGAGTTTCCTAGCATTTTTGACAAGTAAACTGAATAATTATTTAGGTACATGCTTAACTCCCAAGAGAGATTTGAGGTATATTCCTTACAGCATCAAAACTTTGTTCTTCCTTAAAAAATCAAAACCCTGGGATCCCGGGGTGGCGCAGCGGTTTGGCGCCTGCCTTTGGCCCGGGGCGTGATCCTGGAGACCTGGGATCGAATCCCACGTCGGGCTCCCAGTGCATGGAGCCTGCTTCTCCCTCTGCCTGTGTCTCTGCCTCTCTCTCTCTCTCTGTGTGTGACTATCATAAATAAATAAAAATTTATTAAAAAAATCAAAACCCCCCAAAACAGACATTTGCTCTTCCTTCCCAAACATTTTTGGCATGTCACCCCAAAATTCTGAGGCTATAAGTTCCAGTAAAAAGCTTCCCTGAGAATTGGTTATCTGCTTCATATAGGGGTCAACTGATCTTGTTTTATCATGATTATTATTTCCACCATCACCAGATATCTAATTCTGTCTTGCTTTCGGTAATAACTAGATTCTAATCCTTACATTATTCTGTATATCCCCAAATCTGACTTATATCCCTATCATTCCCAATCCTTAAATCCTTTCTTTGTGCCCCTGAAACTGCTGGACTATCATGGTACATCATATCCTGTGTCCTCAAAATTTTCTCTGAACCATCCCTTCACCCTCTTCCTCCAACTTGACCTTGGCTCTCTTCTAATGTCACTGCTTTAATCACAGACTTTGCAGACAGCTATGCTTCCCCTTTGGAGTATGCTGGGTTTTTACTCTTAATTACTATTTTCATTATACCATGAATCTCCTATACACACACACACACACACACACACATCAACTCCTTTAGGATTCGTGTTATCAGACTACACCTCTGTCATCACTATCCATTGTCTTTCTGGTCAATTTTCCTGGTTCAGGGATAATTTTAATATCTAACTTATTGACATCTACTCTATCACTATTGCCCAGAATGCCCAGTTGGCATTCTTCAAAATTGCATTAACATTTGAATAATTCACTAGCTTCCTGTCCATTTGGTAACTTGTCTTCACTTCCATTCACTTTTCCTCCACCTTCCACTCCTAAGACTATGCTCCTATACTTCTCATTTTAATAAATGCAGCACATCCCAAATCTCAGTTTCAATTATCCTACCCTTAAAGCATTACCTACAATACTTAAAACTTACTCTAAAACTGAAGTTAATAATCCTATTCTCCTTAGGTAACTATTTCATAGGTTATTTTGTAAAACCTCTTCAACCTTCCGAAATCCATCTTCTGTTCAGCAATTTACCTTGCTGTATGTGGGCGCTCTGCACCAATCATGAGTGCTATGGTGTTCTTATAACTTGCACAGTCATCTAAATTTTGTCTTTCCTTAGATAAGACTATATATAAGGTGATCTCTTTGTTTTAGGCTCACCTCCTCACAATCCCAGAATGAAACTTTTTTCCCCCCAGATATCCTTTAATAGATTAGAATAACAACTATACTTGTGAAAATAATATATTTACTCTGAAAATCTGGCATTAGTAAAATTTGACAGTATGGCTACCAGGAATGGCATTTCCTTGGTAACCTCACCCATTGAAGGTTTGGCCAGTTTTGAGTTTGCACCCACGTAATTTTAATAATCTCATTTTTAAAAGGCCATGTAATATAAATTCTGATTATTTTCAAGGAATTAAGCCTTTGACATTAATTGGACCTTACTGAGTAGATGTGTGCACAGCTCTAATTTCTGAGGTTAGTGTTACACAACTAAGACCACCCAGTACTATATACTGAAGGGAATGACGGTGAAATATTACTTTGGAGTAATAATTGATTTTCTTTGAAATACTCACCTGATCCCACACCCAGTGCTAATTATATTGAGTTATGTTCTCAGAAACGTACCTAAAGACTATTCCTTTTTAACTTTACTTTTTTTCCTTTTTTAATGTATGATTTACCTGCAATGAAACCCACTCATTTTAAGCATAAAGGTTGATGAATTTTGGTAATTGAATACAGCTGTGTAACTTCCACACTGTCAAGATAGAGAAAATTCCATCACCAGGGTTACCTTTTCTAATGTTGCCTTGAAAGATTGCTTATGTTTAAGAGAAGATCTTGACCTAACCCTGAGGGCCACAGTCAACTTTTAACAATGCTGAGCCCTTAATTTTAGTGTCAGCTAATTCTGAATATCAGAGTATTCTTTCCTCTTTCATTCATTTTCTCCCTTACCTGAGAAGAGCATAGTAATCATAAGATAGCTTCTATACCCTCCTAGTACCACGTATACATATCTAACTTTGGAATAAATATACGTTCAGCTTGTTTCTGCTGAAATACACAGATAAAACACCACTATTCCTATACAGGATGTGCCATTCTCCCTACGTACTAGATTCTCTCCATATTACTAAGTCAAGGACATTCCTTCTACAATTTTCTTCTTTTCCTTCTAACATTCATTTTTCCTCTATACTGTGTCATCTCTGTCACCAAATAATGTTACTTCCCACTTTAAAAATCAAGAAAAAACTTTTCCTTGATTCTTTATCCTTTTGTAGCATGTCTATTTATTTTTTTTAAGATTTTATTTATTTATTCATGAGAGACACAGAGAGAAAGGCAGAGACATAGGCAGAGGGAGAAGCAGTCTCCATGCAGGGAGCCCAACGTGGGATTCGATCCCGAGTCTCCAGGATCGCTCCCTGGGCCAAAGGCAGGCGCTAAACCAATGTGCCACCCAGGGATCCCACATGTCTCTTATTTCAAGTGAAATTACTCTACTACTGCACAGATTCAGAGTCATCATTTCATCTCCTAGTCTCCTTACATCTCATTCCATTGTCCCCAGCATTTTCCAGCAGAAGCTACCATCAAGGTCACTAATAACGTCCATATTGTCCAAGCCATGGTTGAGTTCTCAGCCCTCATTTTATTTGACTGATTAGCACCATGGCATGATTGCTACCTCATTTCTGAAACCAGGCTTTCATTAAATTTTGCAGTTACATGATCTTATTTTCTTCTCCATCCTTCCTAATCTCCCTTGATGGATCTTTTTTCTTCTTCTGATACGTATTTCAAATGGTAACCTAGAATTATAAGCTACCATGAATTTTCTTCTGTTAACGGTCATTCTCTGGTTGATCACCTCCAAATGATTAGGCCACATTCAGAAAAATAACTCCAGAATTTTATGTCCATTCCAGACCTTCCCCCTGAATTTTAGACCTTTATATCCACCCCGTGTCTCAAATGTGGCATGACTTAAGCTATTTTCTTTACTGTCCTTTTCTGTAGGATAGTGTCAGATACCTCTTAGTATCCTAGGAATCCCTCTAAGCCAGTCCCCATTCCAATCAGGGGTGACACAAACTATATTTCAGACTCTCTTGCCAGATGACTTCCAGGATATAAAATATTTTTATTGCTTCTCCATGTTTCTGGCAATGGTTGTCCCGGCATTGCTGGTAGAGTTGTCAGTATTGAGGAAAACTTGGGATGGGGCTGTGCAGAAGAAACAGTGGAGACAGCAGAAGGGCTGTGGTAACAGCACTCACAGCACCAGTAGCAGCTGCATCAATAATGAATAAATGTTGGCAAGCCCCTGGCCTCCTGCTTAGCCAATCCAAGACACAGTAGCAAAAGCCTCGCTTGCAGAGCAATCCCAGGTTTAGACTGACATCACCTTTCTCCCCCATGTGCTTCTTTCTCTAGTCCTAAGAGGAACAGTGACTTCCTACAGCTATTTGTTATTTGGTAATCTCACCTACTTCTTTTTTTTTTTTTTTTCTCCTGCAGTTCTTCAATCATGCTTTTGAAAAACAGATTCTCTAAATTATCACCATTTAAATTCCTTGAGTAGTTTCTGCTTGCATGATTAAAGACTGATAAACTACTGAGCCAGAAGGTCTCTGAGGAAACAGAACTTTTGGGATTAGTTATCTAGCATAATTGGGCTTGAAAAAAGTGATGACATCCTTATCAGAGGAAAATAAATGAGAAGAGAAATTGATGTTACTCAGACAGATGCAGTGACTGATGACTTTGGTCCTCCTTTTTTGAAAGAATGAAAAAGTCTTTCTTTAGACAAAAAAAAAAAAAAATAGTTACATCATTTTAGAAAGGAGCATGATTACTGTCTTTGGCTGAGTGGCCAAATAGTGAATAGTGCCAAATAGGGTCTTATCTCTCAGCTCTACACCCACCCCTTCTGTACCTCATTTTTACCTTCAATTAGGAAACATAAATTATATTTCTCAATCTGCTTTGCCAGCTGGCTTCTTCATTACATCCTTCCAATGGAAGGCATGGGCAAAGGATTTGAATGTGAGAAGAAACGAAAAACTAAGCCATTTTTCCAGGTCCCTGAAGTACCTTATATTTGAGTAGTTATAAATTACTGGTTGGGAAGTGATAGCTTAAACTGCTGTAATAAACAGGTAAAAAAAAAAAAAAATCAGACTGGCTAATTACTCAGACTACATGTTTACCACTGGATAATCTGGGTATTCTCCGTGTCAACTGGTTCCAGATAATCAAAATCATAGACTATCTACCATCTGGAACATTGCTATATGCTGTGGCAGGGGCAAAGAAGCTCCTAGAACTTTTTTTTCACCTCTCATTAGCCAAAAATATCACATGGCCATACATACCTCTGAAATCGTCAGGAAGCTGGAGATATTTTGGAAACAGCATTAAATGCTTACCTTCCATTATATGAACTCATTCTTCCAACACCTTTATAAAAAATTCCCAGGATTAGAATCCCTATACAAAAAAAAAAAGAAAAAAAGAAAAAAGAAAAAAGAAAGAAAGAAAGAAAAGAAAAATCCTAAAGTATTTTCAGATTTTCTCTTAATATTTAATGGAAGTACCAACTGAGATCACATTATCCTCCAGTGTTCCTCATTGCAATAAATAAGTACTCCATGAATTCAGTTTTTTAAGCAAAAAAAAAAAAAAAAAAAAAAAAAAAAGTCTTAGATTCCTTTGTCTTATACCATATATCCAATATATCAGAAATTCTGGCCACCTACACCTTGAAATGTTTGCCAAACCTAAACATTTCTAGCAGTTCTACTACACTGGTCCAGGATACAATCATTTCTCTTCAGTTACTATAAAAACTTCCTGATTTCTCTATTTCTACTCTTTACTGGAATAGTCCTGATAACCCTTTTGATATGTAAGTCATAGTTTGTTGTTCCCTTCATCAAATTCCTCTGACAGCATCTCATCTATTGGCGAAATAAAATCCCAGAGGTAAGGTCTACTGTGCTTTGCAATGTCTGATCTTCTATCCAGCTGATGGCATCTTCCATCTGATTCTTCTCCTTGCTCACTGTCCTTTCACTGTTCCCTCCTCATTCTTGACCTTTGTCCTCTTCTATATGTGGAATATATTTAAACAGATATGATAACCCACACTCCCATTTAATTAAGAATTCTCTGCTCAAATTTCAATTTTTTTTTTCTGTATCTGAAACAGAACTCTCATAATATCCTATGCACATGCCTTGGTTTATTTGGAATCATGGCAATGTTTATTTTTTTAATTGGCTATTTGTTTTCTAATTATCTACCTCACCAGAATATATATTTCATGAAGACATTAAATTTTCCTGCTTTTGTCTGTCTGTTCTTTACTTGCAAATGACAGAAAGGATGACTTATTTCGGTAAATTAAGCGATATTTCATGGAGTTGTTAGTACCTTCTGATATCTTTGTTTACACAGAGGTACTTAGTATATAATTTTTTCCCTCCCCTGGTGTCTCTGGATGCCACAGTGCTCTATATATTAAGCATTGGTAGCTAAACTAGGGACAGAATGAATGGTACTAGTGTAGATAAGTATAAAAATATATACATACATATAATATATATACATAAAATGGAAATGGTGATGTTAATCAAAATCTTTGGTATATATAAGCATTGAGCATTTAGAGATATGAAATGGTGATTCACAGAAAGGTATATGACATTTTTTAATCATTTGGCGGCCCTTCACCATTTGGTTTACTGCTCTCTTTAGTCCCTGAATGTCCCAGTTGATGCTGAAAAAACAATTTCTTTCACCGTTCTCTTTTTAGGTTTACACTTATGAGTAAGTGCTTAAAAGGTTAAATGAGATGTGATAGAAGTGGAATGAGGTTGCAACCCATGGAAGGGTAATAATGAATTTGATTTAGGGCTCTCTAAGGATATTATTAATTATATATCAATATGTCAATAACAAACCTTAGTGAATAAAGATACTTAAAGTCTCTTAAAATGGAACTTGCAAGTGCAAATACTGAAAAAAAATTTATCCTTATGATGCATGAATATTATAAAGTTTTTATGATGCCTTTGACAAATGTGCTATTCTTAAGATCTTTGGACTCAAATAGATTGTTTAAAGGTTTTTCCTCTTAGGATTCGTTAAAAAGGTATTTATGTTTTCATCCCTACAAACTGCCCGTCTGCACTTTATGCAACAATAGTCAAAATTGCCATTGGTATCCCAACAAGCAATAGAACTATTTGTGAAATTTTGTCATAACAGAAATTGTTATGCAATTAGACTAAAATAAAATTATTTATTGTGCTTGTATAAAATTTTTCATCCACCATAATTCAATTTTCATAAGTGATTTAATTCTAAAATAAGCCAGGAAAAGTTGTGAAACCTACCAGAAATGATGACAAGAGAAAATAAAAGAAAATTTAAAAATAATCAAAATAATATGTGAAATAGCTTTTGCCTAGTCACATCAGGGATTTTTATCAGGATAGGAATTTTAGAATTCTGTGCTTGCGAAAATCTGTGAGGAAGGAGAGTGAACAAGAATATAAGGGAAGGATCTGGGGAGCCAGAGGGTAAAAAATAACTACCACATCAGTGAACAACACAGATAGATGTATACGTAAATATGAATCTGCCTATTTCTCCTGATACTTCCCTCATGTGAAGACTAATTAGAAATATGAATCTCAGGCCCCATTTTATAGAATCTGCATTTTGAGAGGCTATTGGCATGCACTGGAAATTAAGCTATTTTCGAGAAGTACTGGAAAATAAGCTACTGTGAACTAGTTAGGATTGAATAGTGTCTACAATATTGGAGATCCTGGACCTGGATCTTACCTTCTATCTATCACAACTTCCATTTATAACAAATTCCCCATTGGAAGCAAATATAAGGCTTTTGAGGGACAAATAAGTACTTTTCTAAGTACCCAGTCTTGGATTTCTATGGTAATGGGGAAAAGCAATAAAAGAGAAGTTAAATGAAAGTTTACCCAAAAGGTATTCTATGTTTTCATGAAAAGAGCAGTAAATTCATCTGCTCTTACATACTGAAGAGACCACCCACATATTTATGTCGAGTCACTGTTGAATTACCCTGTGGTTCTCAGATAGTCTGATGATATTCTGAGGGAACATAAAATACATGAAATAAAATGACTGCCTGAGTTATTTTTTCTTTTCCATCATGAATGGTTCATTTTGTTTGACATATTTGTCTATCGACAATTTGTTGAATTTGCATTTTATTGTTTGACTTAAGTCATGGTCCAATTAGCAAAATAGATCAAAGGCTAAAAGGCTGAGAAATGTTTATTGCAAGGCAAATGTTGTTAAAACAGCAATATAAATATTATAATACAATTTATCAAATGGTACTATTAAATTCTATGTAGTATTAATATCATAAAATATGAAATGAGCAAATACTATCACAGTTCTCTGCTGGTTTTCTTCGTAATAGGATGAAAACATTCTTCGTGGAATGTGAATCTATTCTTGGCGTATGTAAGGTTCATAAATGAAAGGACTGATTTGTGATTTTTATGTTGAGCTCGTTGCTAAAAACTGCACAAAAACCATTCTTTCCTTTATTTAATGATTATTGTGAATAATAACATAAACTAGAATAGAACCAGATACAATGAAACCAAATAAATGTACAGCAAAATCAGGCATTGCTATGTAAAATAAACAAAGTAGGTTCCATGTGATTTTGGATTTTTACCCTTCAGCATTCAAGAGGAACAGTTTGCTTTAAAACATGGCGCTTATTCAAGAATTGTAGGTTAAGAAATAATGAAAAATATAGCCCTGAACATATCATAGAAAGACTCCAGTTTTCAACGTTTAGTACTAAGATCTGTGCAAAGACATGGGCAATAAATACAAGACTTCTCTTTCACACCAATGTGTATGGGCTATGAAAGGAAAATATACTCCTATTTTTGAAGTGGGAGGAGATTTTATAAAGTAAATATCATTTTCTATGATTTTAAGAGGCTTGCTCAAGTGATAGGTTGAGTATCTCGAATAGCCTGACTGTAGCATCCTTTACCGCAAGATCACCACAATATTTAATACTGAGATAAGATCTCAGCTTTTTAAGATTGAACTGTGTGGAGAAACACTAGGGCTTTCTAGAGTTTGGCATTTTTACTACACCTAATGATTTCTTCTCTTATAATGGAAAATAACTAATGGTCATATTTTATACCGACATTCAACCATAACAACAACAAACTCTAAGGAAAGAGCTTCTATACCTTAATTTGATCAAAGAGTAGATTTGAAATTGATTTACCTCTATTTTAAGCTGAAATATTCAATCTTCTATCTTTTGAGTGTAATGTCCTGTCAGCTTTGTATCTGACAGTGTCCTTCCAGGGTTTTTAGTGAGAACTCTTACCTTCAATTTTAGGTCTTTGTTTCTATCTGCATATTCTGAGACATTTGACATAGCTACCAAATAATATCAACAATTCTCAATGACATTAATATTGAACACTATATATGGAGTGTAAATTTGAAAACTTAATAAACAGCCAAAACATAGATTCTAACACATGATTTGATTTATTCATCATCAAGCCAGATGCAAGTGTCTTACTATCCTTCTACCTTAAATGAGCAATACTCTTATCAATTAAATATTTACATTAAATGTGATTTAACTTTTTAAATTATTTAAAATTGGCGGCCTAAGAAGTTCCCTAAATGCCAAACACTTGAGATAAACCATCATGGAGATTTTTAATGTAAAATTTCTGTACACCAGTAGAATTGTATTTCTCCTTTATCTGCCCGCCTGTGACTACAATCAGTATGTAAACAATGATCTAAAAGGCAATGAAGATGCAGATTTAGGCAAAATGCTAAAAGTTAATTTTAATTAAAATGAATCAAGTGTTTGCCTTTTTCCTACATACCCCCTTTTCTCAATATGATTTTAGTCCCTGATTTTGCATTTTGCATCAATAATTATCCAGATTCCACAATTTATTTTATTTTCTACCTTGCCTGCATGTCCGTGAAATATTTTCTCGTAATACTTGTTAAATTTATCTCCCTCACTCCCACTTTCAGGCACTCTTTTTTTAGTGTTCAATATAGGTGTAAAATAATATTTCCTGTTATAAAGTTTTTGTGATTTCTTTTGTGCTGTCATACTTTATACATGTTTGGACACTATGTCATTAGGTACACACATAGGATCATCATGCCTTCTTGATGGATTCATCATTTTATCATTATATGTCTCTGTTCTCTAGAAATACTCTTTTTTCTCATTCTTTGCATTTTTTAACTTTTTAGTTTCAATTGAAATACAGTTGACAAAGTATTAGTTTCAGTTGTACAACATAGTGATTTGACAGTTGTAAACATTAGGAAATGCTCACCATGATAAGTGTAGTTACCATTTGTCACCATAGTATGTTAATACATAATATTGATTATGTTCCCTATGCTACACTTCTTATCCTTATGAATCAGTTATTTTATAACTGAAAATCTGTACCTCTCAATTCCTTTCACCTACTTCACCTATTTCACCTATCCCTGCCTTGTCCTCCTCTCTGGCAACCACTGGTTCTCTTTATTTATTATTCGGTTTCCATTTTTTGTTTCTTCATTTCCTTTTTTCAGATTACATTTGTAAGTGAAATCATGTAATATTTTTTGGGGGAGAAAGCTCCTGCAGATACTTGTCTCTCTGGCACACATCCTAAAATTAGTCAATAAATCTCAATATATAATCTGGGTGCTTTTGAAACTGCTGCTTCTGTGCTTGGTCTCCTATTCAGTGCTGTAGCATGCTGGCCCTTTAGGTATAGAGTCTTAGTTCTGTAAAGCATTTCAGTTCTCCCAGAGTAAAGCCCACTGACTTATTTTATTTTATTTTATTTTACTTTACTTTACTTTATTTTATTTTATTATTTATTTTTTGTCCCACTGATTTTTTAAAGCCACATATTATGGGGGCTTATATGCCCAGTGTAATATTTTAATGGTTGCTAAAATATATATGTTAGGTTTTTACTAATTCCAGTCAAATGATAAGAGTACTTTACAGTGTAATAACTTTGAGTATAGTAAGGTTCACTTTTTGTCCTATGAGCTTATATTTTATTCTAAAAACTGAACATAAATGGTCATTATTTCTCCCTTAAAGGTGCTATAAACTTTTTAAAACATTTATACAAATTTATACAAATATTTAATTTTCCTGGTACTTTTCAATCCTTCTTGCAGTTTTATGGTTTACAGGATACCATTTTACATCAGCGTGAGTAACTTCTGTTAGCTTTTATTGTAGCTTGGTGTTCCTGATGACACATTATCTCAGTTTATGTCTGTCTGAAAATATCTTCATCTCTCTTGTACTAAGAAATTTTGGTTGAATATAGAACTCTAGATACAGTTTTCATCTTTCAGAACTTTCAAAATACTATTTTCTGTCATGTTTCTATCCAAAATTGGCCTTTGTATTATTGTTTTATGTACTGTTTCTTTTTCCTCAATCTGCATATGAAAATATGCTGTGATTTGATTTTTACTTTTTCAGCAATTCAGGTACAATATGTATAATATGCTTAGATGGTTTTTTTTAAATGATCCATTATGCTTTTATTTCATTGTTTTATAATTCTTTATGTCTGTATCTAGCTACAAATCTGAAAAACTTAAGGTCAGCAAATCTGTAAATTTCTGATTTATTTTCTTTATCTTTTCCTTCTGAAACTTAAATTGCACTTCTTTTGGACCATTTAATATATTTCCACACATCTTTGACACATCATTCTTTCATTTTCTTTTTTTATTCATTTAGGCTACATTTTCATTCCATTTGTGGTATGTGTACTGCTAAAATGAGCACACTTAGTCTACTTTTTCAAATACCTCTTGTAGCTATTTTTATCATAGTTTTAATAGTCATTTTTACACACCGTATGAAAAATAAAACCCCATCTGACGAAACCATCTGCTCAATCTTGTGGTCTGTTTGTATTGACTATTCCTTTTCTTGGTGATGAGACACATGTGCTAGCTTTTTCATTTATATTTTCTAAATTTTATACCATATATTTCATATAAAAGACTACTAGATTTCAAAGGAAATAATATATACCCTTAGAAAATAGTACATCACTTTTTCTATCTTGATGCTGCAGTGGAGTGCTGAATCAATCTGATCTGCAGTTGAACTTGCTTAAGCTTTGTTAAAACTTCAGTTTGATTCATTTACCACTGACTTAAAATGTTTGGATGCTTATTTTTGACTTTTCCTTCAACAGGGGTTGTCTTCTTTGAACTTTGAAGGTTTGAGGGATTTCTTTAACCTTTACAAGGAATCCATCAGCTTTCTGCACAATGAGAGATCTCTGTCTGCTTTGGATTCTGGCTGTCAATCTTATCGGTTGTTGGCAAGTTCTCTGTACTTTCTATTCTCACTTATGTCTTTGTGTCCTTTGGGCAATCTCTTTCTTCTCTGCTTTCAGCCCCCCTGCCTTACATTTTGTCAGGGCCCAGGATGGCTTAGAGAGTATTTTTCTCAGCAGCCCCAGCCCATTTTCAGACATCAATAGCTAAAAGCCTGATGTGTCTAAAGGAGTTTTTCTTTCGGATATCCTGACTTGACCCTGGTCTTCTATAGGTGAACTATAGAACTACATAGGACTATAAGAATTCGAAAAATTTATTTCAGCTCCCTCTTCTGCTCCATCTTTTAGTAGGTGAAAACTGTTTTTAAAAAAGTGATATAATCACCTTCTTTTGCCATTCTTCATCTAAGGCATATTTCTTTTCATCTGGGTCCTCCATCTCAGATAAGGGAAGTTTTGCTTTTTTCTCTTATATGAAGGGGTGCCTTTTTCTGGAATTTATTTGTGTTTTGTTTGTTTGTTTTGTTTTGTGGCCACAGCTCGATGGTGAAGTTTAAATTTATGACTTTTAGCATTTCCATCTTGATTTGAGTGAGAATGACAGTTTTGACTTTCCTCATGCTAATCAGGAATGGAAGTCATCTGGGCATTACAGTTTGCAAATGTGTTTCAGACATTTTTATTTATCTCTTTCAGTGAACATGACTGATCAGCATACCTTTAATTGCAAAACCAACATCTTAAGTCCATGTTCATTCTGGAACTGAATTCCTGTTTCTGCAGTTCTTTACTGGAAAAAAAAATCTATCCTCTATTTATCTACCATCTATCTACTCCACCTATCTACCTATCAGTCTAAAAGGAACCCAAACTTACAATTCCAAACCTGAATAAAAACTCTTTCCTCCAATTAGGTATATTCTTCTTGAAGTATCATTATCCACTCAGGTTATTTAATTCAGAAACTCCATTTTTCACATTGTCATCTCCCTCATCGTACATAACAAGCAATTTCCGCTGCCTTTACTTTCCTTGACACTACTCAGTCTTACTCTTTTTCCCCAGCTGCACTGCCACCATCCTAGAATAGGCCATTATCATCTCTTCTCTGAATAACTAGCACGTAACGTTAACTAAGTTTCTCTGACCCCTGCCTTGTTCCCTCAAAATAGTCTTTAAATGCTAATCTGTGTACGTTGCTCATCTTAATGGTTTTCCAATCATCTGTGTGATAAAATTATTTCCATTTATCCCTTCATGATATGATTCTTGCCTACTTCAGGATCTAGTCCACCCTTTTTGGACTAACTTGGATCATTTTTGTTTAATTCATCAGACATATCTTGGCTTTTTTCTAGCCTCCAGGTATTTATATACTCTGTTAACACTGTCTCTTTATTCTTCTTACTCTCTGCTCTTTAAATCTCTCTTTACAATTGTAACAAACAACAAATTGAAAAACCTTAACAAATGTTACTCATCCATAAAAAAATTAATAAATACCACTGATCATGTAATGTTATACATCTGCTTTGTTTTATAAATCTTTTGTCCTTCTACACTGATTTGTAATTTCTTTTTTCACCTTCTCTGATGATGAGACCTTAATTTATTTTTTATCCCTAGCGTTAAGTACCTGGTGCATCACAGAACTATAAATATTTGTTAAGTAAATTAAAGGAAATAAGAATCTTTCCTTGGAAATAAGGAGCCAAAGGAAAGACAGGAGTGTATAGGTTCTCCTTTTAATCTTTAAATTCTTTTCCTTTGCTTTTTTCTAAACCAAAAGGGGCCTGAAGGGGAAAGAGTATCAGAAACTAAAGATAAAAGGGAAAGTAGGATACATATTTGGTTAAATTATTATTTTGGGAACCACATACTGTCTTTGACTATTTAAATTAGAAGCAACCAACGATCTAGAAGTGAAATTCACAAATTATGAATAATCATATAATAGCCATAGTTTGCTTTGGCTATATATAAAATTATTTTAAGAATTCAAATATGTAGTCTTTTACCATACTTTTGAACATTATTTATGTTTGAACAGTGTCACAATTTATAAATAATGAGTTAACATATTAATTTTATGGAGCTTCTATACTTTGCAATTTTAAAATTTTCTGTTGTTAAAAATAAATTATTACTACTTTCAATAACATTTTAAAAATAAAGTCTTTAGTTCACCTGCAACAAAAATACAGGGCAATATGTTATCTATTTGTACAAACAGACCAACTAGAGGAGCCAAATAGGCTATTTAAAACCCTCAAATAATGATTGCCTTGGGCAAATCTTTTTTATCACATTTTTGCTGTGAGTAAAAATGACAGTATTGGCATCTGTATTTTAAGAATTATTTGATAATTAAATGGAATAATACATACAAGTGTATAATCTAATGTCTGGAACATAATAGAGTTTTTATATTTATACATTTCATATTATAAAAAGAAAATAACAACAAAAAAGACTACAAACGAAGTCTCTAGTTGTCCTGTTTACCTAGAGAAATTTATTTCCAGTTAAATCAGTAGTAATAGATTCTTAGAATTTTAAAGAGAATAAGTGAGTGCTCATAGTAACAGAATTACTATGGCTCAGAGTTGGCACATCAATCTGTCTTTAAATTCCAGGGCTAATGTTATTTCCACTATGTTTCAAAAAATGAAAATATTGTATTCTTCTCTATCCTATTAAGTATACTTTATCATTTTAACCTATATTGTATTTGAAAAGTAAAATAATTATTTTTATGTTTCAACTAAATAGAATAAAAGGTTATAGATTCAATACCATCTTTAAATAATTCAAGTTGGGACAGTTCAATGAGAATTAAGTCTTTTAAAATGACATGGTGATACTATATATAAAAAACGTATATTTTTAAAAATTTTAATGTATCCTAGGAACGCTACTGTGGTTTTAAGACAGGATTCAAATTAAATGGGCTATTTTGTGAACTCATCTTTACCTGTGATGGAATTATACAATTTTCTTTTATTACTAGTGAAGTAAATTTCAGTTATATAGATTCAAAATTACTATCAAATTCAACATGCATTTTTTGCATGACTCCTAGGCTCAAGGCATTGTGTTACAAATTATTGCATGGTATCAAACTGTATCAGGACTATTGTCCCTTTACCTAATTAAAATCCTTTAATTGTTATCTTTATATAACATATACTCTTCTCTGGATAACATTCAAACTTGTTAGGGACAGATTTACCATGAGGTCAGTGAAACTTAAGACAGTTGTTTATTCTCAAGAACCTGAAAAAGACTCTAATAGTATCTTTACCTAGTTTTATGCATTTTTGTAAAATCTAAGTAACCTATTTAAACATTTAATTGGATAAACCATTTACATTCTACCTTACTCTCTCACAGAGGTCACATTTCATCTCATTTTGGGTGGCTTTGCAGTGACCATATTTGGCTTTTTGGGGTTATACTTAACAAAGCTTAATCTGGGAGTAAATTCAATTTGTTTATTGGGATTAAGAATAGCTCCAGATTTAGAGGGAGAGTGTAGTTTATGACATTTGAGAGGATATTCTGAAAAAAAATATTCTTTGAAGAAAAGAACTATATTCTTAAATGAAAAAGAAAACCAAAATTTTATGTGAAATTCCCTGAGATTCTCACAGAGCTTTGTTCAAGTTAAGGGTCCTAAAAAAAAAAAAATAGGCTTTATTAGCTTAATGTTAAATTCACTTCCTTTGAGATACAAGTATGTAGCCTGTAATCATATTGCTGTTTAGTTAAGCTTTTGTTTGAAGGTTTTCTAAGCTAGTAAGCAATAAATCTTACTAAGGCTATCATCTTAAAATT
The DNA here is from genome assembly GCF_003254725.2 of Canis lupus dingo. Lineage (NCBI taxonomy): Eukaryota > Metazoa > Chordata > Mammalia > Carnivora > Canidae > Canis > Canis lupus. The sequence goes on from NC_064245.1 coordinate 6,169,784, forward strand.
TCAGAGTAATGTAAGCCTTTGTACTCAATCTATTACGAGGCTTTTGCTTTTCTAACCCCCAAAACTGCAGTCTATCTTTAGTCACTGTTGAAAACTGGACACCATTTACTACTTCTCTCTTTAAGTCCTGAACTCATGGTGACCAAGCCTTAATACATGTACTTTTGCTCTGGAATGGCCTTGTCTAATTATATCAGTACAGGTTCTTACTAATTTTTAGCAAATTTAGCATAAAATACTAAGTCAACAAAGATAAACTTATAATGTGCCACTCCAAGGAGGATATTGATGGTAAATGAGTACAGTCAAAGATGAAGATTACTATACAAGATAAATTGAAATATCCTGAAATATTTACCCATGTATAAAGAAATTTGATGGCTTTTTCTTCTCAAATTGGAAAAAAACCCTGAAATTTTGTGATATTGTGAATAATAACAGGAATCCAGAAAATCTGTTGTAAATCATTGATTTTTTAAAAAGCCACTGAATGTTAGGGGCATAGGCACCTATATTAGGGGTGGCTCAGTCGGTTAAGCATCTGACATGATTTTGGCTCAGGTCATGATCTCATGGGTTACGGGATCAAGTCCCTAGTTGGGCTACACAATCAGTGGGGAGTCTGCTTGAAGATTCTCTTCTTCTGCCCTTCCTTCCACTCACTCAACGCATGTCCACACTCACACTCTCTATCTCTAAAATAAATAAATATTTTTTTCTACAAAACTATTAACTGTGCTAGAAAAAGAGTGACATTTCCATTATCCCTATCGTCATGACACTAAGAAATGGATGGTACATGAAAGATAATCAGAAGTGTGCATCTAAAAATTGTACATACAATTTTAGAGAAAAGTATCAACTATTGATCAAAAAATTCTTACTCTGCTTTTGGTTTAGGTATTAGGCAAATTTTTAAAAAAATTAATTTGTTGTGACTCTAGTTATTCTGAATATCCCCTTTTATATATAATTTTGTATTTGTATGATATTTTAAAAACGAACTGCCAAATGTGTATGCTTCAAACCATAAAAAACATGGATGTGTCCATTCTCTATAGGATGACATTCTACACCATGAATGATCTAGCTTCTCTGTCTCCCAGACTCATATCAAATTCAACTGAAAGACCTTGCTTATTTTTGGCACATTTTCTGTCTCTGTTGTCTGAGTTAGGTGACCTTTCACACTGTCAGAGGAGCATTTGTTCATAATAGTTACTCTTTACTCAATATTTATGTGTCCTCCTTGTCTTGAATGTAACATCTACCTATCTTACCAATGTGTTGTTTGGTATTTGGAAACTCTTGAGGATTTGCTCTCTACAAGCAGACATTGATAAATATTATATTTATTAAGTTGCTTAATTCTCAAAACACACATCTGAAGTATTATTTTCTACATATAGTGATAAGGAAATTGGGACTTAAGTACATTGATCACGGTCACACAATAGATGAAAATTGGAGTGAGAATCCCAATTCAGGGATCCCTGGGTGGCACAGTGGTTTGGCGCCTACCTTTGGCCCAGGGCGCGATCCTGGAGACCCGGGATCGAATCCCACATCGGGCTCCCGGTGCATGGAGCCTGCTTCTCCCTCTGCCTGTGTCTCTGCCTCTCTCTCTCTCTCCCTCTCTCTCTCTCTCTCTCTCTGTGACTATCATAAATAAATACAGTAAAAAAAAATAAAATTAAAAAAAAAAAAGAATCCCAATTCAAATGTGAAATGGTACAGCATGTTTTGCTTGATGACTTTTAAGTTAACTGCTTCATAATTAATGTACATTCTAGAGAATAAAAAAAAATTCCATGTCCCTAACAAAACAATTTTTTAAGTAATGAAATTTAAAATACTTAAAATACTGTGTGTACTTAAAATACTTATTTATTTAAAATTACTTAAAATAGTGTGTATCCTTCTGCATATTTTTAAAAAATTAACTACATCTGTAATAGTATTCCTTCTCACTTGTAATATATTTATTCAGCCTCTATTTTTGTTCAACCTTACTAGGAATTTTTCAATTTTATTGGTATCTTTCCCCAAAGAACCAGGGATCATCCTCTCCTGCATTTGTCTTTTACGTCAATAATTTGCGCTCTTAATGGTCTTCTTTCTTGTACTTTTATTAGGTTACTTCTCTTACTTTTCCTGTAGGTTATTAAGATGAATGAACCGCTTTTCTATGTAGAAGAATCTCACACTCATGAGATTCATGACTGAAACGTCTTTGATACTTTTCAAGATTGCAATCCTAGAGGCATATAAAAAACTTGTACCACTATGCTTTACATTAGAAGGTGGCATTGCCAATATTTCTCATTTTTTCCTTTTTTTTAAAACAAATTTAATCTCCTTTATTTATCAACAATATTATATAGGATATGTCCCCCAACACACACCTCTCTGGTAATCACCAGTTTTTCTCTGTATTTAAGAGTCTATTTTTTTTCTCTTTTCTTTTTAATTCTTTGATTTGTTTTGATTCTTAAGGTCCACATATGAGTGAAATAATATGGTATTTGTTTTTCTCTGATTGATTTCATTTAGCATAGTACCTTCTAGTTCCTTCCATGTTGTCACAAACGGAAAGATCTCATTATTTTTTTATGACTGGGTAGTAATCCATTGTGTATGTATACCATATCTTTATCCATTCATCTATAGCTAGATGCTTGAGTTGCTTCCATTATCTTGGCTATTGTAAATAATGCTGCAATAAGTATAGGGGTGCATATATTTTTTCAAATTAATATTTTTTTTGTTTTCTTTAGGCAAATATTCAAGTGTGGAATTACTGAATCTTGTGGTATTTCTATTTTGTTATTTGTTTTTTTTTTAAATGTTTTTAAAAAGATTTATTTGAGAGAGAGAGAGAGTAGGGGGAGAGGAAAATGGAGAGAATCTCATGCAGACTCTCCCCTGAGCATGGAGTCCATCTAGGGGCTCAGTCCCATGACCATGAGCCAAAATCAAGAGTGAGATGCTTAACCTCCTAAGCCATCCAGGTGCCCCTCTAGTTTTTATATTCAGGAACCTCTGTACTATTTGTCACAAATTGGCTGCACCAATATACATTTATAACAGAGCATGACAGCTCCTTTTTCTCCATATCCTCACCTACACTTGTTCTTTCTTTTCTCTTTTTTTTCTTTTTTTTTTTTTTTGAGTCCAGCTTTTCTGACAGGTGTAAGATATTATCTTATTGTGGTTTTGATTTGCATTTCCCTGATGATGAGTGATGTTGAACATCTTTTCATGTATCTGTTTGCCATTTATATGTTGTCTTTGGGAAAATGTCTCTAACCATTTTTAATCAGAAATTTTTTGGACACGTTGCATTGTGTAAGTTCTTTATATATTTTGGATATTAAACCATTTTTGGTTATATCAGTGGTGGATATCTTCTTCCATTCCAACTCTTTACTTTTCATATATGAAAATTCAACTTATTTTTTGTATATTGAATTTTAGCATTTTTGCATATACTGTATTTTTGCTGAATTCATTTTTGCATATATTGAATTTTGCTGAATTCATTTATTAGAATCATCCTAGACAATTGTCATCAATAAATTATGGCATTTTAATTACCTTTTGTTAATATGGTTTTTTGTATTATATTACACTTAGTTCTAAAAGAATGCTGAATTGAAATAAAAATAGCAGATTACATCATTACGTCTTCCTAAGTTTCAAGAATATTTATTACTAAATGATGATTAAAGTTTCTGGGAAGAAGGAAGCAATCACTACGGGGGAAAGTTCTCAATCATGTTCATTATTTCTAGGCATAAAAAGCCATTTTTTTCAGATTTATTTATATTACAGTATAATAAAGATAGAAAAGTTCTCAAAGACTTACAGGATTCTAAAGATAAAGTCTATACCTAACTTTCTTGTAAAAAAATATATACTTACATGTTAGTGTAAGAAAGATAATGTCTTTCCTCAGAGGTAATAATTTTTACAGTAGTCCTTTAAAAAAAATGGGCCAGGGGGATGTCCTAAGTTGAGTGTTCTTTACCTATGACATTGAGGCACCATGTGTACAGCATCCATCTGGTCTGCCTTTGCATCACCCTGATGGAAAATAAGAGCAAGGGAACCTATAAAAAAAAAGAATCTCTGGGTGCTACAATGTCTATAAGTAATAAAATGTCTAATCTCATTTGGGCTCGTTGTCTCCTTAGTGGCTGCCTTTGTGAAAGCATGGCAGGACAACCTAGCAGTAGCCACTACCAGAAATGCTTGATGACTTGACAACCATAGGACCAAAAGCATAATTTATCTTCTTGCTCTTCCTCTTATCAGTCCTAATGGCAAAAATAGCAACTCTAGAAGCTATTAGTTTTGATACTTCTAATTAAGATTAATATACTGCTCTTATTTCATAAACTTAAGATATGTTTATTTATACTTTATTATGTTAGGTAAGGATTTTAGCTCATACTATTACCTAATAAAATTAACAGATTAGTCAAGATAGTATACTGTGATTACATTTATGACTTTCATTCCACCACTGGAATTAATAATGTACTCACTGTTTTATTAGATTAATTCCTCCTCCTCCTCTTTTACCTCTTTCTTTTTAATTTGACTCAGTCTCTTCATACCTTAACATAACATAATTTCCTGAGAGTCCAGTTATACAGGTAATTAATAGGTATTTTCCCCTTGAGATGTATTTACTAGATTCCTGATGGGCTTTCTTCACTGTAGATTAATAATCTTTATCTTTCTCTTGTGTTGGTTTCCTGTTTTCTGAAACATTTATCTTCTGCTTCCTTTGCTTGTAGTATCATTGTGTAAACTATCTAATCTTTAAAGAATCTTTTTATAACCTATTTAACTCTAACAGTGATTTTTCCTTTAATAGGTATGTATAATTCATTGCTTTTATGTTAGAAGGTAAGTGGTAATAATAAAAAGTAGACACTATTCTAAAGCCTTCAGTCTTCACAATCACATTTAATCATCAAGAAAGCAAATTGAGGTATATTTTATTAACACTTTTATTTTATATATGAGGAAATTGAAGCATAGAAAGATTAAATAACTTATCTAAGACTGCACATTTTAGGAAGAAACCAAGATAGATTTCAAATCTTTGCAATCAGGCCCTAGAGCTTATGTTCTTAAACATCATACCATACTGTTTCTCAGAACAAATATATTAAGTCTTTTGCATGTAGTTCTCTATTCAGAGTTTATGCTTCCTATTTATTTACTTGTGTTCCATTTTTTGCTTCATAACTGTGTTTTCTTTTAGTGTTTTTCTCCAGTAATTTAGAAGGTACATAGGCTATTTTTTGATGAAATAGTTGGTCCTCTAAAATTTTTCCTACAGTATACATGGAGTCCATTTCTCTAATTACCAAAAAAAAAAAATCATATAGCCATGGCACACTTAAAAATAATATATGTCCTCCTTCTAGGACCTGTATTCAGTGTTTATTTTTAAATGACCTCAAGATGATACCTAATTTAACATTGTTAATTTTTAAAATATTTTTTAGGAAAAATACTAACTTTTAAGTTCGCTTTCAAAATAAAATAAACACAAAGGTTAACTATTTATTGTCTTTCTTATTTTATTTTTTTAAATTTTTATTTATTTATTATAGTCACACAGAGAGAGAGAGAGGCAGAGACACAGGCAGAGGGAGAAGCAGGCTCCATGCACCGGGAGCCTGATGTGGGATTCGATCCCGGTTCTCCAGGATCGCGCCCTGGGCCAAAGGCAGGCGCCAAACCGCTGCGCCACCCAGGGATCCCCTAATGTCTTTCTTAAATGCAATTTTTGCTGATAAAATTTTATGTAAATTTTTATAATACAGATTATGAATTTTTATATAAAAGTTTATAAAGTCATATAAATGAGGTAATTTTTTTCCTTGAATCCTCATTTTAATTTTCAGTAAGCAGTAATATAAGAAAAAAACTCCTTCATAACAGACTCTTTTTATAGAAATGCTTATTTTGGATAACATTTGTATTCAATTCTTAGCTGCCCTAAACAGAATGAACAGAAAATCCCAGCTGCATAGAGTTCAATCTTTTATTTATTTATTTTTTTATATTGGGAGATACCTACTCCAACATGATAAGAATTAGATAGTCCAAAATATAGATGAGCATTCTCTTAAGATGTGTGTGGCCTTTACAATTCTATAAGATTTCATTTGCACCAAATCAGTGTGTATGTGCAACATTCAGCCATCATCATCATCATTAAGATCATCCACTTTAGTATCAGGCTTCCAGGTAAGGATTTGGCAAATATTGCTGAATTTGTCATATCAAGTCCTAAGCAGGACTTGCATAATTTTATCCAAATAGAGATAAACCTTTTATCTTCAGCATGAATGAATAATTGTGTAGCAAACCCAGATGTAGATTGTTACTAAGCAAATAAATGTGAGAAATAAACTGTGCTTCTACAGAGGATCTCCAAGGGACCAGTCTTCTTTCGGTCTCCAAGGGGTCATATGAATTTGCCTCATAATATTTAAAAATCAATCCTAGGAAATGATTTAAATAACTTTCACTTAAATAAAAAATTAATGGTCTTATTAACCTAGAAATTATCTTAAAGTGGCATTGTCAGTAAGCAAAATGTTGAATGAGAAAAGGAAATTGAAATTATCTGAGTTCCTAAAATAAGCTAGACAAAATATATTCTCTATATCATTCTTACAATAACACTTTTACGTTGGTATTTATATTACCATTTCACAAATAAAGTAATGGAGACCTAGGTTAATTTAAAACTCCCCTCAATTTGTATAGACAGGAGTAAATTTAGTATATGTACCTAGGCATTTTAGCAATCTGCTTTATCAAATAGTGGAAAAGATGTATGTAGAAAGGGAGTACGTTGATTATAAACACTAATTCATAGATACCTTTTGGAGTATTCTGGTTACCAAGGTTGGTTCATTAGGAAATTTTTTTAAAAAATACATATTTTTAAAAAACTCCTAAAGTTTTAAACCAAATTTGAGGATCTTTAATGATGAATTAAATTATGTTTTCTATAGTTCAGTTTTTATTTATTGGCTGCTTCAAGGACTATTTTTAAAAACTAACAATTCTTGTTTGCTCATAATATACTTTTATGTAAAAATCAAGATGCAGAGTTATATATTGCAAGTTTTTCTGTTTTCATGCTCTGTGCATTTACTATCTTTTATCTCTTTTATATACTTTTCTCTTCTTCCACTTCTCTAGAACACTCAAGCCTAAGTAAGAAACACATTTATTTATACAATATATGATAGATATAATCTATTTTTTCTTGCTGTCTCCTTTTTCCTCTTATTTCCTCTGATATCTTTATTCTTTTTTTTTAAAAGACATATTTATTCTAGAGAAAGAGCAAGTTCATGAGCATGGAGGGGCAGAAGGAGAGGGGAAAGAGAATCCCAAGCAGACTCTGTTGCATGGAGTGTAGAGCCCAACTGGTGGCTCCATCCCAGGACCCTGCAATCATACCCTAGCTGAAACCAAGAGTCAGACATTCAACTGACTGCACCACAAAGGTGCCACATCTAACACCTTTATTCTTATGTACAAAGACTTGGCTTTTCTGATCAACAGGGCTGATTCATATATGGCTCTCTTGGCGCCCAGTCTATCATGATTGACCGAATAAAGCTTTATAAACTGATTACGGTTTTGGTACCTCCCTTACAAATTCTCTGGAAAACCTGATTGCTCCATTTAAGTTTCTTCATTTCTTTCTTTCATCAGTTCTAGCCTTTACCTAATGACATGCAGCCTGCATAGAAGATTGGTAGGGTGCCGCTTTATACTTTGCTTATCACACAATTTATTTGTTAACCTTGACCTCTTTACTGACAAATGCCTAACTGTAGGGAATTATCTTAACAAGTGACTCTCTAAGACTCAGCCAATTGCCACCCTTTTAAAATCACTGCTCTTCTTCCACTACTCTCACTCTATATGGGTAGTTGAATGGAGTAGAGCAGGTTTGGGGCTTTTTTCTTTTTTTTTTTTTTTTTATGGCATATGACATATATTAAGTCATCAGTATACTATCTGGATAAATAACCCAAAGAGGCATTATTTTTCATATACAGTAGGTGTAAAAGGTACTTCAATTGGTAAAGCAAAATTATCAAATGTGACAGTTTTCCATTCTTAGCAGCCAAAGAAAAGAATGCAAATAGTGGCAAAACTTTTGTGATAGCAATTTGATAAACTATATTTCCTCAGTGATCAAAACTTTGAGTTAGAAATGACATAAGGATGATTTTAACTTACAATATTCTGATAGTTAATTTGAACTGCTACATATCATTGATATATGGTATTCCATTTACAGTCAACAATGAATGTAAATGAAATCTGTATCTATTATAACAGTTGCAAGGAACTCTACTACATAATAGCATCTGAATAATGGACTTTTTTCAAATATATATTATTTAAATAAATTGTAACAGGTATTAGAGGGCAACGTGATAGTGATAAAATATCATATAATCATGACATTAAGTCATTGCCTATCCATTAAAAATATACTACAATTTTTACAGAAAGCCTATCAGATAATGGTTATATAAATCAAAAGAGAATTGTGTTTACTGTTGCCTTTAAGCCTTTCAGCCTTTTGTGAAACAACAGATGAAGCACTTTCCCATATAATGCTGTCATGATGAGACATTCATATCCTAAATCATATCAAGACCTTTTTTACTGTAAGGGATCTCCTGGTTATGAAAAGTAACTTTATATGTGCAGTCATTCTATCATTACTAAACAACCCCATGGTAAGAAAATTAGTTTTGTTTCTTTTTAAGAGGTCATAGATTGCAAAAATTTACAATCTCTTTCTTATTACAGAAATATGTATTTATTATATATTAAGTCATACATATGCTTATAAGTATTAAACACGATATAAAGTTAGTATGTATAAAATTTGCTTTGAAGTTTTACTTAGAATTCAGTCATTAATATTTCAGCTCATTTAAGGGTATGTTTTTTAGAAGAAATTAAGATTTATTGTAATTCTTTCATTCCCCAGGGATCAGCTATTATAAAAAAAGAGAATTTCCAACTTGCTATTAATATTCAGAAAACATGAGTCACCTCAAATTACTAACCCAAATAAGTAAACCATAACCTCATATTTTCTAAGTACCCAATAACTATATAAACTTAGGTATAAGGTTGCACGTTTTTCTTTGGTGCTTCAGTTCACAAGTTCAAGTCCCAAATTAAGACTTGACAAATGCTGACACAGCAACAAAGAGAAATAATTTCCTGTTAAGGGTGCTCACATTCTGCACAGCAAGTAAAAACAAGATCTTATGTGTGGCGCATGAATAATACCAAGATAAAACTCTCTTGGCGTATTTCAAACACAATGGCAATAATCCCCATCTTATATGAACCATGGTAATTTTTCTTAGTCTGTTTAAAAATCCAATCATTTGTATGAACCATATAAAACTACATATTAGCTATACTATTAGCCGAATAAATTACAAATTATTCAGTTCCCAATCTATAATATAGCCTCAATACTCTTAAAATATGTATTTAACAGTTTTTCTTATTTCTTGTGGTTGAAAATCTTTCTAAAATGTACTACTTTACTCTTCTACCTTGGAAACTAAGAGTTTTAAATTAATATAGTGTTCTTTTAATAGTTACAGGATCTAGAGTATTGAGTGATACCATTACTAGGGCCAGAAACCATTGTGTAAATATAGATGATGTAGAGAATTGGTTTAAAGGTGTTTCATGGAAGTTTTATTTTAACTAAGTTCCTTATTGTGTGTGTGTGTGTGTGTGTATATATATATATATATATATATATATATATATGCCATTTGCCTTTTACCTTATTAAAGGAGTGTTTAACAAATTTTATTAATCAGATCAGGCAATTAGATAGGTCTTAGTTAATTGATGGTTTATTCTTTGGAGAAACATACCTTTTATTACTTTTATACAGTAAAGCAAAAATAATTCATGAAATTCCGGCTAAGAACCAAAATGACCCCTAGTCCCATTTTTCAAGACATACTGGAAATGATCCATTTAACCAACATTTCAAGATACAGAAAAGTATCCATGTTTATTCCAGGTTCACAACTGCAATTCCAAAGTTAATTACCATATCCATAAGCAAAAGATAGATATTAGTATAGAAAGAGCCTGGGCTTTGGAGTCTGAGCACCCTGGATTTGAGTTCTGGTTGCTCAAATGATAAGCAACTTGGCTTTTCCAAGTTTACTTCTTCCTTTTTTTTTTTTTTTTTTAAGTTTACTTAACTTCTAAACTAGGTTATCTTGTCTGCTGGATGGCGATTATAACATTGACTAGGATTGTTGGGAAAATTTAATTAGGTAAGCTTCTTAAGTTACCAGGCAAGTTCCTGGAACACAGTATGCATTCAACAAGTATAAATTCCCTAACCTTGGTCTCATAAAATATGTGTTTTCCCATGACTGGGTCTATAGTTAAAATTGTCCAGATAAAAATGGTATGTGAAATATGTGAAATAATACTAGATATGTTAAAAAAAAAAAAAAAAAAAAACAGAAAACCCAAAAACCTCTAAGAGAGATATTAAACTTTAGTAAAAATTATTTTAAAAATTTCAGTTCTCACTTCCCAGTCCTAGAGATTCTAGATTCAGTACTGTGGGTGAGGACCTGAAAATTGATATTTCTAATCTTAGGTAATTCTAATGCTGGTTGCCTGAGAAATCAGTTTTTGAAAAACACTGCTAAAGGTTGACCTATTCACAATAGGAAACACCCATACACTTATGACAGCAAAATAAAATGAAGAGCTAACAATTTTTCCATCATTAGTATGATACCAAATACCAATCAATAAAACATGCATTTAAAAAATAATAAATGCATTTAATAAATTTTGCATATTAGAGTTTTGAGTGAAGATAGCCAGATAAACAATATAAAAATAATGTCTAATTCATGTCTAAATGAGAGGAAAAGGAATATAAACTCTCCTGGAATTGAACCAGGAAGAGTTATTAAGGAAATGACAAAGAAATTGAAGTTGTAGGAAGTTTCACTGTGCATAAACCTACCACAGACCTCAGATTCTAGGATGCTGAGTCTCCTCCACTCCTTGAGCAGATGACATGCCACTGAGAATGAAATGGAGTGGAAATAATCTATTTTACTTCTCTAACACAGAAAAAAACCCACGATATTAATATTAGTAATGAGGTTTATTATCATGTATTTATACTTTTGACATACTTTATTGAATTGAGGATTTTAAGTGTATTTCGACTTTTTTCTTCTACAAAGAATGACTTCTTTTCCAAAGTACACTTAATACATTATCTTCTCTTTCTGGTGGAGAATATGGTTTGTTTTCATGGCATTGGACAACAAACTGGGCTAAGTCATGAGAGAATGTGGGATATTTTTAAGTTTGGAGATGCAACAATTGAAATCAGTGTAGCTTTGCACACGTATGAGGTGGTTCACTTTCTTTCTAAAGGCAATTTGCTATTTACAATAGTACAACTGTCTGTTTTATAATTTTCCTAATGCTATTTTGTGAATGCATAATGAAAACAAAAGACAATGTGTATAGAATTGTATATTAGTCTTTTATCATGCAAAAAAAAAAAGAATGAAAAGAACCAATATTCCTAGTAACTGATGGCCCAAACAGCATGTGTAAGCTCTTAAAAATTACTTTTATATCTCCTTATAAGTAATAAACATAAAGTCTGGTAAAATCTATTAAATTAAAAACTAGGGTGTTGGGACACCTGGCTGGTTCAGTGGTTGAGCGTCTGCCTTTGGCTCAGGGTGTGACCCTGGGTTGGGGATCGAGACCCACATCAGGCTCCCTGCGAGGCGCCTGCTTCTCTGCCTGTGTCTCTGCCTCACTTTCTCTCTCTCTCTCTGTCTTTCTCTCTCTTTCTCTCTCATGAATAAATAAATAAATCTTTAAACAAAAACCTAGGGTATTAATTGTTACCCACACTAAACATAAATTTAAAAATTCTTTCCACACTACACAATCATGATTATAATCAGGTCAATTTTATTCCTTACATTCTTAATATGTACTTGAGTATTGATCAAAAGATAATTTGTCCATTACCATGAATTGTTGATACCTAAGAAATTTCATGACAAAGCTTCTCAGAAGTAGTGTAAATTAATGTCTGAGAGTCATATGGTAAAAATATGCTTCCAAATTAGTTCATAACAAAGTACTTCTGATAAAGAAAAATCAATGTAAAGAATTTGAATCTTTGAATCCTAAATATGTAACAACTATTGATTGTTTCCTATGCATAAAACATAGAATATATGCTCATATTTTTAAAATATAGTTATGAGCAATGGTCTTCATTTATATATTCCACTTCTTCACTCAAAAAGATCCAAAATCCTATAGCTCAGACGAAAGCTAAAATTAAAAAAAAAAAAAAAAAAAATTTTTTTTTTTTTTTTTTTTTTTGTGAATCGAAAATAAATTTTTCTTGGGTTATATAGTGACCACAGGGAGTTCTGTTTTTAAATAAATTAGGTTATTTTGATTTCAAAAGTTAAGTATGGACATTAGAGGATTAAAAAAGTATTCAACTTACAAAATGTTCTACTCTCAGCAAGTTTTTTTATTTGCCTTTATTATACACTGAGTTACTGCCTTAAAAATTTTAGTCTTGAGCTTAATATAAGTATTAAGATGCATAACAGCATTAGATAAGAGGATATATATATATATATATATATATATATAATTTATAAAACTACCTATGTAATTTGAAAGCCTGTGAAGCCATAGCGAACTGTATTCCTGAGTTTCTGGAGGGATAATAATGAAAGAGGATTTTTTAAATATTATAATTATTTTATGAATTAGGTTTATGTTATATCATCTTTGTATAAAAATGGTAGCACAACCATATTTCTTTTTGACAGCTCTTTTTACAAATGGGATTTTGACGAGTCTACCAGTAATCTTTAAAATAAATGCCATCAGGAATAATAACAATGATAATGATAATTATAATAACCTTGCATTAAGTATTAACTGAGAGGCTATGTATTAAATGGTTTATAGCTATAGATCACTAATTCCTCATAACATATTTATTATCCATATAAGCCCTTTTGTAGACAAGAGAACCAAGTCTCAAAGAGGTTAATTAACTTGCTCAAATTTCCCCTGTAGATCTCAGTATTTTAATCCAGATCTGCTGACTTCAGAATTATTTAATCACTACACTCTACTGGGTCCCACATGCTGATGTTTCTTTAAATAAATTCAGGTATATCATTAAAATATAATAGTGCCTTTCTTCAGTTGATTAAAAAAGGTTATTATTGACTCTCATCTGATAATGCTGTATTTTAAGTACAAACTGACCTGGCACTTTCTGATTCTAATATCTGAATGTTGTCACCTACCTACCATCTCAATGTGCAGTTCATCCTTGGAGGGTGCACTTAGCTGGAATCCAGGTGCTAGGATTAGATATGTCCTTCAGTGAAAAACACTATTAAAAGTTTGTATTCATAAATGTAAATTGACCGACTACAGAAGGTTCTTCCCAGGTGAACTGAGCCAGGTCTAGTTTTTCAGTAGCTATTTGGAGGTAGTTGCTTAGAAAATCAAATCAAACTCACAGACAATGAAACACGTCTCACTTGGCTGGTTTTACTTGGGATTATCCATCTCTTTGCTTCCAATGCAGATAGCAAGTAATTTTTCAGTGTATTGTAATTTTGGAAGGTCTATAGAGGTGTACTTGACATACAATATATTGCAAGCGTTTAAAGTATAAAATTTGATAAGCTTTAGTATATGTCTATATCTATGAAGCCATCACCACTATCAAGATAATGAACATATATCCAGAATCTCCAAAAGTTAATCATGCCCTTGGTATTCCCTCCTTTCCTGTTTCTTATATCCCAACCTTCACGTTTCCAGGCATCCACTCATCTGCTTTGCATACTATAGATTAGTTTGCATATTCTACTGTATTCTGTAAGTCGAAAATTATAGTGTATATTATTTTGGGGGGTCTAGTTTCTTTAATGCAATAGAATGACTTTTAGATTGATACATGTTGTGTATCCACATTGTGTTACACTGTGTGGACATATCACAATTTGCTATTAGGTGTTTACCTACTGATGAACATTTGGATGGTTTCCAGTTTGAGGCTATTATTAGTAAAGCTGTTATAAACATTTGTGTACATATCTTTGTATGATGCATTCCTTCTTTTCTTCTGGTAAATCCCTAAAAATAGAATAGCTGATCATATGGTAGGTGTTTGGTGTTAGAGAAACTGCTTATCTTTTCACTATTGTTCCATTTTATATTCCCAATGGCAATAGTTTTGCCATTAGTTTTCAGATTTTAAATTTTAGCCATTTTTTATCATTGTGCGGTAGTGTTTTATTTGGTTTTAAGTTGCCTATCCCTTAAAACTAATGAAGTTGAGTGTTATTTTTTGTCTTTGCATGTCATCCGTGTCTCTATTTTGGTGGAGTATTAGTTCAAGACTTTTGCCAACTTTAATTGGGTTGCCAGTTTTATTATTCAATTTTTAGTTCTTTATGTATTCCAGATACAACTCCTTTATGAGATATATGCATTGTATATGTTTTCTCCCACTATATAACTTGTTTTTACCTTCTCTAATATCATGTGTCAGCAAATGTTTCTAATTTATATGCTATCCAAACTTTTTAAATGATTGTGCTTTAGGAGTCATATCTATATTTTCCCTTAATTCAGGGTCACATATATTTCCTTTCTTGTCAAAATTGTATAGTTTAGGTTCAGATCGATGGCACATTTTGAGATGTGTGTATATATATAGGATTGTGAGGTATAGATCAACATTCATTTTTTTTCTATATCGATATCCATTTGCTTCATTACCATTTGTTGAAAAAAACTGTCCTTTATCCATTGAATTCCCTTTGTATCTTTGTAAAAAATCAGTTGCCCCCACATGTGTGTCTGTTTCTATACTGTTCTAGAATAATTTTGCCTATTTGATAGTTTTAATACACTGTCTGGGATAATATATTTTTACAATAACGTTTTTTATTCAGGTAATGTTAGCCCTTCAAATGTGTTCGTTTTCATTGTCGTTGTATTCTATTATCTTGGCATTTACATACATATTTTAAAATAAGTGTGACAATTTCTATAGAAATGTTGGCTATATTTTTTATTGTTTTTTTCATGAATTTCATAGATTTGAGGAAAATTAACAATTTAAAATTATTGAATCTTCCATCGCCCTAACAAGGCATAGACTCCATTTATTTACATCACTTCTATCTGAGCAGAGTTTTTTGGTTATTATATAGCTCTTTTATTACATATAGGTCTATATTTATTATTTAGGTTTTTATTGTATAGGTCTTATACATTTTCTGTCAGATTCACCCCTAATTATTTCATATTTTTGAACGTGAAAAATTGTACATTTAATTTTTTAATTTTTTGTTTATAAATTGTTCATTGCTGATACATGGAAATATAATTAATACTTGTATATTGATGTTATCTTGCTATATTGCTAAATGCAGTAATTGGTAGTATCATTTTTGTAGATTCCATTGGATTTTCTACAAAGATGATGTTACTTTTTTCTTTGCGAACTGATGTCTTTAAATTTTTTCTCACCTTACGTAATGGCTGGAATTGCCCATAGTGTTTAATAGAAATGGTAAATGTGAACATTGATTTGCATTTGGTGGTGTTGTTCCTGAATTTAGGGCTAAAGTGTTCCATCTTTCTCATTAAGTAAGATGTTAGCTGTAGCTTTTTCATAGAGGCAACTTTTAAGGTTAAGCAATATCTCTACTACTACATTTACTGAGAATTTTTGTTTGTTCATTTGTTTAGAAATAGATGTAAGATTTTGTCACTTGGTATTGTTGAGATCATCATGTGGCTTTTATTTTTTTCGTGTGTTCATATGATGGATTTATTGATTTATGTTAACCCCACCTTTATTAGTGGAGTAAACCCCATTTTCTCTTTTTAATTTTTTGTTTTACATATGTTTGGTTTGGCATGAGGTAGTTGCTGACTTTAAAAACTTGTCAGGAAGTAATTTTTTTTCTCCTATTTCAATCTCTGGATGAATTTTAAGATGTAATAGTTCTTCTTACATGCATTTTATAATTCAAATGTAAAGTAATCTTAAGCCTAAAACTTTCTTTTTGGAAAAGTTTATAATTATAAAATGCAGTTTTTAAAATAGAAAGCTATTAAGTTTATCTATTTCTTCTTGCACATTCTTTGGTAACTTGTATCTTTCAAGGAAGCAATCCTTTTCTTATCAATTGTCAACTTTTGTGGCATTTTTGGTATTACCTTCAGTACTTGATACCATCTTTTCATCTTTTCCTGAAATTAATAGTTTTTCTCTTATCTATTTTCCCTCATCATTGTATCTAGAAATGTATCAAAGTTTACTGATTTTCTTACCCAGATGTTGACTTCATTTATTTTCTATTTTCTACTTTTATTTCAATGACTTCAGCTCCAATTTTTATTTCCTTCCACTTAATTTGGACCTAATTTTCTCTTCCTTTTTCTAGTTTGTAAGGTGGAAGCAAAGGTGGTGAATTTGAGAGCTTTCTTTTTTCTAGTATAGATTCTTAATGCAATAAATTTTCTCTTAAGTATTGTTTTAGTGGCACCCCATAAATTTTGGTACATTGTCTACATTTTCATTTAATTTAAAAAAATATGTAATATCCTTTGGAATTGTTTTGATCTGTGGTCTACTTTAAAAATGTGTTATATATAGGGGCACCTGAGTGGCTCAGTGGTTGAGTATCTGCCTTTGGCTCATGTCATGTCCTGGGGTCCTGGGATTGAATCTCACATCGGGCTCACTGAAGAGAGACTGCTTCTTCCATTGCCTATGTGTCTGCCTCTCTATGTTACAAATAAATAAATAAATAAATAAATAAATAAATAAATAAATAAATAAATAAAAATTTTTAAAAGTGTGTCACATAAGTTGAAATGTTTAATAATTTTTATATAGCTCTGTGTTAAGTCTAATTCTACTGAAGTGAGAGAAAATCTTTGAATATTATGAGTCCTTTGAAATTATTGAGCATTTTCATATTGATGTTTTACCTTGACAAAAGTTTTGTGAACACTTGGACTATGTCTTCTATAGTTGATGAACGGGGTATTATAAACTATCAATGATAATTTTGTTTCATAATATTTTTCAACTATTTTATTCTTTTTTTTTTTCACTTTATAAACTTTAATTCCAGTATTGTTAACATACATTGTTATATTAGTTTCATGTGTATAATATAATGATCCAACGATTCTATACATTACTCAGTGCTTAGTGTTTTCGGTTTGTGGTTACCATTAGGCTTGTATATAATATATTCTGCATACAGCAGTCTATAATAAGATGATGATCACTTAAGTTTGAATCCATTCTTTACCCTTATCCCCTCTATGTCTTAGGTATGGAGTCATATTTTACATCCTTTTTTAATTTATGAATTCCTTAGCTGATTTTTACAGAAATATATTTTTTTTTTACTGCTTGCATGTGTGTGTGTGTGTGTGTGTGTGTGTGTGTGTGTTTTCAGACTCTCACTTATGTTCTTACCTTTACACTCAAAGATTACCCTTTACTGTTTGTTGTAGGACTGGGCTAGTGACCATTAACTCCTTTAGTATTTATTAGTCTGGAAAACTCTTTCTGTCTCCTTGTATTCTGAATGATGACCTTGGTGGATAGGGTATTCTTGGCTGCACATTTTTCCCTTTCTACTCTGAGTATATCATGCCCCTCTCTTGTGACTTGGAAAGTTTCTGCTAAAAAATCTGCTCATAGCCTTGAGGGGTTGCCCTTGTATGTAACTGTCTTCTTTTCTCTTGCTGCTTTTCAAATTTTCTTCATTCCCTACTTTTTTGCCATTTTAATTACTATGTGTCTTGATGTGGACCTCCTTGGGTTTATCGTTTGGGAAGACCTCTATGCCTCCTAGATCTGGATATCTGTTTCCTTCCCCAGGTTCAGGAAGTGTTCAGCTATTCTTTCTTCAAATAAATTTTCTGCCACCTTTTCTCTCTCTTCTTCTTTAGGGATTCCTATAATGGGAATGTTACTATGCTGGATAGAGTCACTGAATTCTCCAAGACTATTCTGTTTGCATAATTTTTTTCATCTCATTTGCTCAGTTAGGTCACTTTCAATTGATTTGTCTTCCAGGTCAGTAATTTGTTCCTCAGTTTCATCTAGCCTGTTATTTATTCCATCAAGTATATTTTTAATTTCATTTATTATATCCTCCATCTCTGATTGGTTGTTGTTTTTTTTTTTTTTTTAAATCTTTTTGTTAATGGTCTCACTGATGTCCTCCACTACTTTTCTCAAGTCCAATAAGTATCTATATGATCATTACTTTAAATTCTGATCAGGCATATTACTCATACCTGCTTCACTTAGGTCTCTTGCTGTGGTTTGGTCCTGTTCTTTCATTTGGGATGTATTTCTCTGTTTCTTCATTTTCTGTAACTTTCTGTGTATATCTCTGTTATCTTAGCAAAGTCAACTATGTCTCTGTCTCTTGCTTTTGTCAGCAATGGCCTTATGAAGAAGAGGTCCTATAGTGCTCAGAATGCCATCTTTCCTGTTCCCCAGGGCCTGACACTTTAGGCAATGTCTCCTACATGTGTTGTGTGCATTTGCTGTTGAGTCCTGGCCTATTTTTCCTTCAGTCCAGTTGCTTGCAAAGTCTCTCTTTGCCTATATTGCTGATGTTTGGTTGCCAGCAGGGGTCAGGTGCATCTTGACAAAGTCTGTGCTGATCTGCTTGTGAAATGAGACCTGCTGCTGTTGCCATCACCACCACTGGAATCGAGATCCCAGAAAGCATGTGGGGTGGAAGACAAGGTGTGCATAGCATTTGTGCTAATCTTCTGGGAAGAGGGGTCCCACAGCACCAGGACTGAGGCAAACATGACTGAGACCAGTATCCACAAAGCTCACGGAGCTGGGGCTTGCTGTAAGCAAGTTAGGTAGCAAAGGGGGGCACTGGTTCTGATCTCTGCATGTAGCCATGTGTTTATGCTGGGGATGGGAGGGGAGAATGGGGAGTTCCAGTTCCTGTGTTCCTGGTGGGGTCTCTCTGTAACCCCTGCCTCTCAGGGCTACTTTCTGGGATAAATCACATTCACTATTCTCTGACGCTGGAATTCTTCAAACTGCCAGTTCATTGCTGTATTTGCAAGGGCTTTTTGTTCTGTTCCCTCTCTAAGGGTGGGGACTATGTTAACTCTGCCCTCTGACTCTCCCACAACCGAGGCTGCCAGTTTTTTAAATTCCAGGCTTTAAATCCCACTGCCTGTAAGAACTCAACTCCTTCTCACTTTCCAAGCCAAATGGTACCAGGATTTGTCTTCCATGTTTGGGTCCTAATTTTGAAAGTGTGTTTTTGTCCTTCTCCGTGGCTTCAGCTCCCTCCCCACAGCAGACAGCCAGGTCTGTTTCACTCCTAAACCTCATCTTCACCCTTCCTACCTTCTTTGATGTGACTTCTTCTGTACCTTTAGTTTTGGAGCTTGTTTTGTCAGTCTTGTATCATTGTCTGCATTGTTTCCACTGATGTGAGTGTTATCTAGCTGTATGCCTGTGATAAGACTAGCTTAGTGTCCTACTCAGTTATCTTCCCAGCCTCTCCTCCTCAACTCTTTGGTCCTTGCCGTTTCCTACCTATATGTTCTAGTTATTGTTGATAGAGGGGTATTCACATCATCAACAAAATTGAATCTTTTATCTCTTTTTCTCTTTGTTCTGTCAATTTTTGCTTTACCTATTTTGAATCTATTATCCAAGTGCATCAGTTTTAAGATTTATATAACCTCTTAAAGAACTGATGTTTTTATCATTATGGAAATAAACTTTTTATTGCTGAAAATAATTTTTGATCTCAACTCAACTTTATCTAATTTTAATATAGCCACTTCAGCTTCCTATTGGCTAATATTAGCATAATTTAGCTAGTAATGTTAGCATAACATTTTACTTTTGACCTAGTACTTTCTTTATATTGAAGTATATTTCTTAATAACATATAATTAAGTCTTGGTTTTTAATTGATACTGATAATAACTGACTTTTAATTGATGTATTTAGTCCTTTTTAATTGATGTGACCATTGATAAAGCCAAATTCAAGTTTATCAACTTGCTCTTTAAAAAACATTTACACTACCTATTGCCTTTTTTCCTGCCATCTTTTGTAATTTTATGATCAGTTTTGTCTTCTTTGTTGGGTTATTAGTTTTAATTTTTTGTTTTGTTATGTTAGTGGCTATGTTAGCATCTTTAATATATATTTTAATTTATCACAATCTATTTTCAAATTGTATTATCCCATTTTACCTAAAGTATAAATATCTTAAAGCATTATAATTCCTTTTCTCCCTTCCAACCATAATCATATTTTCATTTATTTTACTTACTTATATGTTATAAACTACATAATAAATTATTGCCATTATAAAGGCACTTATTTAAAATATATATTTAAATAACAAGAAATCATTTATTATGTACTCTTTCTGATCTTTTTCATTCTTTTGTGTTGACCCCTATTTCTATTTGCTTTCATTTTCTTTCTGCCTGAAAGACTTTACCACTTTTTTTTAAAGATTTTATTTATTTATTCATGCAACAGAGAGAGGCAGAGACACAGGCAGAGAAAGAAGCAGACTCCACGCAGGGAGCTGGATTCAGGACTCAATCCCAGATCCCCAGGATCATGCCCTGGGCTAAATGCGGCGCTAAACCACTGAGCCACCCGGGCTGTCCCAACTTTACCACTTCTTAAATAGTGGGTTTGAAAGTAGCGAAATTTTTAGCTTTTGAATGTCTTAAAAAGTTTTTTATTTTTTCATCATTTTTGGAAGATTTCATTGGGTATAGAGTTCATAACTTTTTTTCATTTCTTTAAAAATGTTGCACAGCAGTATTCTTCTGTGGATGGTTTTTAAGAAAGACTCTGCTGGCATCTTTATTTTTGCTCTTTTGAACATATTTTGGATGCTTTTATAATTTTATGTTTGTCTTATGATTTAGATGATTTGGTTACAGTACACAGCAATGTAGTTTTCTTCATGTTCCTTAGCTCTACATTTGCTGAAAGTCTTAGATCTGTAAGTTTATAGTTTTCATCAAGTTGGATATAGATTTGGCCCCTTTCAAGTGTTTTTTTCAGTCCTCCTTTTTCTCTCCTTTGAGGTCTCCAATTACATGCATATTAGTTCTCTAGGCCACTCAACGTTTTCCTTCAGTTTATTAGTGACCTGGAGTTGTTTCTTGTTTGTTTGTTCCTGTATTCATTTTCTAAATTTCTAATCCCATTTCTTCAAGTTCATTATTTTTTCTTTCTTTCTTTTTTTATTTTTAAGATTTTATTTATTTACGAGAGAACAAAGAGAGGCAGAGACATAGGCAGAGAGAGAAGCAGGCTCCATGCAGGGAGCCTGATGTGGGACTTGATCCTGGGACTCCAGGATCATGCCCTGAGCCAAAGGCAGACGCTAAACCGCTGAGTCACCCAGGCATCCCAAGTTCACTATTTTTTCTTTAAAATGTCTAATCTCCCATTAACAATATCTAGTGTATTTTTCATCAAAGTACAGTTTTAATTTCTGAATTTTAACTTGAAGGTTTTAAATCTTTTCCATGTCTCTATATAATTTTTTATATGTGTTACAAATTCAGTACTTTTAATGTTATTGTCTACTAATTTTAACATCTGGTTTAGTTCTGGATCAGTTTCAGTTAGTTGATTTTCCTCCTCATTATTGGTCAAATTTTCCTAATCTTTGCTTTGCCAGAAATTTTTTATTAGATTCTAATTGTTCTATGTCGTGAATGTTACCCTGATCTTTCCTGGATTTTTTTTCCCTATAGATCTTCATGGCTTTTATTCTGAGATATAGTTAAATTATCTAAAAACATTTTATTGTTTTTTATTCTTGCTTTTAAGATTTGAGAGAAGGATCAGAACTCTGTTTAACCCTGTGCTAATTATTCTCTGTTCTGGATAAGACCTTTTTATATACTTCATCCACTGTTCCATGAATTGTAAGATTTCCAAATCTTTCTCTTAAATTAAGTTTTAAAATGTTAATTCCAGTATAGTTAACATACAGTGTTATATTAGTTTCATCTGTACAGTATAGTGATTTGACAATTCTGTACATTACTCAGTGTTCATCAAGATAAGTGTATTCTTTAACCCCGTCATTTATTTCAGCAATCTCTCCCTCCTACCTTCTCTCTGGTAACCATCAGTTTGTTCTCTAGGGTTAAGAGTCTAGTTTTTGGTCTCTCTCTCTCTTGTTTTTCTGGTTCTTAAGCTCCATATATGAGTGAAATCATATGGTATTTATTTTTCTTTGACTTGCTTATTTTGCTTAGCATTATACTCTATAGTTCCCTCCATTCATGTTGTTGAAAATGTCAAGGATTCATTCCATTTTATGGCTGAATAATATCTATCTGCTATAGATATACATATATAATTTCTTATTAATTCATCTGTTGATGGTTACTTGGGCTGTTTCCATATCTTTGCTATTGTAAATAATGCTGCTATAAACATAGGGGTGCACTTATCCCTTGAATTAGTGTTTTTGTTTTCTTTGCATAAATACACAGTAGAGCAGTTGCTGGATTATAAGCTAGTTCCATTTTTAACTATTTGAAGAACCCCTGTACTGTTTACCACAGTGGTTGTTCCACTTTGAATTCCTACCAACAGTGTAGAGGTTCACCTTTTCCTACATCCTTATCTATGCCTGTTTCTTGTGTCATTGATTTTAGCCATTTTGACAGGTGTGTGGTGGTATCTCATTAAAATTTTCTAGTTTTTCTAATAGGAACATGCCACATTCTCAGCACTGGATACTCCATCTGTCTGCCCCCCTTGGACATTTATTTACTAGTCCTTTGTTACTATTCTTGTATGTATAAAACAATCAGTACTCTGATAGAATAAGCACTTCATACTTATCTAGAGCTCTTATTTGCACAGCACTTTATTCTCCTGTATTTTTTCTACAAATTCTCTTTGCCTTTCCCCAGAATCTCAATTCCATCCCTTTTCTCAGAGATTCTTTCTAGCCTTACATGAGTATTCTGTTCTTATGCCTGGAAATTCTCTCAGGCAGTAAGTTGGAGAAAACCTAGTATTCACCTTATTTCCTTTCCTCCTCTCCATTGTCAACCTCTCTTTTAATCTTCAATTTTTGGTTGTTTTCGATAAGATTGCAAATCCTGTACAATTTACTGTATCTTGGCTAGAAGCAGAAGTCCTCAGTTTATTAGTGAAAATCCAATTTTCTTATGAAAGTATCAGTTATTAAAATTACTAAACCACAACTTGATATTCCTCTTTGGTTAAATGTACAGAAATATACAGATTGATATTAATTTAGAATGTTTCAAAAGCCCCCCAAAGTACTGTGCCATGATCTTTATGTTTATTCACAATCCTTTTTATACAACATTGCTCAAATTCTGATTTGCTTCTAAAATCTTTGTAAAGTACTTGTGAGAGGAAAACATTTGGAGTATAAAATTCAACCAGTTGTAACTATTTTTTTCTATCAAGCCTAATGTCACTCATATATGAAAAAAGAAACCCAGAACTCTAATGCCAGTGTTGAACCTGCATTGAAAAATGAAAAGTTTTTATTTCTAGACCTGACACCTTACAAATCATTTGACTTCTCTAAGTTTTTATTGTTAAAAAAATAGTTATAAGATTTAAAGTGCTATAACTACTAGCTTCAATTATACAAAATGGGTTGTTACAAATTTTTTTTTACATGAGAACTAACAAGAGTTGGATTATAAAAGGAAATTTTGGAATAAAATAGAGGTGTCTCTGACAAAAACATGACAGACTCATATGGTTAAAAAACAGTAACTTCATGGCTGAGGTATACTGAGAAGGGAGTGGACTGCAATAGTGCAATGTATAAGGATTGTAGGCAAAGAGAGAAGACTTCTATTAATGCTGAGGATTCACCTTAAAGCCCAGGTACTTTCACTTCATAAAAAAAAATCTCAGTCTTGAAACACATAGAAAACATTCCAGAAATGAGAAGAAGAATAACAAAAATCTTGAAAAAGTTTGTGGTATATATACAACTTTTGTTTCAAATTTAATTATTACCCTAAAAACTAAACACATTATATAATAATATGCTTTAAAAATTATTTTCAGACGTTTGGGTATTTCAGTAAATGCAAGGTACCCGGGAACTAAGTTTCTACATTAAGGACTGTATTTAATTTTGGATTTTTTGATATGTAAAGCAAAGAGGGAAGCATATTAATTGATATTTATTTAAATAAAATTAAATTTATATGAAACACTTATATCCTGATATCAAATATTGACCATTTTACATGAGAATGTGTGTGTATAAATATGTAATATTGTACACACTTATAATGTGAAATGATAAAATACTGTAACACAAATAATTTATAATTTGATAGACAATAGAATCAACTTTGCATTTTAGGCAATCAGAATGGTTTTAATTCATCTTTTATTTTTTTAAAGTGCCATGTTTGCTAGTAGTTTCAGTTTCTCAGTCTTTCAAGTTACAAAAGGATTTTTTAAAAATCAAAGTAATAAAACCTATGACAGCCAGTCACAGTTTCTATTGTTGGTTAGAGATTAGAAAAACAAGTAAAGATACATTGGTAAAATGTATTTCAAAGGACTCACCATTTTTTTGGTCTTTTATGAACTTGGTCATTTAAAAATCCTTCCAGAATTTCAGGAGATGTTCTTTCTTAAATATGGCAGGTACTGTAGAAATTAAGAGATCAAAACCTATTCCACCCTAATTTTATTCCTTCACTTGCTCTTTGAGGATAGATATCTACACTTCCTAAAAAACCATTATCGAGTTTAGACTGTTAGATTTGGGGAGGCCAATTGGCAAAACTCTTTAGTTGGAAAGTTATGGAGTGCTCAGGGTTAAATTTTAATGATCGGTGTTCATATTACCTTCCCACACAGTTTAAAAAGCTAGCAGTTGTTAATATTCTAAAATTTAATACATTTTAAGAATTTAATTTACCTTTATAGGGATTTTCCATGTTAAAATCAATATAAAAACTTTTTAAAATGTATTTTGTTTTGAATTTGAGATACCCATATGACATGATCACACACATATTTTTCTTTATATATTCATATGGAACAGCTGAGTGTCTATGAATATGAGATTGATTTAAGCTCTGCACAAGGTTCAAATTTGAGTTTAATTTTAAGTATGAATTCAAGATTCTGTTTAATTTTAAACATGGAATTGATAGCATTTGAGTTTTTTTTTTAAGTGAATGTACATTTTCTAATTTTGCTGATTGAATCCTAATGGTGTGTTATGAAACTTAAAATTTTAAAACCGTGACATTAAAATATAATATCCTGTAAAGTTTATTCATCTAAGGAAACGTTAAGGATGGGGCAAGGCTTCTCAAAAAAGATACGCCAAAGTTGATAAAAAAAAATGTTTTTCTCTATTTATAAATGAAGAAAAAAACCCAATGTAGCAAGTATCAGTTTGTCTTCCTCTTTTAGTTACCTCAGGAATTTTTTTTGTTGGAAAAATATCAATATTTTTGTTTAAAAATTTATTTCTTAAAAAAAATTTATCTCTTTAGTTGATAAAACAAGCTATGTATGGAAAAACTCCAACTACCATGGACTACTCAGAACATCCTACTGTGGCAGTGCTGCATTTTCTAGCAATGTGATTTGTTCCACACAAGGAATACTGGCATTTTAACTGAGGAAACACCAAAGAATAGGGTTGAGAAATATTAGGAACTCTTCAGGTTGTAAGTTAAATCTGATCTGAATTTGTAAAACATAACTATTGTAGCCCCAATTATTTTTCTCATATCCTTAAAATATACCGAACTACAGAGAGCACAGGATACAATTTAAATTGCACAGACCCTCATCCTGAGCTTTTTAATAAGTAGCTGTGCTGTAACAGTAAAAAAAAAAAAAAAAAAAAAAAAAAAAAAAAAAAAAAAAAGAAAGAGAGAGAGAGAGAGAGAGAAAGAGAAAAACTTTTAGTATCTTCTCCTCAGCGTGCACAGGATCTGTGGAGAAGGTGAAGGTCACCATTTAGTTGGCATCTGAATTTATTTTCTTTTTTCTATTCCTTAGCACAATTTATTAGTTGAATTTAAATATAGTCAATTCTATTGTCCTTGAAAGGTAAACAAATACTAGAATTTTTTTACATGCATACAGAAAGGTATTATGTGAAATATATATTGGTTAAATAAATAAGTGGTACTTGAAATTCATATGGGGTCTTCTACTCAGAGGTTTGTTTAATAATTCAAAGTAAACCAGTGATAAAGAGAGCAATGCATTGGGTGAATTGCTTATTAATTGTGTTAATAGAATTTAATGAAGGGATTTGGTTATATAATATATAACTTGTTTCTTAATGAAAGTGGTTTTATCTGTGTAATTAAAGTTTGAGTTATCTAACACAATATGATGGATTGTTTATCTTCAGATTGTGTACCAATTTATAAATGTTGTCTCTATGCTTTAACAACTAAATTAGAAATATGGTTTGTCCCTGGAGATATAAAAATTAGAAATTGGTACAAGTAGAAAAAAATACTGTCCTCAGTAACCCTGATAGTTTCATTAACAACATGCTAAAAGAGAGGAGTCAAAAATATCTCTTTCTACTATCTCTATAGCTATTGGTTAAGTTTGGATTTTTATATTCAAAAATGTTGAACTTGATTATAATTTTCTCCACTTGTTTTACATATTTTACACATTAAGTACAATTTCCTCCTAGAAACAAGTTTGTTCATATATTCAAAATAAGCTTTTACCAATTCTAAAACCCAACACCTGGAATTTTTCCTACAGAAAATTTCAGTCATTGAAGGTGGTGGTATCTGTTTCCAGTTAGAACATAACCATCAATTATACTGCTGATGACCAGTGTTACTTATTTTCTTAACAAACAATGGATTCAGATATATGATGTTATTTATTCATGAAAATAATTGAGCAATGAATTAGTGCATCATACACTTATTGGGAGTTGAGTCAACTCTGATCTGATCATTTTCTCACCCACTTTGCTATTAGGCCTAGCCCTTGTGTTTCTAGATTCAAAAAAAAAAAAAAAAAAAAAAAAAATGTCCCAGTGCTTCCTTGTGCAATGGATACAAGCTGACCTCAAAAGAACTTTTGCTGCCTTGATTCAGGCCGCCACAAACTGTGGTATAGCTCAGAACTTATTAATATGTGTTGAATGACCAGTTATGTCGTATTTTTTTTATTTCCAGTCTTTTGGGAACTGAGAGATTTTTTCCTTTCTTTTGTTTGTTTGTTTAGTAGAGAGAGAGCACATGAGAGCAGGGGAGAGTCAAAAGGAGAGGAAGAGAAAGAGAATTTTAAGCAGGCTCCATGCTCCATCTCACAACCCTGAGATCATGAATGGAGCCAAACTCAAGTCAGTCACTTAATTGATGGAGCCACCCAAGTGCCCCTGAAAGGAGTTTTTTTGTTTCGTTGTAATTAAAATTCAATTAATTAACATACATTGTATTATTAGTTTCAGAGGTAGAATTCAGTGATTCATCAGTCTTATATAATATGCAGTCTAATTCTATCATGTGTCCTCCTTAATGTCCATAACCCATTTACCCCACCTTCCACCCCCTCCCCTGCAGCAACACTCAGTTTGTTTCCTGTGATTAAAGTCTCCTGTGGTTTGCCTCCCTCTTTGATTTCATCTTATTTCTCCCTCTCTTCCCCTATGATCCTCTGTTTTGTTTCTTAAATTCCACATATGAATGAGATCATGTGATAACTGTCTTTCCCTGATTGACTTATTCCACTTAGCATAATATCCTCTAGTTCCCTCCATGTCACTGCAAATGGCAGGATTTCTCTCTTTTTTGATGGCTGAATAGTACTCCATTGTGTGTGTGTGCATGTGTGTGTGTGTGTGTGTGTTTGTGTGCATACACACCACATCTTCTTTATCCATTCATCTGTTAATCCATTCATCTGGTCTCTTTCCATGGTTTGGCTATTGTAGACATTGCTGCTATAATATTGGAGTGCAGGTGCCCCTTTGGATCACTACATTTGTAGCTTTGGAGTAAATGCCTAATAGTGTGATTGCTGGGTCATAGTATAGCTCTATTCTGAAAGGAGATTTTTACCATAATTTAATGAAGAACAAAGTGTTCACCTAAGTTTTATTCAAGAAGTACTCACTCCTATTACATTTCACAGTCCATCTTCAATCTTTCATCACTGACTAAACTTACAGATAATTTAAATTATCTTTCTTTGAAATAATTGTAATATTTTTTTTCTTTTTTTATTTGGCAAACAAACCTTAAAAGCATCACATGCTGTAAAATGGTCCTAGCCCGTAGCTTCTGCTACTTGTGACTTGGATAGCACACTTGATCTATATCTCATTCATACAATAAGTCCACTGATCCATTTTAGGTTGTTGGACTAATGTCAAATTGCTATAAAAAATTCTAAATACTTACTTTCAATTTCTTTACTTCGGTCACCATGGACCAAAAACAAACAGTTCATGAACACTAAAACATGAGCAATGTTTTGTGTAACATTTTTCTAGGGAGCAGAAGCTTCCAAAATATTTAGACAAACTTGGGGGGAATCATATGTTTTAAAGTAGTATCACTCTTCTGTGATTAGTACAGAAGGTTCTTATGATTTCACAGTGCTTCAAGAAACTTAATATATACTTCTGTTTATACAGATATTTAATTTTTTTAACTTGGTGATTTAATATAGGTTGAAGTCATCACAGCACTATTCTAATGAGATGCTACCTTCTATGTCCATGTTTGTCAAATCTTATTAACTCCATTTGCTAAAGTATAAAAAAAAAAAATAGTGAACTTGTGCCATTATGTCCCTTAATCTTTTTATTTTTTGAGATTTATTTGAGAGAGAGTGCATGAGAGACCAAGCAAGAGCAGGGGTGAGGAGTTGGAGAGGGAGGAGCAGACTCTCCGGGAGCAAGGAGCCTGATGTGACACTTGATCCCAGGACCCTGGGATCGTGACCTGAGCTAAAGGCAGACGCTTAACCTACTGAGCAGCTCAGGCTTCCTATGTCTCTTAATCTTAACCCTTTTCAGCAAAGAGGATAGAAATTAAGGAAATAATCATTAATATTATTAACAGCTTATTATGTTAATTAAAATAATACATCAAAAGATTAGATATCAAAACAACAGACTGAATTTGCTATGTTTGAGATTCCTTTTATATAGTAAAGGCAACAAGTTAGGACAGTTGAGAAATGAAATGAGGATTCATGAGTACCTGTTTAGCTCTTGCTGGTTGCCATACCTCAGGATGTTGACAAGCATTCAAAGCCCACATGATACTGTGAGTTATGCAAGATAAACATACATCTTTAATTTTAATGCCTATCCAATGTAGCCTCATTCTTTAGTCTCTAGTGAAATATCTTTGTCCCAATTCCTTTTTAAGGTGAAGGACTTTTACTCCAGTTATCTACATGCATATGGTTTAATTCATTTACATTTCATTAGCAAGAGAAGGTTGAGGACTCAGTATTAGTCAGATTTCAAAAGTGTCTTTATCATACTTCATTTTTCGATTGCAAATATGTAACATCTTCAAAAATTTTCCTTAATTATATGTGTCTGCACATTCTCAAGCAATCTACTTATATTTTCGCTAATGAAACATACTCATGATCTAAAATATTATATATAAATATATATTACTTATACACATAGATATCTTTATACATAACTACACATATAGATA
This sequence comes from Canis lupus dingo, assembly GCF_003254725.2. Lineage (NCBI taxonomy): Eukaryota > Metazoa > Chordata > Mammalia > Carnivora > Canidae > Canis > Canis lupus. Next base: position 6,199,733 of record NC_064245.1, read on the forward strand.
CATAGAAACATTTGTGGAGATAAAATATATAGATATAAATATAAATATTGATAAATATGAATAAATATGGATATTTAACCTGATAAATTTATCTACACTTGTATAACAGTGTATAAAATAGTATATAAAAACTATCATTCTGATTAATACTGTGTATCAATACACATTTTTGGGAGGTATACCCTTTGGTGTAGAAATCATGTATGATGAGTGAGAAAACACAAATAATTTAATTTTCAAATCAGACTTACACAAACCAGTGATCTTACATATCAAGAATACAAGTAATTACATCATTAGTGAAGGAAGGAGAAAGAAAGGACCACAACCATAGCTATCAGGTTCTTCTTTGCTACAACTGAATGCATACTGGCCAAGATTTATTTATTTTTTTTTTTCTGGCCAAGATTTATGTGTGTGTTTTCTAACTAATGCCTGCATCTAAATGACTGAAGAGGAAAGAGCTATTTTGATCATGCAACATTTGCGTTTTATAAACATAGAATTGCATAGCTTTTATGACATTTTCTAGAGAGCTACGTTCCATAAATCTATAAATACCAGGTGACCATAAGCAATCTTAGACTTAGGTACATACCACTAAAAGCATTTCATAGAATATTTCTCCTACTAGCAAATACTATTAATGTGTTTGCCTGTAGACCTATCATCTTGTATAGATTTGTAAATATTTTATGTCATCTTTCTTTCTTTCTCAGAGGGAAATCCCCAATATGGAAAAGAATAGTTTGCAGACCTCTTACATAACTGTCCCCTTCTAATTGAGAAAGTAAGAAAAATTTGAACTAAATATATGAATTTTAAAAATATTCAATGCATGTAAATTAAATCTTCTTGGAAGAGATATGGACTAATTGAATTCAGCAAATGAACAACTTTCATTTCTGTTGCTCAAATAAAGACTTTATTCATATACACACACATAGGTATACACATACATACACACTACTATGGCAGTTTTAAATCATCTAAGATAAACGCATGAAAATCTCAATATAAAATCAATCAATGAAGTTTTTCTAGGATGTATGTAAAGAAATTAGTGATTTCATACTAAAAAAGTGAGTAGTATCTTCATTTTGACTGATAAAAAGTGAAATTTAAAATTGTAATATTTAGTACCAAATAATCCTAGGACAAAAAGACTAATAGAGAATAAAAGATCACATTTACATTTTCTTTCAGATATGCTTTATTTGAAAGAATTTAAAATATTTTTATTAAAGTATTTGTAATATTAAGAAGTACTACAGAGAATACTGAGAAATTATATAAAATTATTGCATTATACCTATGCTATTATTTTGACTTGATTTAAATTCTATAGAGAGGGCACCTAGGTGGCTCAGTGGTTAAGTATCTGCCTTCAGTTCAGGGCCTGATCCTGGGGTCCTGGGATTGAGTCCCACATCTGGCTCTCCACAGGGAGCCTGCTTCTCCCTCTGCCTATGTCTCTGCCTCTCTCTGTGTCACTAATGAATAAATAAATACAATCTTTAGAAAATAATAATAAATCCTATAGAGAACTGATGAAATAATTTATCTTAGAATTATTTCCTATAGAACTCTTTTCCTTAAGAGCTGATTAAAAATCCATCAGCTTCAGAATTACCTGGGGTCAAGTAAAAAATGTACATATTTAAGCTCCAGAGATAAGAGTTAAATTTGTTTTGTTGGATTTAGAAAGCTTATGTTTTAGCAAGACTCAAATGTGATTTTTTTTTTTTTTGCATTCCAAACTATGAGGATCACTACCATAGATTTCAATAATAAATGGGAATGGTATCATGATACTATTAGCTAATAATATAATAGTCGAGTTCAGAGAACTGAATGAGATAATGTATGTAAATTGCTTATCATGGCACCTATTAGTGGGTACTCAAAAAATGTTTTCATGTAGTGTTCTCAACAGTATTAATATTTTCTCAAAAATTTTAGAAATAAAAAGTACATTAGTTGAAGTATCAGACATAAATTGTAGATTTTGTCAAAGTTAAATTAATAGAACAATGATGTCATTCTTTAATTGTAGAGCTGGGAAAGCTTACACTACAAACCCTTTTCTTAACAATGCCTCAAAATGTAGGCCTGAAAAATTAAGTATAACAGAGGATATTAATAGGAAATACAATTTTATTCAAAAATCTGATCTTCAAGCATTTGGTTAGTCTGAAACTTTTTAGTGAAACACTTAAGGAAGAGGAAATGGAATTAGAGAAAATACACAAAAGAAACAAAAGTGGTGCAGATAGAGTTAAATTTTAAATGTCAAAATCTTGTAAGATTAAAACCATAAGACTAGGAGAGATGATAATTAAGTGGGCATATAATTTAAGATGTACTGATAAGGCAAAGACTCTTGTCACCAAGAAATAACCAGAATACTGGAAAATAATGTAATTTATTAAAATGAAAAGACAGTTTTAGAACAAATAAGCCTAGCAAAGATAAACATATAGAAAATACATTTTCTTTATTGAAATATCAAAATATGAAATCACTTGATAAATTTAGATAAATGTATGGTCTTCAGAATGCGAGAAAGAATTTAAAGATATTAACTATGTGCCTTTAAATTCTTAATTGGCAGATACCCATATCTTAGGATAATAAATAAATTATGATAAATAAACAAAGAAGAAACTGCCTTAAATGTCATATCATTACCCTAAAGGGAAACATCAGTGAACTGGTGATAGCTTAAGTTTGGAACAATCTATATGGTCTTTTGCTTTTTAATAAAATTAATATTCAATATAAAATCGTAAAAGTCCTATTTCCTTTAATAAGCATTTTCTATAGCTTTCTATTCAAATAAGAATTTTCTAGTCAATTACTGCTATATTTCCATATGATTAATGAACAAGATATTGTGGTATTAGCATTCCCCTAACTGGACACAATTTTAGATTTCTTCCTGACTCTTGGCCCCTGACCTTCCTTTTGTTACACCATTTACTTGAGAGAACTTGCAACCTTAGATTCGTTGTCTGTCCCTTTGAGATGTAAATCTCCCAGTCTCTTGCCAGTTTTATACACTGGAATGTCTTTCTCAACCACCTGTGACCCATCTCTGAAATACAGTCAATCAAGAGCGATAGAGCCTGGATCTCCTGATCCTGGTGGGTGGGTTAGGCCCTAATTCAATAAAGGCCAATTAGCAAATGCAGATCTCCTAGCTGCGTTGACCAGTCTTCTTACAATGTCCTAGAGTACTTCCCACTAGCTCACTACAGCACTGAAAAAAAAACTCCCACTTCTTATTTCAAGAGAAATGAGATCAATCTCTCTCTCCTACTGCATTTAAATATGTTATCACTTGCTTATTTGGTATCAAGTACACCAAGTATAAGTTAACAATCTAGTGTTTTAAAGAAATGTCTGTAATAAAAAATGGTCTTAAGAGTTTGTATTAAACCATATCATGTCAGATGAGGGCAATTTTATTTTAAATGTTCAAGATTTAAAACACATAATTAGGAGTGTGTTAATTTCATGTTAGTAGGAACAATCTGACATTATCGACTCAATTACTTTTTTTATCCTCTATCATACGGGTACATCATCTGGAATTCTATGTAATTAATATCATTATTTTAGATGTAGGCAGGTTAAAAAAAATTGCAGCTCCACACCTGATTTCTTACTTTTAGAAAACTTTGGAATGTTCTAAAAACTGTAGTGTAGCATATATCATTTTCTAATACCCAGAGCTATTAGATAAAATGATTAAATCCCCATCAATCACTCCATGTGGCATCAATAACAATGCTAGTGGAACAGAGCATTGTTACAAGATTAGTGCCTCCTGCTTTGAGAGTAAACATCTCGGCTTTACCTCATTTATTTTTCATAACTTCCTTACCTTTGACTCAGCATTTACGAGGCAGTAGGAGACTATTTTCTGTTGACATTCAATGTCATTTAAGTATTATATTTAGAGGTCAAAAAGTGCATAAGACTGTAAGTCATATTTAAAATTCCAAAGCACTAAAGGATGCGAAGAGGTTAACAAATTAGCAGCAGTTTGGAAAATTATGAAAGAATTTTGATTAATCACTGTTATTTATGCATTTGAAGATTACTCTTAAATCCACAGAAGTCCTTTTAATCATAAAATATGTTCAGATTTAGTTTACTCCCTGGTGTTAGCCCTTGGGGAATATCTAATAATCTGTGTCATCTTACCTATTTTAACATAGAGCCATGCAACTATGGACAATACACAAGGAAATAAAAATACAAAGATCACTTAAGATCTTTGAAAGGTGCATCTGCTGGCAAATATTACTGTACATTCTATCACTCAGGATGGCTCAGAAAACAAAAATTTTCGAAGGTACTTCTAGCAGAAAATGGTCAAACCCAGGGACTTGGATGCTTACCCATCTTTGGAAGGGATAGAGGAGTGCAAGTTAGTACATTGCCAGCAGGCCTTTGGCTTTTAGACCTCACCACCACCACAGCTACTACCCGAAGGTCAGGGTTACATGTGCCCCATTCAGGAAGCTGGTGGTTTGGCAGTAGGATACGCAGGCCATTCCTGGCCCCACTCACTTGTCCCAGAGCATTTATGTCTTCCTGTAGCATCCATTGTCTAAATCTTAATTTATGTGTATCCTAGCTACAGATCTGAAGTTTATTTTAACTCTCTTTGTTTGAATGGACAGTGAATGGAATGAAACTGAGGGGGCCAGTTTAAGTACTTTGCACAAAGACCTACTGAAGTATTTAGAAAGCTTTACTGTCGGGGCACCCGGGTCTGTTAAGCATCTGCCTTCAGCTCGGGTCATGATCCCAGGGTCCTGGGATCAAGCCCACCATCAAGCCCGAATGGAAGCCCACATCTGACTCCCTGCTCAGCGGGAAGTCTGCTGCTTCCTCTCCCTCTGCCCCTTCGCCTCCCCCTCCACTCATGCTCTGTCTTTTGCTTTCTCTCAAATAAATAACATCTTTTTTTTTTTTAAGAAAACTTCAATAAGGATGGAGAAATGAAGAAAGTATTTCACTTCAGTGTTTCCTTACCTCAAGATTTTTCCTATGACTCATCTTCCTGAGACTGCTCCATTTCCATGTTTAAGAAAATTTCTTCCATAGAATCACAAGCTCTGCAATTTAGGGCAGTAGCATCAAAACAAATAACCTATGACATTTTGATTAAAAGCACAGGATTCAAAATTAGAAGACCTGTTTCATCCTGGCTTTGCATTGACTTGCTGTTTGACCTAGGCACGTAACTGAATCTCTTTAGGCTGAAAAGGTCTCATGATACAACTGATATCACTATTACCCACTGGGTTCTAGTAAGACCTGGAAGAATGTTGAAGAGGTTAATACATCATATAAGAATCTCAACTCTTAAAAAAATTACCACCTAAGGGGATGGGCTGGTATTTGGAGAAGCCTTTTAAAATGGGGTTGCATTTTATACAAGGTCATAAAGACATGCAAGAAAGAACAAATTTCAAAGGTGAGAAGGCCAGAAAAAGCACATTAAATTCCTTCTCTCTTTGAATCATTTCTTCCTAATCTGTAAGCATGGAGTATACGAAATTTTTACTCATTCTTTAATTCTCATGATAAAGAAATTTGTACAATGTGATTTTTTTTCCTAAAGTCTAAAACTAGCTTACATTCCCATGTCAAAACTTTTGAATCACACTATTCTTCTAGTTTTCAAAAATTCTCATGTTTGCCTATGTCCCAGTGTACGATTTGTTAGACCTAAAAGCTCTTGGAAGGCATAGATGGTGTTTACCTTTACTAGGTCCCCAGCCCCCAAACCTCATGGCATGCCTCATACGCTGCACTTAGGAAATACTTGGCAAAATAGGGAATAGAATGGTAAGGTGGTAGCAGGAGATCTGCAAGGAAAAGGTGGGTTGCAGAAATGTTATAAACACCTTGTGAAATAAGGACTTGAAATTTTAGTAGGCAAAGGAGGACTTACAAGATTGTTAAGCAGTAAGAAGTGATTCTATATGATATATGTATAACTGGGTGGCTGGTGAGAAATATATTGATTTATTAACTTCTTTGTATGTTCAAATTGAGGGAAATGGCATTTATGAATTGTTGGCAGTTTCAGCGTCTGAAGGTAGAGAATAAATTACTCCTGGAAGAGAATTCCTAGGTTTTGGAAAAAATGACCACAGTGGGCCTTTTTTTAGACTAATTTAAAGCAAGTGCTTGCCTATTATTCTTGGAGAAAAGTGAGATGTCACTATAAATCTGAATTCAGAAGCTGGAGACTGAGAGATATTAATGTGGTTTGTTGAGAAACATATTTTAAGTTTGTCTTTAGCCAGTCTGTGCCCTTGAAGAATCAGAAATGCATTTTTCATCATTATGAATAAAGGCCAGATATTATTTAAAATCTAATTGATGTAAATGATTCTATTTAAGATACAAAAATACAGACTTTGGGAAATGACACCATCGATTACTCTGATTGGTTTTTTTTCTGAGTGTGGGGTATTTTCTCAGGACAACAAGAGTTTCCTCTCGAGGCAAGTTGAGGTCCCTCTGACATAGAATGTAAACACACCATCTGAAGAAGAGAGGATTCTCTTGTTTCTAAGGGCCAAATAAATTGAAAGTTTGTTATCTAAAAGTAACGATGTAGAAATTTTTCTTGGCTCTTGTCACATAGCTTTTAACTGGATTCAGCAAGTGTACCTCATACACTTATCAGGACTTCTTAATCCTGGGGGGACTCTGAATACAGCATTAGCTGCAATTCATTAATGACTATAGTCTTGACCTTTGCTGGGCTTTCAGGAAATTAAGGGAGTGGCTTATATCCCACACTTAGGCTAGATTAAAAAAAAAAAAAAAAAAACCTAGTGACTAGATGAGAGGGCCTGAAGTTTTACCAAAGACAGAAAAGATGCTTGGTAGCCAGAAGGGACACTACTTTAAGTTTGGGTCTGCATATAATAGAAGTGTACCAGGGGGCCTGGGTGGCTCAGTTGGTTACATGTTGGACTCTTTGCTTGGGCTCAGGTCATGATGTCAGGGTTGTGGAAATGAGCCCTGCATTGGGCTCTGTGCTCACCATGGAGTCTGCTTGTCCCTCTTCTTCTACTCCTCCCCACCGCTCTGTCTCTCAAATAAATAAATACAATCTTTAAAAAAAAAAAAAAAAAAGGAGCAGCAGCATACCAGGAAGGAACCACCAGAAACTAATTATGAGAAGAGGGGAACATCAGCATAACAGATGCATCTTCTGCCAATAGAGATACATAGGCATAGAATCTTTATGGCTTCAGTATGCTTATCATCAACCTCTTCTACATATTGTCTTATATTTAAACCCTACTAGTAAATGTGTATAGCAATGCTTCTAATCATCCATCTGGACAACTGCTTTTATTTGAGAGTCAGGAATAATGGGTGTTCTAATCAGGCCACTCATCAATGATCAAATTTATTCTTTGACTGAATACACAAGCACTGGAGATAGAGCCAGGAGGAAGGAGAGAATGGTCTTATCTTCAACAAGCCTGCTTTCCAATGGAAATGCAGAAAAATAAGAAAACACATGAATAAAGTGGTGGTAAAGTCTATGAAAGAGAATGAAACAGAGTAAAGGATGAAAATGGAGAGAGGTCTTTGCTGAAAATTCAAGAGCACTCTTCTCTGAGGAAGAACCTTATGAAGAAGTTGGGTTGTACTTAAAATGTGATGAGATAGTTTGAAATGAGTTTGAGAAGAATGAAGTGATAAATATTAAAAGTTAATTTAAGCTATTACTCATCAATGAATAGAATGCACATGGAAGTGGAGAATCCATTTTGGCAGTAGCTTAGGTGAGAATTGTTCATTTCGGGCAGCCTGAGTGGCTCAGTGGTTGAGCGTCTGCCTTTGGCTCAGGGCGTGATCCTGGAGTTCCTGGATCAAGTCCCACATCAGGCTTCCTACATGGAGCCTCCTTCTCCCTCTGCCTGTGTCTCTGCCTCTCTTTGTGTGTGTGTCTCTCATGAATAAATAAATGAAAACTTTAAAAAAAATTGTTGATTTCTGTAGGATGGTAGTCATAATGGTGGTAAAGAATGGTAAAATTTGAGAATTTTTCTGAAGTTAGAGTCTATATTTACACACACAGTTTTGAGTCAAAGCAGTTGAATTCATACATAATTTTCCTTCTTTAACCACAGCATTTAGATAGCAATCAATTAACTCATACATTGTTATTAAATTCCTAAAATAACTTTAAGAAGGTATTCTTTTTAGTATTTAATATTTTCCTTTTTTATTCCTTGCAAGCTATTCTTCTTTATTTATTAAATGCCTGTGTTACTTATGGTTTTGTTCTCAGCCCACATCCACTTCTAACTGGAAATAATCTTCCTAAGAAGTCTTATATCAATAAATTCAATAACCACTAAAGTGCCTATGGCTTCTGAAATGTATGTGTTCTGTTCTTTTCTGCCTTCCATATACTGATATCAGAGTACCTATTAGTGTTCAGCATTTTGGGCTGGCATTTGTCTATTTACCCCTACAAACCCAGCCTTCTTTCTTTTCCATCCTACTCTGTGACCTGAGCAGTTTAATTCTGTGGATTCAATATCACTCTGGGCTCTCTTGCTCCCTGACTCTGATGTGTTAGGCCAATGGGAGGCATTGTAGGAGACTAGAGGAAAAAAAAGGCAGAGAGAGAGAGATCAGGATATCATTTCTGCAGATGTGTCAGGGGATTTATTCTTTCCTGCTGTGAAGAGGTTTCCCAGTAACTGAGTTCATTAAGTTCATGGCTTCTGCGAGGTAGCCTCATTTCTGGGGCTGTGCCTCCAACAGAGTGCCAATAAAGTCTCCCTCCCCTTGCCCTTTAGGTCCATGAGATGATGATGACTTTCTTTGCTTCATAATCCCTGAGTGCTTTACCTTCCCTATTAGTCCTATTAATCTTGCCCATAACCACATTAATAATGCCTTAATTAAATATCTTAATTATTCCTTAGAGAAGGTGTCAGGAAACTTTTTCTGTAAAGAGCCAAGTAGTAAATATTCTAGGACTTTTTTTTTTTTTATAAAAAATATTACATGTTTTGATGGGGTTCAAACTAGAAGTACTACTTGAGTACATTTTTATAATAATTGTCTACTAATAAGAATGTGATTCAATCTTTCTCTTTATTTTTTGCAGGGATGGGGAGGATATCATACTGCTTAGTTGGATTTTACAGTTAGTGTTTCCTATCACCAAGTTAAATGGAAATTCTCATCTATAAAAATCGTTCTTAGCTCATGGTCCATACAAAATAGGCAGTAGGACTGATTGGCATATAGTCCATAGATGACCAATCCTTTCCCCAGTGTGCCAGGTGACTGAGGCCAGAGTAATGATCAAGATATCTGATAAATATATCAAATATGTTCCTCCTTTCATAGCTTCTCTTGATGACCAATGACATCATCTGCATGGTACTTACAGACAAAATGTTTCTTCAGATGTTTTCCATTCTATACTCCAGTGCATTCTATCTAAAATACAAACTGAATTTTGTCCCTATTTTATTTAACTTCTTCATCAGTTGACCAAGGTCTTCAGAACAAAAAAGATTATTTATTACCCAACTTCCCTCTCTCAAGCCTGCACCCGCATTGCTCTCCAACATAGACTCTGTGTCCTAGTTACAGTGATTCATCTGCAGTTCTTTGATCTGACCACTTCCTTTATTTACCATACTGCTGAATCATCTGTCGTCCCTTTCCTTCTTCCTTTCCTGTCTAATGCTTCACAGAGGTTTTTGAGGTTCCTTCGTCCACAGCTAAAATAGATAATACTTTTTGAAAATGCCATTATACTTCTGTATACCTCCATCATAGGTTCTTAGGACTCAATTGCAGACAGTGACTTACTTATATGTAGTATCCTCCAGTTAGACAGTAAGCCCTCCAACAACTAGGATAATTCCAGATGTATAGTGGAAGCTTAATACGTGCTCATAGAATTAATAGGTCAATGAACAGAATAAATGATTTGTTAGGCTGGCTTTCTCTAATGTACAAAGGAGATGCTGTAATTAAAAAAAATGACAATTTTTTTTCCCACAAAATGTTCCTACTCTATCTTAAAATTCAGTCTACAATTTAATATCATTTCGACTGATTTCCTACTAACCCAGGAAAAAATGTTACATGCACAGAGAAAAATGTTGCAGTGACACTAAGAGACTGTCTCAAAGACCTCATCTTTTGCAGTTTAGAAATGAAAAGGAGTCCATTAGACATGGAGACTTAGAATTGGCCTTTCTATACAAGCAACTTTCATCCTGAGCAACTTTTGTTGCTCATTCAGCATACGTAATGGTTCAGAGCCAGTCACCAGGAGTTAGAAGTGCCCTGGTTCCATCCCATCTGATTCTTAGCTGCTCTGGGAACTTGGGCAAATTCCTCACTCTTACTGTCTTCTACTCTTTTAAATATGGAATGGGAATAAAAATAGAATTTGCTTAACAGGATGAGCAAACCTTAGCACTTCAATGGTACGAGGTAAGCCTACAATGTATTAGTTTTTAAGTACAATTACTGTGTTGGTATTGTTAGTATTAATGTCACTGAGCACCTATTGAGTGAGAGAAATTATGCCATGCTCTGTAAATATAGAAATAACACCTCCATGTGTTAGAAGAGCAATAATCATGAGTAAATAAGAGCAGATGAGAGTGAAAGCTACAATTTAAGTAGATTAAAAAAAACACAACAGGTAAATTTTCAATGTGCAGTAGAATTTCGAAATGGATCTTGAAGAATAGAAGTTTAGATAGGAACAAATAATAGTTCACATCATAATATGGGAAAAGACCATAGGTTTTAAAAAGCCTGGTGAGGAAAAAAAAAAAAAAAAAGAAAAAAGAAAAAGTTAAGTAATAAGTAATCAAAGGTTAGAGTACAAAAGTAAGCTTCTACTTGAGGGTTCCTTTACTCAAGAAGTCTCGTCTTACCGCCAGACTAGTTTAGACCCCCAAGTACAATGTGATATTTATCACTACTGTCAAGCCTTTCTACCATATTGTAATTTCCAGCGGACTCAAGAACAGGTACTAGGTTATTTTTAGTGCCACATCCTCAAAACCCAGCACAAAATAGATAATCCACACATACTTAAATTGGTACCAAGCAGCTCAAATGGAGAGTTGTGGTAAAAGACCTAGTCAGAACTAATGGTCAGGTCCAGAGAAGGGTCTTGATAAGTAACTCATTTTTTGGAGCAGAGTCCAACAGCATTATTGTACTGCAAAGGTTGGAACAAAAAGCAAGAGTCAATAATTACTGTAATGCAGGGGTTAAAACAAATGACTACAAGGGCCTGAAAGGTAATGTGCCTTGAAGTAGATAATGATTTTTTGTTTGTTTGTTTCTGTCAATTTGAAAATGACTATGGATCATAGGCCAAGGAATTAGTGTGGAGATGGGAAAGTGGTAAAGTTTGAACGTTGTCTACCTAATAGGATAAATCATACTAGCATTCACGGTATTCCCCAGAAACAGTGCCAGCGAAAATTAGAGAAGAGGCTGGAGCCTATGTGAATACTGATATTTCAAGAATGAGAGTCAGAAAATATGAATGTGGGCAAGGGGCAAAATTTGTTGAAAATCTTTCTTGTGTGATACTGGAACAATTAGGTTAGTTATGTTATCTGATTTCAACAACATTTTAAATACCATTGTGAAAATAATGACACTGCAAGTCAGAAAGGTTGAATAACTTACCCCAAGTGAAGAGCTGATCCCTGAGTCAAACCTATAAACTATATTCTTCATCCTGCCATGTTGTCCATAGGTTTCTCTGCTATATAATGAAGTTGTATATGTTCTTTGGAGAAATGTCTGCTCAGGTCTTCTGTTTATTTTTAATCAGATTATTATGGGAGTTTGGGGGGGTTGAGATATGAGTTAATTATGTATCTTCAACATTACCCCTTTTCTATATATCATTTGCAAAATTCTTCTAGCATTTAGTAGACCACCTTTTCATTCTGCTGAAGCACCTTATGTTTGCATTCAGTGCTGCTTCTGGATTTCGTTTCCGCCTTCTGAAATAGTAGAGTAAAAAAATTCTTTTAAAGATCACTTTATTTGCATCCCACAAATTTTGATATGTGATATTTATGTTGCTTCGTCATGCCTACATTTTATAATCTGCCTTAGGATTTTCTCTATAATATGTGATTTGGTCAGACTTATGTCCTATCAATGTATAGAATATTTCCCTTTGTATTTTTATTTTTACTTTTTTTTTTTACTTTCTAATTTCATTGTAATCCATTCACATTTTTATTATGTTTTGAGTTATTTCTAAAACTGTTATGTACTTTCTATGTATCATTTTTATCCTTATTACTGCCACTTCCCGCTTTTCTCATTTCATACTTTATTGGTCTTTGTTTTTTCTTTTGTATATATATTTTTATTGACTCCTTAGCTGTGCCTTTTAGGATTTTGACTAGCTTATGGTGGAATGTGAATGTTATTCTTGATTATTAAATCATACATTATTTTAAAGGATATAAAATGAATAGGTATATGATGGTTTTTGCTTATAATAAATAAAAAGTATGCAAACCATAACTAATTTGGATAGAAATGTTTCACATCTCAGATCACTAAGATTAACCTAAAAATTGGGGGTAGGGGGATTCTTCTTTGGATGTATATTCCATTGTCTTTTGTGGTTTAACTTTGTGGTCTTCTAAATTAAGCCATTTTTTTATTAAAAAAATTGTAATTATTTTTAAAAAGATACACCTAAATAATAATATGTTGTAAATTAAATAAAATCAATTGAAAGCTTCATAATAATATATTAAGGAAGAAAAAATAGAAGGATCATAATTAAATTTGAGTGAAGTGTTTTATTTTTAATAAATATAATTTTTAGATTTTATGTAGTTGAGAGAGAGAGTGAGCACAGAGTGAGAGGAAGAAGCCAACTTCCCATTGACCAGAGATCCAGATGCAGGACTCAGACCCAGGACTCTGAGATCATGACCTGAGCCAAAAGCAACATTTAGATACTTAACTGACTGAGCCACCCACATACCCCTCATTTTAGATAATATTAAACATAATTTTTATCCTCTTTGACCATAAAGAAATTCCAGGGATGCATTTGCTTGATTGCATTTTGTAGAGATTGCATTCTTTGAAAGACTTAATAAAGATCTTGAAATGAGTTTTGCAAACTATTTCTTTAAATGTTCAGTATTAATATCACAAATATAATGGGATGAAAATTTATTAATTTAAAGAACAAATTATCAGTATGCCATAATTTGACATGCAGTTACAAGTGATGATAAAGAAAAATAATTTTAAATTATATTAAACTGAGATAATAATTTTTCAAAATCTGCAAATAACATTAATTTATTCACAAACAAGTTTTCATCAACACATTAAATGCAGTACAAAGCATGTAAAAATTTAGCAGATCCCCAAAGTAAAGCACTATTGAGATTTCTTTGGAAAAATAAAAATTCAATACATATTTATTACCTATTTTCTACAAAGTATATTTACTACTTTTCTGTGGGAAATATAACAATGAAAAAGATAAAATTTCTGTCCATCAATAAGTTAAAATCTAATGAAACTGAAAACTCTAAAATTATCACAAATTTAAAATGTATGTTGTGCTATGGAACACATTATATAACATAGCTGGTAATATATATACCATATTTATAATGGTTAACATATCTGTTATGTAGTATTTGTGTTGTACATTGTGTAACAGTATAATAAAAATGAAATTTTATAACATTTTATAAAAGATATTGGTTTCAAATTTTTTTTTAATTTTTATTTATGATAGTCACACACAGAGAGAGAGAGAGAGAGGCAGAGACACAGGCAGAGGGAGAAGCAGGCTCCATGCACCGGGAGCCCGATGTGGGATTCGATCCTGGGTCTCCAGGATCGCGCCCTGGGCCAAAGGCAGGCGCCAAACCGCTGCGCCACCCAGGGATCCCTGGTTTCAAATTTTTAATAATTTTATAGTTAAGTTTTTCTTTTTTTAAAATTTAAATTCAATTGGCCAACATAAAGTACAGACTTAGTTTCAGATATGGTGTGCAATGATTTATCAGTTGTTATAACACCCAGTGCTCCTCACATCACATGCTCTCTTTAATGCCCATCACCCAATAACCCCATCTGTCCACCCACTTTTTCCTCCAGGAACCCTCAGTATTTTTTACTATAGTTAAGAGTCTCTCATAGTTTTCCTCTGTCTCCAATGACTTCTTATTCAGTTTTCCCTTCTTTCCCTTATGATCATCTGTGCTGCTTCTTATATTGTACACATCAGTGAAACCGTATGATAATTGTCTTTCTCTGATTGACTTATTTCACTTATCATAATACCCTCCAGTTCTATCCATGTTGATATAAATGCTACGTATTTATTCTTTCTGATGGCTGAATATATAGGAACATATATAAATTATATATATCAATATATTAATATAATTATATTATTTAATATAATAAATTTATTATTTAATAATATATTTATTTTATTCACACACACACACATATATACACATACACACACCCCACATCTTTATACCTTCATCTATCAGTGGACATCTCAGTTCTTTCCACAGTTTGGCTATTGTGGACATTGCTACTATGAACACTGGGGTGCAGGTACCCCTTCAGATCACTACATTTTGTATCAATGGGGCAAATACCTAGTAATGCAATTCCTGGATTGTAGAGTGGCTCTATTTTTTTTTTTTTTTTTTTTTTTTTACTTCTAGAGGAACCTCCACACAGTTTTCCAGAGTGGCTGCACTAGTTCCCATTCCTACCAACAGTGTAAGAGGAATAGAAACTCCCTTACTATTATTGTATTATTATCAAAGTGTTTGTTTACTTTGGTTATTAACTGATATAATTGGCTGCTGCCAAATTAGGAGCATAAAGACTTGTAATTCTTAGATCTTCATGTTGAACAGACCCTTTAACTAAGGATAGACATTTTCAGTGTCCCGGTTCAGCCCATACTATAATATTTCGTTTAAAATCTAATTTGTCTGATAAGAGGATTGCTACCCTAGTTTTTTGGGCTCTTTCTTCACTTATATGGTCACTCTTAATATTTCTTGCAGCCAACCCTGAAGTTGCATCAGAATAATTATTGAAAGATATGAATTTAGTGTCATTGTATTACCTATAAAGTCCTTGTTTCTGTAGATTGTTTCTTTCTGATTTATGTTACTCTTGGGCTCTCTCTTCACTTACAGAATTCCCCTAAATATTTCTTGCCTGGTTGGCTTGGTGGTCACATATTCTTTCAGTTTCTATAAGCTGGAAGCTCTTTTACTCTCCTTCCATTCTGAATGACATCCTTGCTAGATAAATTATTCTTGGCTGCATGTTTTCCTCACTTACTATCTTAAATATGTCATGCCAACCCTTCTTGGCCTGCCAAGTCCTTGTGAAGAGGTCTGCTGCCAGTCTCATGTTCCTACCCCTAAAGGTAAAGAACCTCTTGTCTTGAGCTTTGCTTTTTTTATGTCTGAGATTTGCAAGCTTCACTATTACATGTTGGGGTGTTGATTTATTTTTATTGATTTTGGGAGGGGTCCTCTGTACCTCTTGGACTTGACTGCCTCTTTCCTTCTCCAGATTAGTGAAGTTCTTAGCTATGATTTGCTCAAGTATACCTTCTTGCCCTCTTTCTCTTTCTTCATCCTCAGGTACCTCAGTAATTCTGATATTGCTCCATTTTATGGCATTGCGGGTTTCTTGAAGCCTCTTCTTGTTGTCCATTAATTGTTTTTCTCTCTTTTCCTCACCTTCCTTCCTTTCCATCAATTTGTCTTCTGTCACTTACTCTCCCTTCTGCCTCATTTACCCTAGCTGTTAGAGCCTCCCATTTGGACTGCATCTGTTACAGCATTTTTTAATTTTGGCCTAATTATGTCTCATTTCTGCACTGAGATACTCTCTAGTGTGTTTTATTGCTTTTTTCAAGTCCAACTAGTAACTTTACAATTGTTATCCTGAATTCCATCTCTGACATTTTACTTATATCGAATAGGTCTGCGGCAGAGAGTATTACCTCTGGTTCTTTCTTTTGTTGTGAATTCCTCCTTCTAGTCATTTTGTCCAGAGAAGAATGGATAGAAGAGTAAGCCCTATCAAAAAATATCAACCACAGTCCAAGCAAAATACACACTAGACAAATCCAAAGAGATCAGAAACCAGAAAAGACAAATGCAAAGACAAACAGAACATAATATAAGCAGTAAAAAAAAAAAAAAAAAAAAAAGAGAGAGAGAGAGAGAGAGAGAGAGGGGCGGGGAGTGTTTCCCTGGTTGGTGCCCAGCTGCTCTGCGTCTCCTGGGGGAAGGCAGAGGCCTTTGCAGGGAGCCAACAGGGAGAGCAGTCACTCAATTGTGTTGCAGTTTATGGTTTATGGCAAACTGATCTGAGAGCCCTCTCCCAGGCTTGCTGACTGTAGCCGGTTTCCTCACTCCCATGCTTGGGAATGCTGCTGGTTCAGGAACCCCTGTTCTTCTGAGACTCCAGAGATCTTGAGACCCCATTGTCCCACCTGGGATTCTACTCTGCTTCACTACTGAGCACCTTTCAGGCAGGGGAGTCTCACTGGAGCAGATTTCTAAAGGTCCCCAAATGAGACTGTTAGCTCCAGGGCTACAATACTTTCAGGTAGCCAGCTTTCACAGGGTCCCTTCCCTTGCTCTCTAACTTCCAATATATCACCTCCATTTGTCTTCTCCATACTCCTGATTTGCTAAATGTAGTCACTTTTCTATTTGTGGAATTCCAGCCATTATTTTCTTACATCTCAGGTTGGATTCATAGGTTTTCAGGATGATTTGATAGCTGTCTATCTAAGCTCAGAAGACCAGATGAAATGAGGAAACCTACTCTTCCACCATCTTGCCTTTTCTCCAGTCTTTAAGTTTTTCTGTCTCATTAGATTTTAAATTATTGGAGTTAGTGTGTGGGGAGCTTCAGACATAATACTAATACTTGTTTCTTGATCTGCTTACTGGGTAAATGGATATCGTCAGTCAGTAAAAAATATTAAGGTATGCATTTGTGATTTATGCACCCTTGTATGTGTATGTTTTATTTTAAAAAATAATTTACTTAATCCATTTATATCACTGAAAGTACTTCAAAAAGTCCAACCTATTTGGAATGATCCCAAATACTAGATGGGCAAGGTTAACTATGTCAGTTTGTTCCCTGGTATATAGTAGTTTATGATATTTATGGTCAAAGACTGGGGACAGGAGGAAAAGTATTCTAGTCTCTTAAGAGGGAAGACATATATTTAATTTTCATAGTAAACCCAGACTTTCTCTCAAAGTATTTTTTTAAAGTATTTTGGTGGATGATATAACTAAAAAGGTCTGTTTTTTTTTTTTTTTTTTCTTCATGGATCAAAAGATTTCATTGCATGCTCTCCAACTGTATCAGCATTATATCCTATGCTTCACTTTCTTTTAATATTTTGTATGGACCATTCAGAAAGAAAATTCAGATATAATATAGGCATAGGCATTTTTTCATGAGGTGAAGTGATCATTTGCTACTATAAATCTAAATGAGAAAAGCTTGACTGAACCATTATAAAGGAAAATAAAAGTGTGGTAACTTTCATTACCTCTTTCCAGATCTTTTACTTTGTTTCTTAAATTATGATGTTACCTAATATATCCTTTGAGGTTAGATGAATCCCAGTAATAACAGAAATCAGTTCTGCTCTCTCAGTGTTTTCCCTCTGGGGCTTTTAGCCATGAAACATTCCTTTGGATATGTGAATCAGCAAATATCGAATACATGGAGTGGAAAATAGGCCATATAGAAAATCAAAAAAAGTGATAGGTCAGGGTAAGACTCATCATCAGGGATGGGATTGGATTTAAGATGGTTAGGATTTTGGTATGCAGAGAAAAATAGAAGATGTGAAAAGTTAGCTTTAAAGAGAACTGTAAACTTTAGCAGGGGCTGAAAATTTTAAGAGCAATCACCAGGATTCCAAGTTTCACAAAATCTGGGAACCATCCTGGTCATATTCAGAATCTGAGATTTTTAAATGACATGAATTTCTTCTATAATTTTGTATCAATCAGAGACAACATGGAGGGCCAAATCCATAGGTTATAAAAAACAAACAAAAAGAATACCAGCAACAGAACAATAATTCAGCCACCTCTAAGCAGATTTAAGTTGCTTTTAAAATCTCATCTTGAAAATGTTTTAAGAAAAATCTTCCACCAGCAATTTAGAAATGCTGTGATTTATCATGAACATTTGTCCTGTGAAATGAGGAGATAAATATTTTTAAGAAAGATAGAGAATTCCTATTTGTTTCTAACAGAAATGATGGAACTCCATCCACAACCATATATTATGGTAAAAATTATGTATTTTAGAAGCTGCATTATTTATATTTATATACACCACACTACCCACTTATGCTATACATATTTATGATATACGTACACTAAATCATTATGATCTCTTATAAATTCCAATCAGTTTTTATAGGGTAATAGTAATAGTCTTTATCCTGGAATTTAGAATCCACTTTAGTTTTATACCAAGACATACTGTTCTGTGTATTATGGTGCAGAAACAACATGTATTTTGCAGTAGAATAGACATATGTCGAAGAAGCTGCTGATGGTTATTTTTGTAATGCAAAGAGTAAAATCATGCAGGAACTTAGGTTAGAAGCTTTATATTTAATAAAAATGATTTTGTTGCTTTGGCATTGCTGACAATATTATACAAGAAATTTCATAAAGGAAGTGTCTAGCATTAAAAAATGTATGTATAAATATAATCTTAAGACTTCTTCCATTTAGTTTGTTTGAAGAGCTAATCTGCTTGAAGAAGCAATTAAAATGCTTTCATTTTAAGTGTATATTAAATAAATCAAATATGATGCTGTAAACATTCATTATAGATTTATTTTGATATTTGTTCTGCATAAATTACAGATATATGCATAATTTTATCTTTAACGATCTAATAACATTTGATAATCAAGGCACACAACCATGTACTACTTAAAAGTGATGATATTTAATAAAATGACTGTTTCGTTGCCTAAGTTATAAATAAACCAAGGTATCTATTAGCAAAGCTATTCTTTAGCTTTTTTGCCTTTGAACATATCTTTATTAACTTCTTATATTTAGTGTTTATATTATTGATAATATTTCCATCACTGACACAATTCAAATATAACTTGATTGCATGAGAGACTAATTTTATTGCTCTTAATTTATCCATATTTATTCAAATTGCCAAAAAAAGATGTACTTTGGGTTTTCCAAGTCAAAGCCAGGAGTTACTTGGGCACTCAATCTTAGTATGTGATCTAATTTCAAAATGAAAGAGTATGTGCAATATATGTTATTGGCACCTTTTGGCCAGTGAAATAGATTGTAAAGTCTTCTGAAGTTGTGCAGTATAAAGAAATATCTCACATTGAAAAGATCTTTGACTCTTCTCTGTTGCTTTATATTCTAGAATAAGGATGTGGTAACAGACCCAAAGTGACTATATTTTACCCACCATGGGGAACAAAAAGGTGGTAAAACAATTGTAAATGTAATTATAGTCACATAATAATGAGTTTTGAAAAAAAACCCTGGAACTGGCTATCTCTAGGCTTTTGTCAGAGAAAATAGAGACATACCTCAGAGGTACTGTGGGTTCCATTCTAGACCACTACAATAAAATGAATATTGCCATAAAATTGGTCAAATGATGTTTTGTTTTTTTGTTTGCTTGTTTCCCAGGGCATACAGAAGTTATGTTTACACTATGCTGTAGTCTATTAACTGTGTAACAGAATGTCTTAAAAATGTACATACTTTAAAAAATAATTTATTGCTAAAAAAATGCTAACCATCAACTGAGTTTTCGGTGAGTCACAATGTTCTTCCTGTTAGAGGGTCTCCATGTTAATGACTGCTGACCAATCAGGGTGGTGGTTGATGAAGGTTGGGGTGGCTGTGGTAGTTTCTTAAAATAACAGAACAATGAAGTTGGCCTATTGATTGCCTTTTCCTTTCATGGATGATTTTCCTGTAGCATAGGATGCTGTTAGGTAACATTTTACCCACAATATTTTTTTTTTTTTTCAAAATTAGGATCTGCCCTATCAAAGGCTGCTGCTGCTGCTTCATCAACTAAATTTATGTTGTATTCTAATCTTTAGTTGTCTATCAACAATCTTCCCAGGATCTTTACCAGGGAAGATTGCATTAAAAACAAAACAAAACAAAACAAAAAAACAAACAAACTACTCTTTTTGCTCATCCATTAGAAGCAACTCCTCATGTATTAAAGTTATCATGAGATTGCATCAAATCAGTCACATTTCCAGGCTCCACTTTTAATTCCTAGTTCTCTTGCTATCGCTACAACATCTTCAGTTACTGTTTCCATTGAGGTCTTAAACCCCTAAAGTCATCCATGTGGGTTGGAATCTACTTCTTCCAAACTTCCACTGATACTGATATTTTGACCTCTTCTACGAAATCATGAATATCTGAATGGTATCTGCAATGGTGAAACCTTTCCAGAAGGTTTTCAATTAACTTTGCCCAGATCCATCAAAGAAATCCTATCTATGGCAGGTATAGCATTACAAAATGTATTTCTTAAAAATTAAGAAGTGAAAGTAGAAATTCCTTGACATACGGGTTGCAGAATGGATGTTGTGTTAGCAGGCATGAAAACATTAATCCATCGTACATTTCCATCAGAGCTCTTGGTCATTGTTGTCATTGTCAATGAGCACTAATATTTTGAAAGGTGTCTTTTTTTTTTTTTTTTTTTTTTTTTTTTAGCGTTAGGTCTCAACAATGGGCTTAAAATATTTAGTAAACCATGTTGTAAACAGATGTGCTGTCATCCATGCTTTGTTGTTCCATTTATAGAGCATAGGCAGGGTAGATCTAGCACAGTTCTTAGATGCCCTAGGACTTTCACAATGGTAAATGAACATTGGCTTCAATGTAGTCATCAGCTGCATTAAGCCCTACCAAGAGAGTCAGCCTGTCCTTTGAAGTTTTGAAGCCAAATATTGCAACTTCTATCTAGCTACAAAATCCTAGAGGGTCTCACCTTCCAATAAAAGACTGTTTTGTATACATTGAAAATCTGTTGTCTAACATACCCCCTTTCATGAATTATCTTAGCTAGATTTTCTGGATACCTTCCTGTAGCTTTTACATTAGCACTTGTTGCTTCACCTTGAACTTTTATGTTATCAATATGGCTTCTTAAACCTCATGTACCAGCCTCTGCTAGCTTCAAGTTTTTCTTCTCCAGCTTCCTCATCTCTCTCAGGCTTCAGAGAATTGAAGAGAGTTAGGTCGTTGCTCTGCATTAGGATATGGCTTAAAGGGATATTGTGGCTGGTTTGGTCTTCTATAGAGGCTGCTCAAACTTCTTCCATATGAGTAATATCTTGCTTTCTTAATTTAATTCAAGAACTTCTCCTTTGTATCTGTAACTTGGCTGTTTGACACCAGAGACCTAGTTTTCAGCCTGTCTTGGTTTTGAATAGGCCTTCCTCCCTAAGGTGAATCATTGATTTTGAGGTGTCTTAACTATGTTTATTGATATCCTTTGTATTTATCCAGTGCATATCAGCTCACTCAAATCTTTGTTTCAAATTTCTAGCATTAATTCCCTGAAAGATTCAGACTGGCAAAAGTATTTTTACATACATAGTTGATTTCTACACTATATAGTTAATATTTATAAATTTGATATTTTCTTTGTACATGCCTATAGCTTTAATCTTTCAAGACAAAAAACATATTTAGAAATACATACTCCTCAAAACATAAAAGTCAACAGTTTCCTTGAATGTGGTTAATAATATAGAGCTTACAGACAACACAGAATTTATCTGTCAAGAAATAGAAAGTAGTACATCATACAAAACTCTGGTGAGGAGTGTTTGAGCCCAGGAAGAACCATTTATTTATTTATTTAATTTATTATTTATGATAGTCACAGAGAGAGAGAGAGAGGCAGAGACACAGGCAGAGGGAGAAGCAGGCTCCATGCACCGGGAGCCCGAACGTGGGATTCGATCCCGGGTCTCCAGGATCGCGCCCTGGGCCGAAGGCAGGCGCCAAACCGCTGCGCCACCCAGGGATCCGGAAGAACCATTTATAATTCTTCTCTATGTGTAGAAGATAAACACCAAATAGTTCTCGTACCTGTACCTGTAGATATTTTCAACCAAATTCTAATTTAAAAGTCACAAACTGATAAACATTTCCTAACATTTATATTTACATGTTAACATATATAGGGGAAAACATGTCTTATGCATTGTGAAGAGTTTTTATAGTCTAACATAAAGGCAACTGTCATTTTATGTCCAAGTTAGAACTTTATGGTATCAACCTCTTACCCATGGGCATTGAGCTCCACTAAGTCTTTTAGGTTAAACATTCCCAGCTTTTGACTTAAAGTGAGAGACCTGTAACTCTTCCTTTTACTTGAACACTTACAGGCCGTTCTAGAGTTATTACTTGGCTTAATTTCAATATTGTTGTGTCTCTAGGAATAATAAGGCCCCAAAAGAGGGAGAGAGATGGGGAACTGGCAGGTTGGTGGAGCATTTAGAACACATATAACATTTATCAATGAAATTTGCCTTCATATATGGGCATGATTCATGGCCCCCCATAACAATACAATAGTTGCATCAAAGATGACTGATTGTAGATCACCGTGACAAATATAATAGTGAAAATGTTAGAAATAGTGTGAGAATTATCAAAGTGAACAAACGCTGTTAGAAAAATTATGCTGATAGACTTGCTTGACACGGGGTTGCTACAAACCTTTAATTTGTAAAATGCAGCATCTCTGAAACTCAATAAAGTAAAGCCCAATAAAATGAAATATGCCCATATTTGGAATGGAGCCTGAAGAAGTTCATGCCTATTGATACTTTAAAAAACAAATGGGTGAGCAATTAAGAGGGACTGGTAGTGCTATTTTTAATGATGTAACAACAATCAAAACAGCAGACTATCTAGAGAGAACAAGAGGGGAGGGGAAGCCAGTAAGATACCTGTCCAGTATCACACTATTCCCTAAGAGTCTGGCAGGTTTCTATAGTATATTAGCTGTACTGTACTCAGAAGCAATCAGATTTCCCACAACAGGAAGACTATAAAATAATTCCCATGCCACTCACAGTTTCAACAACAAAATATAGGGAGCTCATGTGGCTTACATGCTTACCAACCTCCCAACAAATACTGGTCGAACAATAGATTACTCTGACTCAGGACAAATCTTAGGAGTCCAGGATTAAAAATAAAATCATACTAATGACTGGTAGTCTGGAAGACTGTTCACATGTACAATACTGCATACTCTAAGACTGAAGACATAATCTCTGAACTACTAGTCTCTTAGTGAACATAGGAAAAAAATGTAAACTTCATGAACTGCAAGCCACATATACATACAACTATAAAGGATAAAAATGTAACTGCCTGTGGTGGCTTAAGTACAGCCTTTAATTAATAAGTCATTTACGTAGACCCTGAAAGCCAGATCAGGAAAAAATTCAGAGTAGGCCCATTAAAAGTCATACAGTGTGGAAGAAATAGACTTCAAAGAATTACTGTAGCCAAGTCTAAATGAAGACCAAATAAAGACAAACCCCAAGAAAAGAGGGGCGGGAGTTCAGGCTCCAGAGATAACACAATTATATTATATATAAGACAACAATATTATATAAAATGTCAAATGTAATGTAATAATGTAAGACAAATGTAATAATATAAGACAACAATATTATATAAAATGTCAAATCTTAGCAAAAGTTATGAGACATGTAAACTGGAAAATTTGACCTATACGTAGGGGGAAAAAAGACAATAGAAACTAATTTGGGGGGTTCTTGCCCTGATGCTGGACCTGGAAGACCAAAAGTTTAAAGCACCTAGAATAAATATGTTAAAAGAACTAAAACCACTTTTTAAAAATTACAAAAAGGTATGATAATAATGGCTAATCAATAGGGACCGCAAATAAAGAGATTTTTTGAAAGGCAGTTCTGGAGGTGAAAACTGTAATAACCAAGTGAAAATTTCACAAAAGCGGCTAAGCAGTGGGTTTGAGTCTCAGATTTGATTTGAAGTGGATCAATCAAGATGATATATCCTAAACAAGAAAAAAGGATGAGGAAAAATTAACATGCGGGATACCACTAAGAATATCAAGATATGGGAATATCAGAAGGAGAAGGATAGAAAGGAGCAGGAAAAGAATGTGAAGAAATATGGCTTTAAATGCTCCAACGTTAATGAAAACCATTACCTTACACATCTAAGAAGCTCAATGAAACTCAAGAAGGATAAAAACCAAGGGACCCCAACTCAGATATATCAGAGTCAAAATGTTGAAAAACAAAGATAAAATTGAGAAGGTAGCAGAGGAAAATGACGGAAACCCTGAAAAAATGAACAAATAATTTTCATCTGAAACAGTGGGGGCTGGAAGATACATTCAAAGTGCTGGAGGAAATAATATAATTCAACCAAGAACCCTATATTCAGCAAAGCTATCTTGGAAAAAAAAAAAAAAAGATCAGGTAAATATTCCTATATAAACAAAACAGAGATTCCATTGTTAGAAGACCTGTCTTGAAAGAAATACTAAAGTAATTATTCAGGCTGAGAACAAGTGACCCCAGAAATTAATTTGAATCCACGAGACAAAAAAAAAAAAAAAAAAAAAAAAAACTTTCAATAAAAAAAAATATGTAGGAAAGTATAAAAACCAGTGTAATCACATTTCTTTCCTTATTCTTTTAATTAATTTAAAAATATTTGCCCTCTAACATGACTATGTTCTGAAAATTTCAGCATGAATTTTGCCTTTTTAAAGATGTGCCTAGTGGAGGAGAACAGAATGATTGTGATGAATGGAAAAGACTGTGAAGACTTTTTTTTTTTTTTTTTTTTTTAACTTTTAGAGAATTAGGGTGGGAGAGTTAGCTTGAAGTAGTTCAAATCGGAGAAAGCGGGAAACACTGAAGCTGTGCTCTTTCTTGAAACCATGATGACAATTCTGAAGCGCATTTACTAGACATGTGATTTGAGTGAAGTATTAAGTCCAAAGACACATTCTGGAAGCACTGTAAAACACATGAACTTCTTTAGTTCATTTCCATTCGCCTACTCTGATAATCTATAGTAAAAATCCTCTTGTGGGAATTTAGCCAGGCTTACGTCTAATACTTTGGGTCTTAGAGATTTATAGAGCTAGAAGCTTGGTCTTTCTTGGAAAGTATTTTGTTGCCTTTATATAGTTTATAGAATCAGAAGAGTGAATCTGGGGAGAGATGGGGTTTACCTAACACTGAGAGAAGCATTCATCTGTATAAAATTATTATTGGAAAACTAAGATATTTCTAGCAACAATAAAATAAACTCAGAGTTCAATTTAACTTATCAAAAATATTGTTTGATTCTATGCTAGGAATTATGGATATCTCATAAAAGTGCTTTGAGGTAAACGTTTTATTAGACAATCTTTTGGAGAAAGTATCAGAAGTCCCAGTTATTAATTGTTTTAAACTTTGCTTTGTGTGCATGGGAAAGCATATGTGTAATAATCAACTGGTGAAAGAAAAATTGACAAGTTAGCTAAAAGTTTGATTTTCAGGTTTGCTCTAACAATTGTTATGCACTGTTTTATATTCTCCTATTATAGTATTAATGTTAAAAGAGAGAAATTCAATCAAGAATAATTTTCCTATATATTACATAGTCACCACAGTATTGATTTAACAAAGCCTCCTTCATCATACTACATAAATTATGACAATACTTAAAACATTTCCATAGAATTATCCATATATACCTAATCATAAATGATCACCACACTATTTAATATACAGCGTGATTTTTTATTTGCTTACTGGGAAATTTGAAATTAATTCATGGTTACTTTAAAAATGTATTTTCCAGACAAAACCAATATCTTCCATGCATGTTATAAAGATGCTACATTTCAGAATATGTACCATATTTGGATGTAATAGCTTCTGCTGAATAAATAGCCACGTTTACCAGTCTGGAATAATTCCTTTCCTTTCCTTCCTTTTCCTTTTCCTTTTCCTTTTCCTTTTCCTTTTCCTTTTCCTTTTCCTTTTCCTTTTCCTTTCCTTTCCTTTCCTTTCCTTTCCTT
The DNA here is from genome assembly GCF_003254725.2 of Canis lupus dingo. Classification (NCBI taxonomy): domain Eukaryota; kingdom Metazoa; phylum Chordata; class Mammalia; order Carnivora; family Canidae; genus Canis; species Canis lupus. The sequence continues at coordinate 6,226,007 of NC_064245.1, forward strand.
TCCTTTCCTTCTTCTTCCTTTTCCTTTTCCTTTTCCTTTTCCTTTTCCTTTTCCTTTTCCTTTTCCTTTTCCTTTTCCTTTCCTTTCCTTCCTTTCCTTTCCTTTCCTTTCCTTTCCTTTCCTTTCCTTCTTTCCTTTTCTTTTCCTTTCTTTTCCTTTCTTCTTCTTTCTTTCTTTCTCTTTCTTTCTTTCTTTCTTTCTTTCTTTCTTCTTTCTTTCTTTCTTCTTTTTTTTTCTTCTTTCTCTTTCTCTTTCTCTTTCTCTTTCTTTTTCACTTTCTTTGCCATCAAAAGTTTTACTGCACATAATTCCAGGTGAACTCAACTGTCAGAGTCCTCATAAAGTTAATCAAGAACATGTATATTTTGTTTGTTAGAACTTAACAGCAAATCATAATAATATAGGACTACCTTTAGGATTAATTTTTAAATGACATTATTTTTGTTTAGGCGGCTATATGAGAAGATCACTGTGAAATGTTTCTCGACTGGCAGCTACTCCCACTGTCTTATGACAACCATGAATTGGGTACTATTAACAGACCATCTGCAACTGGAAAATTGGAACAAAGACAATGGCTAGTCTTTGGGCCACTGTTTAGTTGCTAATGAATATACTTGCTCTAAACAAAAGAAAAGAGAATCATCTTTTAAAAATGTGTGCAACACCAATATTTCAATGATTGAACAACTATTTTTTAACGTGCTAGTATTTATTTCCTAAGGGCTCAGTATAGTCTTCCTGCCATCTTGACTAGTAATGTCTTCTACCTGGAAGTCACGCTTTCCCTGAGACAACTACTTTGAGGGGAGCTGTTCAGTTTAAAACTTGTATATCCAAGTAAAACCGTTCTTCATGCCTTTGTTCTTATTGTCCTCTTTTTGTTTCATTGTTGGGTACAACCGCAGCAATGTCTTCCTAATTAGGAGTGTATTATTTTTCAGCACATTTTAAAGGCCTTGCTTCATTATGAGATGAATGAATAAGTTCTGGGTCAGTAGTGAAGCTCAAATACCAAACAGATAGGATCACCAGTATAAAGTAGCTGTAATTGTGCACAAAGCTTCAGTATCCCAGGCAATTTTGCACTTTAGTTCAGCATAATACTCTAGGCAAACAAATGGCAATGCAGCAAAGATAATCAGACCCCAGGGTTTTTTTTTTTTTTTTTCCAGTGTATCATTATAGTTTAGTTTAGCTGTTAATAGTTAACAGTGAAAACAAAAACAAAAACAAAGTATGCATTGATAAAATTGTGCTGACTTGCTGCAAACCTCTGTATTCATTGGCTTTTAACCTAATTTATATACATCTGATTGTGCCCCATAAAATTTTAGAGTTTCCACTGTAGTAAATTGGAATTTGTTTTGTTTAATAAAAATACCACCAGATAGCAACTGTCAGTTAGAAAATTAGATTTAATTTCCCTTTATGAGTAATTAGCTGTTAGCATCTCAGCTCTTTATATGCATATAATTAACTTTTCTAATCAAATAGAAGTTCTTTGGTGTTGAAGATAACACTAGGAGCTTTGTCATCAAATATTACACTTCCTTTTCGTGACAGACGTAAGTTAAATAAATTGTTTACTGTATTTTACTCATGGGATTTGTACATGAAAATAGGAAGCAAACAGGAAAGAATGTAAAGAGTTTCTAAAGGCAAGATATCTTTGTTTGCAAAGACACTTCAGTTTTAAATTTCTATTTTAAATATGCTACTGAGACTTTGAAATTGCAATCATGTATATGGAACTTTGGATATGAGCAAGTACTTGGCTGCTGCATTCTACATTGTGCCTGGGGTCACCCTGAACATCATTTACAGCAAAATGATTCTATGGGCTCATTGCCCATTATTCTGGGTGAGAACTCAGAGACATAGCTACATGATATAAACATAACAGTTTAAGAAGTGAAAAATCCAGCTACAATTACTTAATTTAGCAATATATAATTTTAAAAGGTAATTGAATATTTGATTGAACTTATAAATTTAATTTGTAGAGAGGCATGGTCTTTTAAACAGAAATTTAATTAATGCTTACTTCTGAATTAACTATGTAATCACTCTCGAATGGTGGTTTGCTTTGGATATTAGGATACCCCACGTGGCCTCAAAGAAATATGTGAAATACTCTACGGCTGTGATATTTGATATTGGAAAAGCAGTAAATGTGGAAACATCTTTACAAAATGATTACTCATTGAAAAAATGCCAATCCTATTAACATTGTATGCAAAGATTTTGCTCCACTAAGAAAAATGCTTGCTGTCTCAAACAACAGTGTAAGAAAGGAAAGGATTCCTTTCCTACAGTAAACCCAGGTATCCTTACCCTGACTCATGAAATAATTCGAAATATTCTAAGGTACTTTTGCCAAGACCACTACTGAATTATGGCTGTTAACTACATATACCAGGAAAGAAAAGTATATTTTTACTGGAATAATCGATCTTGCAGAATTTCTATCTGAAACCATTTCTATATGAAACAAATCATACCAAATTTTTTCCTTCAATGCTGGGATGAAAAAAAGAGTTTACTCTTTTTTAGAACAACAATAAGGGAAAAAGCTGGATCTCTCTGAAAGAGTGATATTAAACCCATATAATTAGTATATGGTCATTTTTTCTTAGAATCTCAAAATATTTTACCCAGTATTGATTGTTCACCTATAGCGGCAACCTATTTATTTGCTGGTTTTACTATAAAAGATAAGCTATCATTAAAAGCTTTTTACTGGGATCCCTGGGTGGTGCAGTGGTTTGGCGCCTGCCTTTGGCCCAGGGCGCAATCCTGGAGACCCAGGATCGAGTCCCACATCAGACTCCCTGTATGGAGCCTGCTTCTCCCTCTGCCTGTGTCTCTGCCTCTCTCTCTCTCTGTGTGACTATCATAAATAAATAAAAATTTAAAAAAATAAAAAAATAAAAGCTTTTTACTTGTATATAGTCCAGCCTAAAAGCAAAAAAATGAGTTAAATATCACTGTTTTATGTATTTTGTTAAATGTTCTGAGCATACATTAATTTTTATGAACATGCATATCTAAATGTTAGAAAAAAATGCCACTACACTGACTTTTACTTTTTGCTTTCATAATGTGAATTATTTATTCATACACACAATGTGTTCTATGGATGTGTATCCAGAGAATATTAACTCATTTTAATAGGTTTAATAGGTTAATATGATTAATAAATGGAATCTTCTCTGTTAAACTTAGAGCATATTTCACTATTTGGCATATTTCACTATTTGGCATATTTCTCTAGCCAAACTAACTATTTTTAGGTAACAGACATGGCTACCTTCCCTTAAAGCAGAAAATACAGAATTCTATGAGAGTATGTGTGTGTATAAATCTCATTATAAATCACTCAAACACCATTTTTATTATTTTTAAATAGATACATAAATTAACAATACAGTTTAAAATTTTCTTTAGAAGATATTTCTGGGAGTACAGTACCTGGGTGGCTCAGTTGGTTAAGCATATAACTCTTGAATTTGCTCACGTCATGATCTCCGGGTCTGGGATCTAGCCCCGGGTCGGGCTGCATGCTCAGTGCTAAGTCTACTTGTCCCTCTCCCTTCTCCTTCCCTTGCTCATGTGCCCTCCTTCTATCCCTCAAATAAATAAAATATTAAACATTTCTGGATGTATGGCATAACAGATATCTGAGGTGAGACAATATATACTTGATTTTATGCTTATAGTGTCTGCACCGTACCAATAGGGAGAGAGGAAATTTCCTTCAGCTTTCTAATAAACAAATTACCCTTAATGTATATATCAAATGCATTAATGGGGGTGAACTTGGCTTTTAGTACTGGCAAACTAATAAATAACTTGATTTGCCATGGAGTATTTAGTTCCCAAATCAAGAAGATACACACACACACACAACACATACACACACACACACACACACACACTTGAACACTTTTATGCTCACCTCATTTCCACAAATAAAGAAAAGCAATACAAAGTTCAACAGTAATAGTGAAAGTCCTGGTCCTTTCAAAAATAATTGCCAGGATGTAGTATAGTTATTTAAATTATATAAGTCTCTTAATCTAGTTTTCTTAGCCATTTACTGACAGCGTTCATATTCTCCTAAAGCCGGTTACAGGAATGAGGCACTGCAGAGCTGTAAATTGTGATCTGTTTTTATAAATTGGGCCATGACATATTCCCACATCCTCTATAAACTGTATGAAGATTCATAGAAAGGACAGAGTCAAAACTATTTTTCAGTTGCTTATTACTCATCGATAAAATTATGTACCTGTGCTCAAAATGGTTTTGCCCAGAAATGGCCTTTAAGTGTATTAGTTATTGAATATCTATCAGATACCAGAAATGTTGGACGTGTGAGTAGTATACAACTCTGGGCATTGGGGAATCTATGGTCTTGATTGGGGATATATTATATTCATAAAAATATTGAATGGTAGAAAGTTGTGGACAGCATAATTATTGGAAAGATGAATGTTATATTATGCAAAATATTTTAAGTGAGATTACAGCAGTCTTGAAGGTTTAAGAAAAAAAATGTAAAATTTGAGAGTTAAGCTGAATTTTTAGAAGAATGGAAAGACCTGATAGAACAGTGGCAAATGTCACAGGGAGTGCAATATAAAAGTAAATTTAAAAAAATCAGGATTTCATAGAGTGTATGGGTTTCATAGGAAAGGAGTGTCTTGTTGGGAGTAATTGCATGTAGATTCAGAAGAGTTTGCAAAGCCCATTTTAAAAGTTGGATATTTTCCTCTGAGGAGTAAGGATTCTTCATCATTTTGATCAGAGGGATGACAGTGATGGTCTGTCTTTGGGGGATTTGTTTGGTGAAATTGACTTCTAGATCACCAAGTGGACAGACCCTAAGGTTATGTGTTTACCAAACAAAAGGAAAAAAAGATTCACTTTGAGTAGCAATTCCTTTTTCCCTATAATTTGTCTCCTAATTTTTTCTCTTTTTCATACACGCAGCACACACACCCCCATACCCATGGTGCACTCAAAGGATCAGCCTTTCTTTACCTAAATTGTTGGAAGAGAGCCATAATTAAAGTTGAAAAATAATTGAAAATTATTTTTTATTTATTAGCTCAAAGTTGGAAAATAATTTCGGTTTGGCTTTTGAATGCTAGTAAAAATTATCAGTGCATATTCTTTTTACCAATTGCCTTTTTTACACCGATAGTAAAATGAGTTTATAGAATAAGTTTGACTTACATTGAAGCTACATCAGGCTTTTTGCCATTCCCTGAACACATCATCTCTTCAGCTGCATCTGCACATTGGGCCTGGCCGGTCTCATGCCAGGAATGTTAACTTTAGCTGCTATCACATTCTTAGAATGGACCAAGCACTATGCCAAGTGCTTTTTATTGATCAGCTCATTTAATCCTTATAACAATCTTACGAGGTTGATTTTACTAATGAGGTAATTGAGACCCAAAAGGACCAGTAACTAATTCTATCCCACACTAGGTCATGAACTCATTGAGGGCTAATTCTATGGATTCATCTTTCTTCTGTCAGCAACTATCACAGTGACGCTACGTGTTGGCTGATTAGATACTTAGTTGATGAGGAAGACATAAGCAATTACACTAACCTGGAAAGATCCAGCATTATGTACAATGACATCATACTTAATAGGCCAGGCCCAAATGTTGGGGAGTAGAACGTTCATGTAAAGACAAGGAGAGATCTTGTCAAGTTATGACACTATTATTGGAGAAGATCTCAGCACCATCGTGTATCATTAATCCCAACATGTAGCCACATTTTGGATTTCATTATCACCTGGATTAATTCATTTTTAACATTTTAAAAAAGGTGTGCTAGTACCACACTTTCTGACCAAAACCTTTCATGTTTCGTTTATAATCCATCAAGATATCCTGTGCTTTTCTCAACAGTATTCTCCAAGAAAACATGATCACCTTTGTCTAATTTTCCTTCTCGGACTGATGATGAGTTGGCTTACTAGCTTATTATTAATTGTCTCAAAATTACAGTCCTTGTATCCTCTACTGCATCCATCACTCAACCAACAACACTCGTTATCTATTTTCCCCGCACTAAAAAAAGTAAACACTTTTGGGAAAAAACTGCAAAACTATTTGGAATGGCAGTTTGATGTAACTCCATCCAATATTTGTTTTCAGTTTTAGTTGAGCCATTGTGACACAGTACATGCTAATCCTTTTATTTTATTTTTATTTTTTTATGCTAATCCTTTTAAAACAATAAATGTGTGCTCTTTTTCCATTAAGTTCTTCTAATAACTTTAGAAATCTGTGTGGTTCTTTACCAAATTTCCAAACCATTGCTCTCAGAAGCCACACACCCTCTGACATTCCTCAGGGGGAGTGGTCTGCATTTCCTGACTCAATTGTCTCTTCAGCAATGCTCATTAAGTCTTTTTACTTAACCTTTTACTTACTCATTCCTAAATCCCTGGAACCTAACACAGTCTCTGAAATAACACAACTACTCAGTTGTTGAATTAAATGAAAAAAAAAAAAAAAAGGGTTTCAGTAATCATGACCTGAGCCAAAGGCAGATGGTTAACCACTGAACCATCCAGGTATTCCATACTTTTAGTTTCTACCTATCTGAAATTCTTTAAGTCCTGGTCAAAATAAGACACTGTTTTAAATTTGTTATGTGAACTTGGGTCATTGATATTTACTTAAATATTTGTGATATGACATAAGAATTTATTTTTGATTTATAAATTTAGTGATTGTGGGGGCACCGGGGTGGCTCAGTGGATGATCTCAGGGTCCCAGGATCCAGTCCCACATCCAGCTCCCCGCATGGAGCCTGCTTCTCTGCCTATGGCTCGGCCTCTCTCTCTGTGTCTCTCATAAATAAATAAATAAATAATATATTTTTAAAAAAATTTAAAAAAAATAGTGACCCTCTAGATATTGCATGGAAGATTCATACCCTGGAAACACATTTTACTGGGCATCTCTCTGTCATTCATTCATATTTAGAAAGGTGAGGTGTAGTAAATGAATATCACTCGTGACCTTGTAGGCAAAGCATTCTGCAACCTTAAGGAAATGATGGCTAATTAGTGTTTTTGTTTTATTTTACCTTGAAGTTTAGACTTTATGCTTATTATATGTACCTAATTAATTTTTGAAAATACTTGTTCATACCAGCACTGCCTCTTCCCCTATGTTTTTTCCTTTGATGAACTTAATAAAAGCATAGCTTTTATTTTTTTTTAAAGATTTATTTAACTCATGAAAGACACAGAGAGAGAGACACGCAGAGGGAGAAGCAGGCTCCATGCAGGGAGCCTGATGTGGGACCTGATTCTGGATCCCAGGATCACGACCTGAGCCAAAGGCAGGCACCCAACCACTGAGCCGCCCAGGCATCCCAAAAACATAGCTTTTAAGACTAATTCTGTGTTTATCCGAGCTTTTGACTCTTTCTCCCCAGGGCTTACATTGTCCATAATCAGGCCTACTGTTGGCAGATATGCATAGAGTGGCAATACATAATACTAATTTCTGCCTAGGAGGAAATACCTATTTCAAACATGAAATTATTAAATAGTTGTAAACATTAAATACTACTTTTAATCATTTTGTCTCCTGTCCTGTTGATTAAATAGTATTTAAATCATGTGAATTGTTTTTAATTAACAAATGCAATTAATTATATGAGATTATTGAGCAACTACTATGTACGACAAGAAAAAAATGGAAGTCCTTGGTATTTGTAATCACCTCTCTAGTCTGCCTTCTAAGGCTGCAGTGAGGGAATAGTGGGTCTAAAGGAGAAATTGAGAAGAGGCTGAAAGGTGCCAAATAGAGCTAGATTGGAACAAGCCCTAAGGAAAGTTATGTAAAGTAAGCAAAGGGGTAAATCAGGAGTTGGAGAAAGGTGTTGAGAGACAAAGACATAGGAGATTCTGAAAGGAGTGGAAGTTTTTTTTGAAAGAAATATTGAAAGGGGATTCTTTTATGAAGTGTTAGTGTAACTGGCAAGATATACTCATTGGTCTGACACAATTAGTAAAGCTTGGCCCCATCTTTCAAGTATTTCGACAGAAAGGATTTGTGTGTGAGAGTGTATGTTTTGTGTGTCTACAATTATATTAGTCTGTAACGAGTAAAGCAAAGGGATAATTAGCAAGTAATATGTAATATCTGAATTCATAAAGACAATAACAACACAAGAGACTTTAACAGATAAAAACAGAAACCACTGTGGGTATTCGTGTTTATGATTATGTATGTATTTATTAATATGCCACATTCTAAAATCATACTTCTAAATCTCCAATTTATCAAAATAAAAATTGACACTCATTCTTTTAATCCTTTGAGGGTTTTTTTTTTTTTTTTAAGATTTTATTTACTTATTTATGAGAGACAGAGAGAAAGAGAGAGAGGCAGAGACACAGGCAGAGGAAGAAGCAGGCTCCATGCAGGGAGCCCCATGCAGGACTTGATCCCAGGACTCCAGGACATGCCCTGGGCCAAAGCAGGCACTAAACCACTGAGCCACCCAGGGATCTCCCCTTTGAGCTTTTGATCAAAGTTGATGTTATTGATTGGGTAATGATGAATTGATCTCTAAACTTTTAACCATTAGAGGTTGCATACGTATTTTCCTCCAGGTTTATATTTTTCTCCTTTCTATCTTTCTAATAACTAGAGGCAGTAGAGCCATCATATGTAACTTCAAAAAAATATTTGATTTTCTCATTTCTGTGCAAGATATTTTATAAACTCTTAGATGTTTTTTCTGATCTTATTATGTATTTTATATAAAATATCTGTAGAGTTACTATAAGTATCTAAACATATTTCTTCAACTCTGTCATAAACACGTATTCAAATTTAATTAAAATGCAAATGTTTAATCTTCATGCTAAACAAGAGAAAAATATACATTTGGCTGCTCAGTTACTTAGATAAATTTATTGTACAATTTCTTTTTTTTTTAAGATTTTATTTATTCATAAGAGAGACAGAGAGGCAGAGGGAGAAGTAGACTCACTGTGGGGAACCCAATGAGGGATTCCATCCCAGGACCCCAGGATCATGCCCTGAGCCGAAGGCAGATGCTCAACCACTGAGCCACCCAAGCATCCCTATTGTACAATTCTACCATTCAGTGCATTCTACATTTGTTTTAAAATCACAAATTAAAAATAATAATAATAAATAAAATCACAAATTTTACAGTTAAATTCCTTAAGGACTTTGCGTTACTCATGTCCTTAAGGAACCTGTAGAAGTATTCATCATTTGATTTCCTATAATTATGAAATCTACAGTTGGGAATTCAGTCAACAAAGTTATACATTATTATTTTTCACAGTGGCTATTAGAGTGCTTGCTTGAAATTGAAAATGAATGGAAATCAGTAACCCTTGGTGATTGATCAACTTAGCACATGATTTCCTTACCTGACATACTCACCATGTATTTTCAGGCAAAGTGACTTTTCCGTTATTAACTCTTACTGTGTGTTTTGGCATATAATCTAGCAGGATGAAATAGCAACTAAACATTTTATACGAGCATGTTTGTATTACTTACATGTTATATGTTCTTTATTGAGATTGTGATGGCTTTCAAATTTAAATCTAAACAAGTACAGTAGTCTTTTGGTATTCAGGCATTTAGCATGAAATTTCAAATATTCATAATCAACCTTAGACTTAAGTGACAAATAGTAATCAGTAATTTTACTGAAGTACTAATTTGAATCACTCTTGAAATGAGGCTTTTGTTGACAAAGAAGTTGATGGTTTGCCTAGAAAACTCCTCTCAGGGCTGCTTTGTGGTTCTTCACTTGTCATGTGCATATTTTATGCTTATTTTTGTCAGGTTTCAGGACAAGAAACAGAAATTACACCAACCGTTTTGAGCAGAAAGTGATTTAATAGAGTTAAGGAAGAGCATATTGACACAATAGAAAGAACAGAAGCAAACTTCATATTAAGCTTCAGGAGAGACTTTCAGAAAGCTTGTAACTGTCCACCAAGGGAGCAACTAGTTCTGTCACTGTCAAAAGGGCAGGAAAGCAAGAAACCAATGCTAGGACAATTTAGTCCAAGAAAACTCCACTATAGCTGCTGTCCAGAACGAGCCTCCACATCCATAGCTGTTGTCTCTCAACATGCATGATGCCCATGACTGGACGCTCGAAGTCAGCTGCAGAAAAAACTAAATATGTCCACAATCATACTTCCTAGAAGATTGCCCAGATCATTAGTGAGACATCATTTGCCTTATCTATTTGCTTTGGTTCTTGTGGAGTACATCCAATTGTTGAACCCTAATTTGTATTCAGAAGGACCTCAGGGAACACAGGTTTCCAACCTCTGTGGTATAGGAGAGCACTCTAGAAAGATAAGGGAATGGATACTGAGAGTTAATGGGCCACATTCTACCCAAATGCAGGAGTTAGATTTTGAAATTTAAGATTTTGTAAAGATTTTAGGAGGATTCCTCTTGAATGCCAAGGGAATCTTACACTGTACTTCATTATGTGCCATACATAAGTTCCATTCAAGGAAAAAGTAAAGGCAGAGAGGAGATGGACTCTTCCTTTCTTGACCCCTTTAGTGTAAAGAGACTGTAGCCTCACAGAACATTAGAACATTGAAGAACTGAGACCTCTCAAGTGTGTTTTGAACATCCCAGGCCAGTGTTCGAGATGATTTGTGGTGATGGAGGAATTTTTTGTATATTCATGTCTTATCTAATCCTTTGTTAATCATGATATACAACACACATGATTTATTAGCATGTGTGTCTATTTAAAAATAGATACTGATAACATTTACTTAAAAACACCGTCGCAGTAGTGATGCGTGATGAAAAAAAAAATTTGGAGATTACTGTCCTAAAATAATTTTGTGTAGCCATATATGCCATTGACTCATTCTAATAAACCTTTGCATGCCCTGTACATGTTGTAGGGAAAAAAGACCATTTTAAAATTTTCAGGAAGATTATTCTTGCCCTCTAGGACTGAAGGATAGGCTTTATTGAGCATGAAGTGCTGTATTTCATTGCCTTCCCAGAGTCTCATAGTAATGTCCATGGACATAAAGTACCCTACATGTCCTATGCCTAAAAAAAATAGCAGAGAAAAGAAAGGAAGAGGGAATACTCTTCAGATCTTTTATTTTTACACAAAAGTGGCAAAAAACACAGTCTTCACTGCCTGATTTCTCAAGCACACTTTCCAGCTCTCAATTAAACAAACAGGAACTTAGAGGCCATTCAGAGCTCCCTGTTCTTTGGCAGATGCACACTTGTCCCTTCCTGGCAGAGCTGCACATATTGTCTGCAATACACAACTGGATGTATAACGGCTTTTTGCAACCTTGGATTGTTCTCTGGGCCTTGGCCACCTACGCTGAGCAATAAGGGGACAAAATTGAAGAAGCTTTTTAGCTTTTATAGCTTATTGATTTTTATATTTTCTGATGTATTAGAGCAATTTTTCAAACGTATCCTCCTTACCTTGATATCTTGAGTGCAGAGAGAGGATTTCACATTTATTAGCTTTGCTTTGGTAAAAAAAAAAAAAAAAAAAAAAAAAAAAGAAAAAAGAAAGAGGTGCGTGCATGTGTATATGTGTGTATTCTCAATGTTATCTCAGAGGTATAAATGGTTTGGTATGAAAAAAATCAATTCTCAGAGTAAAAATCAAGACTGTGTGCAAGTGTTACATAAAAAGTAGACAACCAAAAACAGACCCTTTCCCAACCTGGTAGCCAAGATGGTTTTGAAAAATTACAGTTTCTGGGCTGCAGTTATACTCACAGATGCTTGATACTTTTCAAATAGAAGAGTTCTATCATAATGGAAAGCATATAATGTGGTAAATACTTTTTATTAGTGCCGATCATCCGTGACAGCATTAAACAAAGAAGTGCAGTAGGAATGTCTTCTCCAGGGGCAGTAGTCTTTTCTCAGAGCTCAGACACGGAGACAAGGTTTGAAGCATTTCCTGGTAAAGATTCTTTGAAATTTTGCATTTTAAAATAACAGGTGCAAAAGGAAATTACTTTGTGGGATCCGAGTTCCCTGTTTCATACCAAAGAGTTAATACTTTCTACTTCAGAGAGAGTTTAGTACTTTATAGTCGTGAATTTAACTTGAATATTTTCTATCCTTAAAATGGCTTAGGATCAGGCTAAATGTTTCCCCCTTTTAATTTTTTTTTTTTTGGAAAATAAATTCCATGATGTATTAGTACCTTTTAAAAACTTCAAAAACTGCGCTTGTAACATATCTGGATACCAAAACCCTTAAAAACATCAAGGGAATTTTAGAAACCTCAACTCTTCTTTCCTCCAAACATTATCTCTTACTGTTTTGATATCATGAGTCAACTTTATTGAATTTTGTTTTCCGTGAGTACATTTTTTTTTTCCAGAGTTAACTATTACCACATAGAGAGCAAATTAAGTTAAACATGTAGTCCTGACTTAAAAAAAAAAAAATGATCATTTTAGATTCCTTTCTTACTGGCAACCTAAATAAAAAAAGCAAGAGATAGGATGTTTTTTTGCAATAAACAGAGTGATGAAAATAACCTGAAATTTATTTTGTAAAGCACTTTTTGAAGATGTTTTATTTATGTGAGAGAGAGAGAAAGGGAGGACAAGCAGGGCTGAGGAGCAGAGGGAGAGGGAGAAACAGACTCCCTGCTGAGCAGGGGGCCTGACACAGGGCTCTATCCCAGGAACCTGGGATCATGACCTGAGCCGAAGGCAGATACTTAACCGACTGAGCCACCCACGTGTCCCATTTGTGAATGTATTTGGTTTGGAGGGTACTGCATTTGGAAAATAGTTCTGATGGTGATTACATGCGGTGTAAGTGGTGGTAGGTATTGAGCCAAGGGCTCTAAACTCATCCTGGGAAATATCTAGGCACTGTGAACCAAAGAGAGAAGACTAGATCCTGGAAGGGAAACATGGTAAAAAGGAGTAGACAAGTTCACCTGCATCCTGATTTTATCTAGAAGTTACCCTGAGCTTTGCTTTTATATGCACAGAATATTTGACAGAAGCTATAAAGCCTTGGGCTGCTATGACCTGGGTTTACAAGCATTTCTTTCAACCACAACGTGGCTCTTGCCATCCTCAGGTCTTCAGTATCAGTTGACTACTTCCCATCATTTCCTTCACTCCTGAAGTTATTGAAAGTTGTTCATTTTAATTTGCTCACTTACATCTTCTGGCAAACAACAATATGCCAGTGTGGAATAGCTCCCCCACCCCCCAGCCCCTTTCGTTCACTTCAGTAAATCAAGGTAGGGGTCGGTATGGTGGATGAAAACTGTCACTTAATTCTTAGCAGCTGTGTGAAGGCCCTGAATAAAGAATGAGCACCCCTAGGCTCTTCATACAATGAGAGGAAATCTCCATATGGTCTCTACCTATTGCCCTATCCCGCGTCTTCTTTTCATCCTTGAAAAGAAACTGCAAAGCACTGCCATCAGTTCTGCTTTAGGAGCAGAGAACAAAGATGATGTGACAGCCCGTTCTGTGATCATCACACAACAGATTTCTGGAGTCCAGCCCAGTCTCTGGAATTATCACTGAAGTTCTTAGCGGTGGTAAAAATCCCCTTTGCCTGACCCTGATGGTTTTGACTTCAATTTTCTTGACAAGCAAGTTTGTTTTGAACAAAGGACTGGGAGAAGAGGATTGGAGCTGAAGGGAAGTAGGCTTTCTAATACATTGATTGAGAGCAATACAGCCTTGAGTAAACATTGACCCACCGTGCTGCTCAGATCACTACCTGAATGGATTATCTGCCAGACGTCCACTGGTTGTGTAAACTGGGGCTTTCCAAGAATGGCTTAGCTTGAACTATCTTGGATAGAATCCCTAAATGGCCTCCATTTCTTCTCAGGCTTGTTTGTGCTGTGTATCGTCTGCTTTTCATATATGCTCGGTTTTCCTCAGCAAATATTCCACTGTTTAATATGAGATGGCATAGAGTTTATGGTTTAAGTTAGAGTCCCCTTGAAAGGGACAAGGGTGGGACAGATAATGCACCAAGAACTCTGGGACAACAGGACGAACAGGCCTACATTGGGACACCCCAAGCAAACTGTGACATATGGTCATCCTTACCTACTGCCTATTTTCCTTTCTCTGTCACGAATGCTGAAGATTTTTGGCAATATTGGGCTTGGATTAAACATTTAAATAACATTTTATTTAAAGGAGTATCTGTCATGGTGAGTTGCAGCAAGAAAAACTTGAGGTCAAAGGCGTGCCTTTTAGTATGCTTCTACTATTGCCCTAATAGAAATTATGGGGAAGTGCATCTACTAATGGCTGCACGTAGAGTTGCAAGAATTAAGTGAGATAATATATTTGAAAACACTTTATAAAAGGCACAGCCGTTGCCAAACTTAAAAATGGTATTTAAGACCAAAGTGTTTTAAAACGGAGAACCATGGGTTGGTGACTATCTGAAAATACAATCATATTAAGAATGTAACTTTTAATAATGGAGCTAATTTTGCTATTAAAGATCTAAAACTTAGATTACTGGTAATGAGATATTGAAAAAAAAAAACTATGCTTATTCTCTAGGTTATATTTTAGAAAAGCAGAAATAACTTTTGGACCACCAACTCTTGATGACCTTAAGGATCTTGATGCCTCAAAGGATATAAAAAAGGGAAGGGAATATAAATTGGCAGCACTAAGAAAAACTGTTAAGCCAGCTTGGTTAAGCCAGTTTATATATCTTCAAAATACCTCACGAAATAACCTACAATTACATATATTATATATATATAAGATTATATATGTAATAATATAATCATATATAATATTTATATATTATTATAATATAATTATATAATATATGGTATCATAATATATTTATGTTATATATAATTATATTAATATAGTATTAATTATTATATTGATATATTATTAGTATAATTTATTTTGATTATATATGTAATATTACATTTTATATATGTATATTTAAAAGACCAACATAAACTTATTCTTAATATATAAAACTGTTACCTAGCTAAGAAGTTGCTTATTGACATTCCTGAAGTCTCATGGTAGAGGGGAGGTAAAGGCACCACGATGGAATGAACGATTTGGACATGTTAATAAGCCAGAGTTACCCTGTATTCCTGCCCATGGAGGCCTAGCACTGAAGTACTTGTATTGGAGGGACTCCGCCTTCGTATCTGTACTCACTATTATTCAAAAAGGTCACAGGACACTGTGTTGTGAATTAAGTATAAGCTCTCACAAGTCTTGATAGACTCAAATGCACCTAATTTGCACACAACAGAGCCAGGTATCTTAATCTACAATGATACTATGAATCTTCCAGTTCAGTTTTAAGCTTCTGTTTCTTTATAAACTACACATGTATACCAGTTCTTTAAAAATGGGGGTAGGGTGTTTAGGAAACTACATGGATGCCAGTGGCTTTTGTTTCAAATGAAAATTAAAAATTAAAAAAATAGGGGTACTTGGCTGGTGCAGTTGACGCCCGACTCTTGGTTTCTGCTCAGGGCATGATCCCAGGGTTGTGAAATCGAGGCCTGCTTTGGGCTCTGTGCTCAGAATGAAGTCTGCCTGGGGCTTCTCTCAGCCTCTCCCCACCACTTTCTCTCTCAAATCTTTAAAAATAATTTTTAAAAGGGTGTGTATATAGGAGTGTGTGGAGAGAGAAAGAGGGAATGAGAAAAAAAAACAGGGAGAAGATGGAAGAGGTGGAAGGAGTCAAGAAAGAGATGTCACATAACAAGCTGAGGATGAGTTGAGTCTACTCTGAAATGATGGTCAATGAAGACCACTGTAAGGAAATAGAATTTTAGCTCAGCCTTGGAGGATTAAAACGAATGTGCCTTGTCAGAAGCAATGCAAAATTTGCATGGAACTGTGGTGCAGTTGTGGGTGGAGGGGAAGCTGGAGTCAGGACAGAGGTAGAGAATCTAGGAGAAAAAAATCAGTGAGATTGACAGGGATTAGTTCTCCCCCTCTCCTCCGTAGTTTGTAAACATCCTTTCTACTTTGGGACCATTTGGAAATGAATGGCAGTAAGGGTCTGCTGGCATTTCTCGTTCAAGGAACAGTGATGCTAACCACCCTGCCATGCAAGGGACCATGGCTCACAGTGCAGAACTGTTCCCACTTGTCCTGCCTCCCAAGTTGCATATGTGCTTTCACTGAAAGAGGAAAGAATGTGTTTAAGTAGTGGAGGACTACTTTAGTTCCTATTTTTATCATCGGTAGGATTTTCCTGTCAACAGGACTCTAAACACAGATCAATTACTGAATTATATAACCTGAAGTCCTACCTCTTGACAAATTAAAAGGAAAGTGCCGGTAATTTTGCATAAATCTCAGAGGTTAAATTGCAGTTTTTATTAGCATTTTAAAAGCTAGCATCAACACTAAACTTTCAATCAGGCAACACAAAGCAGTTTAACCCTATAACTCATTAACGTTCCTATCAGATACCAGACTGGTTTGAGGCATACAGTGGAGGAGCTGAATTCTCCTTCACAGTAGGCTGCCTCCTGCCATTACTAGAATATTCACATTACCTTGCTTTTGACATTCAGGTACTGTTTGGGTTAAATGTTAGGCTTTCTTTCACCCTTTCGCCCTATTCGCACCTTAGTCCAGGCTCCACAGGTCCCATAAATCCAGGATTTCATGTCAGAACTCACTCATCATCAAAACCAAACTATCTTGATTCATCTCAATAAATACATTCAAATTCTCTTAACACCTTTCCATCCTGTTAAGGAAGTTCCCAGAAGTTTCATCCTGAGGAATGTTATATACCAGCTATGATCTGCAACAGTAGGAAGTCATTATAGCATTTTAAAGAAAAGTTACCAGGAAATCCTGTTTTACAGCAGGAAGGGACTGAAGAAATCATTTAGCTGATGGGTTGCAAATATGAATATACACAGAGGCAGGTAAATGGCAAAAATGTGTAAAGTGGGCCCCACGTACTTCACTCAAGAGAGCTGGGGGTGTGGTAGCTCAAGAAGGTGGGCCCGGAGAGCAAACACTTGTCATGCCTGGCAAAAACAGGAACATAGACATTCCCCTCCATCTGATACTTTTTCAGAAAAAGCTACAAATCCAGACTATTTTAAGAACAATATTCAATTTTGTACTAAATAAAAATATAGCTTGCCAGTTTAAAAATCTCTGATAGTCTTACCTCCTGAATTCACTGAGCTGTTAAGCATGTTTCTAGAGTTAATAGAGGAAATGAGGGGATTAGTAGGAAAACCAGAAATAGAATCAGAGATTGTCCTGGTTTTCAGTTCACTGCGTTTTTAATGTGTGAATGAGTCGTATTTCTTCTCTCCACCACACTATAGCCAACTGAGTCCCAGCATGCCTTATAAGAATGTGTTTTTAGCTAACCAGGATATGCTTATATAGTACATTCTGGCATGATGAAATGTGCATCATTTCTTGATTCTAGCAGCAAGTTGAAAATTGTTGGGACAAGCAGAAATGTGATTGATCTGCACAATAGGATCAACGTTTACATCTTCATTTCCAGGTATCTTCCCATGGGCACGTATTAGAAGTTAGAGAAAAATACTATGGAAGTAGGGAATGATGAAATGGAGTCACAGATGTGTGAAGGATGAGTCAGGTACAGATTAATGTTGATCTGTTATATGCATGGAGCTTTGGAAAGCGTGGACAAGTTAAAAGAGCAGTATTCATCAGTTTAGCCAGTTTTATATGTGAGATAAACATGGAAGCAGTTATTAAATATAAGTTCAGTAGAAGGTCATTTTTAAAGGTCTTTTTGAGTAGCTGGGACCAGTATTTCAATAATCATAGTAATAAAATTGTAATAACAGTAATAACCTTGCTATATATTACATATACATTGATACATAAATTATATACATAAATCAAAGATAAATAAGTTTCTGTTTGTTCTAAATTTTATATACATATAATTTTATTTCAGGAATTGGTATTTTTCTTAAAGATTGGGTAAAACAGCAATGTTGAAGAAAAGATAATATAAACAGTGATATGCAGGGGCTCCTGGGTAGCTCAGTCAGTTAAGCATCTGACTCTTGATTTCGGCTCAGGTCATGATCTCAGGGTTGTGAGGCTGAGCCCATGTCAGGCTCTAGGCCCCCCATGGAACCTGTGTAAGATTCTCTCTCTCCCTCTCCTTTTGCCTCTCCTCCTTTGTAAAATAAATAAGTAAACCGTATTCTGCAATAATTCATACTGAAGAGGGCAATGTATGTGTAATGAGGAAATATGCTTTGTCCAAAGATATTAAAAGGGAAAGAATTAAGTTATTTTGAAGAAAAATACACATATATGCATATATATGAAATCACCATAAAACCGTAAGTAGTTGGCAAAAGTCAGGAAATAGCTTAACAACTGTTTTATGCATCCAGTAGCTCCTTGTTTTGTGTGTGTGTAGCTGTTAACTACCATAAAGCTAGGTGACTAGATGGTAAAGTACATACAGAAATGATAGAATTTATCCCACAGATCAACTTTTGTTGTATTGAATTACCAGTCTCCTATTGTATTAGAATGTTAGTGCTTTGGAATTGTTCGATTTTAGTTGCTTATTGATTAGAATTAAAATACATATATAGAAAAAGTCACTACAATGGTATTGACAGAAACAGAATCTGGTCTGCATAATTATAAAATTTGCTTATTCACATCTTTGTGCTAGTATTGACTGGAAATAATTACGATAACTTATTTATAAGCTTATGTTCTAAAGATTCCTTGAAGAACCCCAAAAATAGAATGGGTCTGAATTGTCACCAAAATTCTAAAAGGTAGGTCCCTAATCCAGTTCTAAATGCCACAACCTCTATTTAGCCTTCTGCTATACCCAAGATTACTGAATTTGCAATAGAATGAGAAGGAATATTTTTTATTTTTATTACAAATAATATGAAATAACTACTTTCTATATGCTAGATACTCTTCTTGGAATTAGGGTTGCATCATCAACTAGGGAGAAAAAAAATCCCTTCACTGATGAGACAAGAAAGTATTTTTAGAGTATATAAAATAAATTAGGTTAATAAATAGCACGTAATATAGTATAGCTGATAATATATACAAAAGGGAGGTAAAAGGGAATGCAAAATATTGCAGGTGGGAAAGGAGTTGTGATTTCACATAAAAGGTTTCACGGAAAGGGTATATTCAACAAAAGACCTACTATTGGCTAAGGAGTAAACCATGCAGATATTTCAGGAAGAACATCCTAGGATAAAAGAGCAAATAAAAAGATCTTAATTCGGAACATGCTTACACATTCATAGAACTTCAAGGAATGTCAAGAAGTCAGTGTCAACTAGAGGGCACCTGGGGAAGGGGACATGTGTGAGAACTTTAGGGATGAGGGGGCAGGTCATGGAGGAACTGGTAGGCTTGTAGAAGACTCAGTTTGACTGTTAGTATTCCATTGCTACATAACAAATGACCAAAAACTTGGTAGCTTGAAACATTTATTCACAATCCTGTAGGTCATAAGGTCAAGCACGGATTTGATCCCAGGACAGATCCCAAAGATGTTAGACAAGCTCTTGGGAAGAGCCTGCTTACAAGATCATTCAGGATATTGGCAATTTTAGTTCCTCATGGTTGTAGGACTGAGGTTACCATATTTTTTTGGGTGTCACCTCAGGGCACCCACTCTGCTCATATAAGCAGTTTGCATTCCTTGCTGTATGGTCCCTCTGCATATTCAAAGCCAGTTACGGAGACATCCCTCATTAGACATCTCTCTCATGCTTAAAATTTATTTTACCCAAAAGATCCTAGTCCCCTTTTAAGGGCCCATCTAATTAAGTCAGATTCACTCGAGATAAGGTGATAAGATCACCTTATCTAATTTCCACTGTTGGGAAGACCTTTATTACATTTGCAGAATCTCTTTGGAGCACCCAGATTAGTGTCTGATAGAGTAACTGAGAGAAGAGATTATGGAAAATATCAGCACCTGAATATTAAAATTAGACAAAATATGGAGTTATTTTGGAGACACCGCAAGTGAAGAGAGAACTCAAATTTTCAAGCAATGAGGTGGGGTGCATGGAGGCAGGAAATAACTGAATAGTAAAGGTTGATGGCAAAGGTCTGGTGGGTTAAGCAGTCTGGATATAGCAATAAAGAACAAGCAGGAAATGTACTCTGATGGACATAGGAGATGAAATGTTTTCTAGTTAGAAGGGCAGCAGGGGAAGCAGTGTCCCCAAGAGAGAGCTAGGTTCCAGGTAGAGCAAGAAAGAGAAAGGAAAATGTAGAGAACCATTTGAAGACACAGGGAAATAGGTTTTGAAACATATGTCAGAGGAAGAGTTTCAGGAGTCGATAAAGAGGGTCAGAAAAGGCAACACCTAGAACTCTCGGAGCTTTGTGGAAGTCAGAGCCAATAGGATGGTAGGTGATTTAGGGTATCTGGGCCTCCTATTGTGGCTCAAATGGAGGCAGTGGGCATTGAGATTCATTCTGACATTGCTAAGGCAACACCTGATAGGGGCTAAGTGTTACAGGTAGAATGAGAAAAGTGGGGAGCAGCCTTGGTGGCTCAGCGGTTTAGCACTGCCTTCAGCCCAGGGCATGATCCTGGAGACCCGGGATCGAGTCCCACGTCAGGCTCCCTATGAGGACCCTAATTCTTCCTCTGCCTGTGTCTCTGCCTCTCTGTCTCTCATGAATAAATATTTTTTTTTAAAAAGGGGGTGGATATACTTGCAAGATACGGTTACTGATTATATATATTAAAAATATTTGTGTAGGAGGATTATACATGGGTGATTCTTTGATTTTAGGTTTGACCATCTGACATAAGTTACTCCCCACCACTTCTTTCAGGATTTGATATTCTTACATTGCTTACTTCAGGAGTGGGCATGTGATTTTAAGAAACGAAATTTGGGCAAAAATGAACTGTGACTTTTGACTCTATTAAGTGTCACCTTTTGCTTGCCAGATTCCTCCTATGCCTTTAAAAAATTTTTAATTTAAAATGTAACAATTTAAAAAAGTTTAAACATCTATAAAATTTAAATTTTTAATTAATTTTCAATTTAAAAAGTTAAAAACAAAAAATTAAATCCAATCCAACATGAGCCCAACATGGGGCTTGAACTCATGACCCTAAGATCAAGAGTCTGATGCTTAACCAACTAAGCCACCCAGGAGTCTCCAGATCCCTTTTACTTCTGCTATTTTTGTGATAGACAGCTAGGTCCACCTGTGTCCCAAATCAAGGTGATACTGTGCAGAATCATAGCGATCCATGATGGACAGGTAGTGTTTGCAAGATATTAACCTTAGCTATAAGCATGGAGTTGGGTTATTGCAGTTGTGTTGACCCGAGTGATCCAGTGATCACTCAAAGGGTGTTCTGATGGGAATATGAAAGTTGGCGAGGATTGGTCTTACCACACTCTGGGTTTCCATTCCAAAATTACACATGATTTGATCTCTCCCAACTGGTATCTTTTTCTTTTAAATTTCAGTTTTAACTTGAGACAGTTCAAGGAATTAATTTTTAATACTTGGTCTATCCACAAATTTGTTTCTGTAACTCAGTTTCCACACTTTCATCAAATGACCCCTGTTAATTTCTATACACTTTAGTGTTACAGTGATAGTTACAGTCACAATATTATCAACTCTTTTAACCCACAAGCACGTTATCTATTACAAATTAACTTTACTGGGACACCTGGGTGGCTCAGCAGTTAAGCACACCTGCCTTCAGCTCAGGGTGTGATCCCATAGTTCCAGGATCGAGTCCCACATCGGGCTCGCTGCAGGGAGCCTGCTTCTCCCTCTGTGCTCTTATGAATAAATAAAATCTTTAAAAAAATTAACTTTACTATGAATGGAGAAAAATTAACAGTAGATTCAGCATCAAAAGTATAAAAACTGATTCTATTCATGAACACTGAAAATCATTTAGAATACTACTGGATTCAAACAACAAAAGACTTAAGCACAAGAGCTTCTTTAGGTTCCCCATTTAGTCTAAATCTAGAAATAGAGCTGGAGATCTCTCTTCAGGAATGTTTTTACAAGCAGGTTCTTTCTTCAGTTTTTAAAAGATTTTATTTATTTATTCGTAAGAGACACACAGAAAGAGAGGCAGAGACACAGGCAGAGGGAGAAACAGGCTCCATGCAGGAAGCCTGATGTGGGACTCGATCCCAGGACCCCGGGATCACACCCTGAGCCAAAGGCAGACACTCAACTGCTGAGCCACCCAGGTGTCCCTCTTTTGTAGTTCTTTATAATGCTTCCCCTTCTGGGGGACAAGCTTCTTATTTAGGTTGTCTCATTAAGTAGCTTTATTTGAAAAGCAAGAAAACCTGTCTTCCTCTAGAAGCTTCATCAGACTTCCTTTTTAAAGTCTGATTGTGATGTAGGATTGATGTATGTCACTGTCTTTGACGTCCAGTTGTGGCCTGAAGTATGTCATGCCGTTGTCAGCTTGGCTTCTGTTCCTAAATAAAGTAATAAGGTAGGAGAGTTACCTTAAAAATGAGTCCACCCATTTGTGAATATCTGGATGGAAGTTTATATGAGGACACAGAGCTTGTGCTTTAAGAAAGGGAAAGAAGGTGGGGCGATTGGGTGGCTCATCTGGTTAAGCATCTGACTCTTGATTTCAGGTCATGATCTCAGGGTTATGGGATCCAGTCAGTATCAGACTCCACACTCAGGAGTCTGCTTGAGATTTTCTCTCTTCCTCTCCTTCTGTCCCTCGCCCCTCAACAAATCAATACATAAATGAATAATATCTTTTTAAAAAGGAAAGGAAATAAATGTCCACCACATATGCTGTAATTTATTTGAACACTCAATTATCTTTTGCATTACTTAGTGAAAATAATGAGCAGTAATAAAAGTATCCTATACTAATTTTTACATATGGCAACGAGTGTATAAAATTTTAATAACCACTTAAGAACATTTTTGAAGACCCACTCAAATCAAGATGGTATAAAGAATAAATGTAACATCATCCACAAACATTAGACCGTATATTGTGAAAGTATTTGTTATTATGGTCATTAGTATAGATATTTCTATGATGCTATTCAAAAGGCCTTTAGATGGACTGAGGATTCTCTTAAATTACTGCCGAATTTCCAAATATGCATCTTTTTCTCTAACAGAATAAAACTACAGTCAGTCTTATTACATATTTAGACAAGTCTTTTATTTATCTTAATTCACTCAAAGACTATAACTTCAAAATGTCTCAATGCTTTGGTAGAGTTAAAAATGAAAAAAATCATCAATATACTTCCCACTAATGTCCTATTATAGTGATTATCATTAACATATATTGAGGTCTATTCTAGGCACTTAACTTTAGTTAATCATGTTCATTGGTTTGATATATTGATGGTTGGAAGAAATTTCTAAATGTTATTTTTAGCTCTTTTGACCCGTTATATTCTTTCTGAGCTTAATACTGCTTTGGTATTACCTCCAGAGGAAGTTAAAGAACACTACAAATATTCAGGAAATATAATTCATTAAAAGAGTAATTTTTTAAAGATGTTATTTATCTTTTCATGAGAGACACAGAGAGGGAGGCAGAGACACAGGCAGAGGGAGAAGCAGGCTCCCGGTGGGGAGCCAGACTTGGGACTCAATCCCAGGACCCAGGGATCGTGACCTGCACTGAAGGCAGATGCTCACCAACTAAGCCACCCAGGCAGCCCTAAAAGAGTACTTTATACATTTGGAGAATTTTTTCAGTATTTCCTCAAGAGTACCATCTGATATTATTTGGTGGCACATCAGTTAATCTATATTTTATGCCCTTTGGGTATAAGGAACAGCATGTTTCCCTTGGAAACACCATCTACTGCCTTGGCATTAGTGAAATCCAGTTGGCCTGAATTATGGAGTCAGTCCAGCCCTGAAGATCTGAAATTATCCAGGTTTCTAAAAGGGAATAAGAACACCTTTGCCACCCAAACCCTCATTGCATACATCATCACTCAAACCTTCCGGTTTCACAACCTATTTAAATCATTTTTATCAGAATTCAGATCATGTTTTCTGGTTATTTGTTGTTGATATCACTGTTTTGTTTTCATTAGTGTAACTGGTATTACAGTGCAATTAACATTTTTATTATTTGTATTCTGTCAAATTAAGGGAAGCTACAAAATGAATTATTGGCAGGTAGTTTTCCTCATATTACATTGAAATTTTCTCATTTTGCATACAGATATAATGGCCATCTGTCCCACTTTTTTGTCTCCAAATTTAAGTATTTGCAATATCATAATTTGGAAAAACTAAGATCCTTAGTAAGATATAATAGGGCATATGTAGTCCATGAAACTAATAACATATTAATGAAATGTAAATTAGCTTCAAAGAGTAAAAATGACTCCTCTAATACTTACCTGATCTATTCCATTTATTAATTGACTTTCTTCTCTAACTTCTCTTGGCTTTTTGGTCTTTACCAAAGAACCTAAGTGTGAGCATGAATATATAATTTTTATGTACTAGAACCTGCCTCATTAGCTATCATCAAAACAGTTGCCTTCTAGTAGGCAAAACAATTGAACAAGGTAATAACCCAAAGTGGTGGTACAGTTACAACCCTTTTATATTTATCAAACTGTGAAGTCGAGTGAGGTTATCAGTTTATGCTCATACAGTGTTGTGCTGCTGTGCAGTATCAAGGGTTCTGAATCACTAGAGGATGTCCATTCTAAGTACTGAGGAATTGGCTAACAGAAAATAGGAGTGAATAGCCAATTCCTAAATATCTATGGTTCCATTCTGTGGATATCCTTAGATCATCTTAGTTTTAAATTGTAGTAAAAAAGCTATCAAAGGCTGTCTGAATTCAGTTGCATCTGCTTCTTAGAAAAACTAAAAAGAAAAAAAAAAGGAGGGAAATAACATAGGTAAATAAAGCTCTAAGGAAAGGTTCTTGGTATTTTTTTTATAGAAATATAATTGAATTCTGCTTTGGGAAAATCATCTTAAATTTGTATTAATCCTCCAAATACCAGAGAACAGATTTGTATTATAAAGTGATGAATTTTATGATAGATTTTGGGCACATATAGTTTTGAATGAAATATAGTAGTTAGGATAGATACATTTTCTTAGAAATCTATACTCTAAATCATGAATATATGCTTATTTCTTTATGAGGACTCCTGGGATAAAATGAGGCAGATGTCATATACCTAAGAAATCTGTTTTATTACATAAAAACCTTTTGACAAAATCATATTAAAAATTTCCACTTTGATCATTCTAAACAGAAATTCAATGGTAAGTTTTAATGAACCTGAATTCAATAGTTAACTCAGTCAAATATCTAAGATTCACATTTCCACAGGTTTTGAATATATTCTCCCCTTAAGGGACTGCATAGTGATCTTCAGTCTCTTTCAAATACTTCTCTAAATCAGTCTTGTATTAATTTATCTGTTTATTGAACTGACATATTGTTTGGAATGAATGAATTCAATAAAAAGGATAAACCATTTTTCTACAATAAGCAATGCTTAACAAATATTGCATAACCATATGGTTTATGGGAAATTTTACCATAAAACAAAGTAAAAACATCATATTATACTGCTAAATTTAGTTCAGCTTGCTTTGGGTTGGAAAGAAGGTAAACTATAATCGCAAAATGGCTTTATTTTGTAACAATGTCATAGTACATTTTTTTTCTTGAATATCGCAAAATAGTAAATATTGAGATTTATGAGCACATGTAGAGAAAGACTATATTGTCTTTACTGTCATGAAAAAACACTATTTCATAAATATTTCAAATATTAAAAATATATAAAAAAGTTCTGTAAGTAAATAAGGGTGTATTTATAAATAAGAATATTTTACAAATTCTTGTTCTATGTGCATGGATAGTATCCTCTATACAGTAAAAGTCCGATTATATAATGGTGTGGTAAGTTTCTCTGTTATTTTGTGAAAAAAACAAAACAAAAACATTCCAGGCATACCTGTGTTGTAAATGGATAAACACTTGAATACACTGGAAAATTATACAATGATATGATTTTTTGTGAAAGATTATTCCCTATGCTTTATTCTTTTTGGAGCAGTTAATTTGAACTTTTTGAAGTTTAAATTAGATGGTTTCTTAATAACTATTGAAGTGATACTTAAAATCTGTATGTGAATTGGTTAAGGTTAATATCATCTATGCTCTTTAATATATCCCTGAGCTCATTTATTAATATTACAGACTTAGGCATGGACTCCTTTGATTATTAAAAAGCCTATTTCAAGTTCTACAAAGATACCATTTCAGTGATAATGTGTTAAGCATTATTATATATATTTTACTGTTTCCTAAAAACATGAAATAGGAGTATATGTAATATAGATATATATATATTTCTCCCCATAATCATTTACTTTCTTATAAATTCTACCTATAAATATTTATTGAGCACTTGCTCAATAACTGGTACTAGAAATTTGAAATAGAGTAATAAATTTATTGAGACCCTGCTGTTATAGAATTTACATTTTCATGAACAAATGGTAAACAAATAAAAGGAAAACTTTATATACTATGTGATAGTTTTGTGTCAACATGATTGGGCTAAGAGATGTCCCGACAGCTGGTGTCATCAGAAGATATGAACATTTAAATCAGTAGATTGAATAAAGATCTGCCCTTACCAGTAAGGGTGGGTACCATGCAATCATTGAGGGCCAAAACAGAATAAAAAAGTGGAGGTAAGGCCAATTGACTTTATTTTCCTGACTCCCATCTTCTCTAGCCATCAAACATTGGAGCTTCCAGTTCTCATACATTGGACTCACCAGTGGCCTCCTGGTCCAGCAGCTTTTAGAAGATAGATCTTGGGACTTCTTTGGCCTCCATAACACTGTAAGACAATTTCTATAGTAAATCTTTTTCTATGTCTAACATCTAGGTCTATATATCCTATTGGTTCTGTTTCTCTGGAGAATCTTGACTAACATACCTGCCTAAAGTATGTACTAATACTACTATGAACAGGATTTTGAAATTTGAAGAAGCTAAGCTAGAAGGGAGACAAAGATCTAAACCAGTAAAGTGGCCAACCAACTAAAGATCTGCTAAACGACCTTATAATAAAGAGGAGGAAACATCCTGTAGCCCCACCAGGAGTGCACAGGGTTCCTTTTCCTCCATATCTTCAGCAGCACTTGTTGTTTCTCGTCTTTTTTTTATTCTAGCCATTCTGAAACACGGAAGGTGATTATCTCATTGTGGTTTGATTTGCATTTCTCTGATGATTAATGACGCTGATCATCTTATTATACTTGTGTAGGCCATCTGGATGTCTTCAGAAAAATGTCTATCCAGGTCCTCTGCCTATTTTTAAAACAGATTATTTGTCTTTGTTTTGGTTGGTTTGGTTTTTTTGGTGTTAAGTTGTATATCTATCTGTATGTTTTGGATATTAACCCCTTATCAGATACATCATTTCCAAATATCTTCTGCCATTTAAGAGGTTGTCTTTTCATTTTGTTGATAGTTTTTGTGCCAGGCAAAAGCTTTTTTTTTTTTTTTTTTTTTCTCTTTTCTGAGGAGACATATCAAGAAAAATATCAAATTGTTGGCTATGTTTTCTTCTAGGTGTTTTATGGTTTCATGTTGTACAATTAGGACTTTAATCCATTTTGAGGTTATTTTTGTTTTTAGTGTAAGAAGGTGGTCCTGTTCATTCTTTTTATATGTAGCTGCCCAGTTTTCCCAGCATCATTTATTGAAGAGGCTTTCTTCCATTGTATATACTTTGTCTTCTTTGTTATAGATGAATTCATCATATAAGTTGGGTTTCTTTATGGACTCTGTATTCTGTTTCCTTGATTTATGTGTTTATTTTTGTGCCAGTGCCATGATGTTTGATTACTACAGCTTTGTAGTATATCTGGAAATGTGGGATTTTCCCAAGATTTATTCTTTTCTCATTATGGCTTTGACTATTTGGGTTTTTGGTGGTTCCATACAAATTTTAGTATTATTTGATCTAGCTGTGTGAAAAATGCTGGTGGCATTTTGATAGGAATTGCACTGAATCTATTGATTGCCTCGGGTCGTATGGACATTTTAACAACATTCTTCCAATCCATGATCATAGAGTATCTTCATCTTCAGTTTTATGCTTTTTGTAACAGTTATAATTGGATTTGTTTACTTAATTTCTCTTTTTGCTACAGAAATGCAAATAATTTCTGGGTATTAATTTGGTATCCTGCAAGTTTACTAAATTGATAAATTCTAGTAGTTTTTTGATTGGGTCTTCTGGGTTTCCTATGTATAGTATCACTTCATCTGTAAATTGTGACAGTTTAACTTCTTCCTTACCAATTTGGATGGTTTTTGTTTTTTCTTAATGCTCTGGCTAGCACTTCCAGTACTACATTGAAGTGGTGAGAATAGAAAACCTTATCTTGAATCTTAGAAGGAAAGCTTTTAGTTTTTTACTGTTAAGAATGATGTTGGTTATGGGCTTATCATATATGGCCTTTATAATGTTGAATTATGTTCCCTCTATACCCAGTTTGTTGAGGGTTTTTATAATAAAATGATGTTTTGTCAAATGCTTTTTCTGTATCAATTGAAATGATCACATGATTTTTATCATTTTCTTAATGTGGTATGTCATATTCATTGATTTGTAGAAGTTGAACCATAATGCAATCCCAGGAATAAATAACACTCGATCAAGGTGTATGATCCTCATAATGTACTGTTGAATACAGTAATATTTTATTGAGGATGCCCAACAGAGATAGTGACCTTTTTTTTTTTTTTTTTTTTTTTTGGTCTGGCTTTACTCAGGGTAATATGGGCCTTCTGAGCTTGAAAGTGTTTCTAGAAACCTATAAATTACCAAAACTGGAACAGGAATAAATAGAAAACTTGAACATACTGATAACCAGTAAAGAAATTGAATTAGTAATCAAAAAAAAACTACCAACAAACAATATTCCAGGGCCAGATAGCTTCATAGGCAAATTCTAGCAAACATATAAAGATGAGTTAGTGCCTATGCTTCCTAAATTATTCCAAAAAAATAGAAAAGGAAGGGAAACTTCCAATTTTTTCTAGGAACTACGCTGATACCAAAGCCAGATAAAGACACCACTGAAAAAAAGAACTACAGACCAATATCCCTGAAGAAAATGGATGAAAAAATTTCAATGAAATCCTAGCAAACCAAATCCAACAATACACCAAGTGGGATTTATTCCTGGGTTATAAGTGTGGCTCAGTATTTGCAAATCAATGTAATATACCACATTAATAAAAGAAAGGATGAGAACCATATGATCATTTTAATAGTTTCAATAGATGCGGTAAAAGCGTTTGGTAAAGTACATCCTTTCATGATAAAACCCCTCAAAAAAGTAGGTTTAGAGGGAACATATCTCAATATAAAAAGGGCATTTATGAAAACCCACAGCTAGTATCATCCTCAATGGAGGAAAACTGAGAGCTTTTCTTCTACAGTCAGGAACAAGACAGGGATCTCTACCCTCATCATTGTTATTAACATAGTACTGGAAGTCCAATCCACACCAGTCAGACAACAAAAAGAAATAAAAGGCATTTAGGTTGAAAAAGAAGAAGTAAAACTCTCATTATTTGTGGATGACATGATGCTATATACAGAAAACCCTAAAGATTCTACCAAAAACAAACAACAACAACAAAAAAAAACCCTGCTAGAACTGATAAATGAATTCAGTAGAGTCACAGGATACAAAAATCAACGTACAGAAATCTGTTGCATTTTTATACACAAATAATAAAGCAAGAAAAAGAAATTAGGGAATCAATAGTATTTATAATTTCTCCAAAAATAGTAAGATACCTAGGACAAAACCTAACCAAAGAGGTGAATGTACACTAAAAGCTATAAAATACACAAATGACACACAAAAAAATAGACATTCCAGCTCATAGGTTGGAAGAACAAATATTGTTAAAATGTTTATATTACCAAAAGCAATCTACATATTTAATGCAATCACTACATATTTAATGATACCACCAGCATTTTTTCTCAGAGCTAGAACAAACATTCCTAAAATGTATATGGAAACACAAAAGACCCCAAATAGCCAAAGCTACTCTGAAAAAGAAAAAGCTGGAGGCACCACAATTCCAGACTTTATATTACAAAGCCGTAGTATTTAAAACATTATGGTACTGGCACAAATATGGACACACAGATCAGTGGAAAGGAATAGAAAACACAGAAATGACCTTACAATTATATGGTTAATTTCCAATGGGGAAAAGAATGTCTCTTCAACATAGTGTTGGGAAAACTGGACAACATGGAAAAGAATGAAACTGGACCACTTAATTTTACCATACACAAATTCAAAATGTATTCAAGACCTGAAACAAAAAAAAAAAAAAAAAAAAAAAAATCCTAGGGAGTACAGAAGCAGCAATTTCTCTGACATCAGCCATAGCAACTTCTTTCTAGTAAGGTCTCCCAAGGCAAAAGAAACAAATATTTTTTAAACTATTGGGACACTTAACCGAAATAAACAGCTTCTGTGAAGGAAACAATAAATCTAAAAGGCAACCTATGTAATCAGAGAAGATAATTGAAAATTAGATATGATAAAGGATTAGTATCCAAAATATATAAAGAACTTATAAAACTCAACACCAAAAAAAAAAAAGAATAATCCAGTTAAGAAATGAATAGATATTTTCCCAAAGAAGACAGAACTGATGGCCAATGGACACATGGAAAGATGCTCAACATCACTGATTATCAGGGAAACACAAATCAAAAGTACAATGAGTTATCATTTCTCACCTGTCAGAAAGTCTAAAATCAATAGCACAAGAAAAAACAGGTATTGGCAAGGACGTGGAGAAAGGAGAAAGGTTGGTGCGAGTGCAAACTAGTACAGCCACTATGGGAAACAGTATGAAAGTTCCTCAAAATGTTAAAAATAGAACTACCTTTTTGACCAAGCAATCACATTACTAGTTATTTATCCAAAGAAAACAACATACTAATTCAAAGGGGTACATGCACCTCATGTTTGTAGCAGAATTCTCTACAATAGCCAAATTACAGAAACAGCCCAAGTATCTATTGATCAATACATATATATATGTAGTCATATATGTGTGTGTGTGTGTGTGTGTGTGTGTGTGTGTGTGAACAAACTGATAGTGACCAGAGGGGAGGTGAGTGAGGGGATGAGTGAAATAGGTGATGGATATGAAGAGTGTGTACATGTTGTGATGTATGGAAGTGTTGAGTCACTGTATTGTACACCTCAAACTAATATTACACTGTGTGTTAGCCTGACTTTAAGTGTTTTCAAAAATAAATAAAATGTATTTAAGAGAACAAAATTAGGTCATGGAGATAGCAACTGGCAAAATAATAATGAACAAAATTAACTCCCATGTATTTTTTGTGAAGGCAGTATAATTAAAAAGAAAAAAGTATTCCTTCCTCTTCTGTATTCTGAAAGAGTTTGAGAAGGATTAGTATTAATTCCTCTTAAAACTCTTCTTAGATTTCACCAATGAAGCCATCTGGTCCTACACTTTCTTCCTTGAGAAACTTTAGTAATTGGTCTATTCAAATTGTCTTTTTTTTTTTTTTTTTTTTTTTCCCATGAGTTAGTCTTGATGTGTTGTGTTTTGGGGATTTTATCCATTTATTTCATGTTGTCCACTTTGTTGGCATATAATTGTATATGTATATTATCAGTTGTAATGTCTTCTCTATCATTAGAATTTGATATGAGTTCTAATCTTTTATCTTGGGTATGTCTAGCTAACATTTTGTTGATTTTATCTTTTTTTTTTTAAAATAGCTCTTAGTTTTACTGATCTTTTTGTCTCTATTTCATTTATTTTTGCTCTTTGTTATTTATTTCATTCTGATAACTTTGGGCTTAATTTGCTCTTCTTTTTCTTGAGGAATAAAGCCAGATTGTTTGAGATATTTGTTTCTTAATGTAGCATTTATCTCTATAAATATCCTTCTTAGGAATGCTTTTTGTTCTGAGTTTATGGTATGTTGTATTGCCATTTCCATTTATTCGTCTCATGATACTATTTGATTTCCCCTTTGGTTTTTTTCTTGATCCATCTGTTGTTCAGGGACATGTTGTTTAATCTCCACATATTTGTAAGTTTTCCAGCATGTAATTGATTTTTAGGTTTATACTATTGTGGTTGGGAGAGAATACATGGTGAGATTTCAACCTTTTTAAATTTATTAAGACTTTAGTGAAAGACCGGGGAATGGGCAATTTTGGTGGCTCCCTCTTGTGCAGAGCCCTGGTGAGATAGCTGGTTAACAACTGCTTCTTTGTTTGCTACAGTCCTGTGGGACTCATGAATGGAAGCCCCTTCAGCTATCAGAATCAGACATTTGTAGACCTGTCTCTTGGCTGTAATTGCAAAAGCTGGGGTGCAGATGTGTATG
Organism: Canis lupus dingo; assembly: GCF_003254725.2. NCBI lineage: Eukaryota > Metazoa > Chordata > Mammalia > Carnivora > Canidae > Canis > Canis lupus. The sequence continues at coordinate 6,258,569 of NC_064245.1, forward strand.
CAAGCTCCTTCCAGGGATTTTTCTGTTGAGTTGGGGCAGGATGCAGGGAGACAGCAGGAGTGGTGTCTACCAGCTTACCTAGTTTCTGAGTAGACGTACATCAGCCCCTGGAATCGATTTTTATGTGATTATTTTCTCATTTGCCTCATGTGTGGGAGTCACACAGCTATTTTCTGTTGGTGCACCATGGAATGGGGAATCTTAGGAGCTTCCCCTGTCGACACCTTGGTCAACTCCTTCTCTACTATATTCTTAGGCATAGTTCCCACCAAGTTATTGATCTCTTAAATGTTCTAACTACTCATAGTCCAAAACCATGCTCAACAGATGATACAATTAGTCCATCAAGCCAAAAAAAAAAAAAAAAAAAAAAAAAAGCTAAGGCCAATCTAACCCTGGAAACCACAAATTCCAACTTCACAATTCTTATGCATCTTGAATAATATTTAAAGACAGGAATTGTCTATCTTAAACATAGAGGGGATGGCCAAGGTGTGCACACTTGCCTATTTACTAATTCACTGATGTGGCTTGGCCAAAATTTTGTCAGGCTTCCTGTCTCCCCATTGTCCTATGAACTCTATCTTACTCAGGATTCTAAGGTATACTAAAGGGATAGAACATATTCCCTTTAAAGCTCATTCTGATGATCAGCTGGCAACAGGAAGGAACATTAAGTGTTAGGCCACCTTTTTCCCTCTCAGGTCTTGCTGACTCTCTTTGACCCTGCTTACTATTCTCTATATAAATCTTTTCTGTTTGATTTTGAAATACTTGCAGATCTCAATGTCTAGGTGTTTTTCTTACTGCAATAGTCTTTTCAGATAGTCTTTTCTTGGCAGAGTTCAGATTTGTTTTTATTTAAAAACATATTACACAAAATGAAACAAAAAACCTATTATAGTGTTTTATATCCACTGATTATAAATACTGCATAAATAAATTTTCATTTCCTGTAATATTGGTTGGGAATGATAACCACTTTATTAAGAATGGTGGCTATACAGTGAAGGAAGAGGTAGTAAATGGAGTGTATTTACATGAATTATGTAAAGAGCCCCAACAATTTGGAAACATTTCAATTTTTAAGCTGGAATTTGGGTACAAAACATGTTCATTTAATATTATTTATATTGCATGGTATCTCTAAAGTACTTCAATTTCTTACTAAGGCTTTGATAATGCTAAAAAGAAACAACAGACCCAAAATAGAATCACTTGTGTTTAGCCCCACATCAGCAAATCAAGATTTAATACCTAATATAATTGCCTTTTCAGCCTTTCTCAGGAATGTAACCTTTACCTAATCAACCAGGAATTACCTGGTCAGCACTGGTGAGGTAATCCCTGATAAGACCCCTCTGTTCCCCATCAGTAGGTTACCTAGCCTGAAACAATCCACCCTGTGCTAATAAATTTCTTTTCCACTCCCTCTGTGCCTTTAAAAACCTTCTCTTTTCTGAAGCTTTGCAGAGTTCCTTTCTATTTGTTAGAAAGAATAATGGTTGATTCATGAATCATTAAATAAAGCCAATATCATCTTTGAGTTTACTCAATTGAATTTATTTTTTTTTTTTAACAATAGTAAAGAAGGAAACAAATCAACAATAGCAGTGGAGAGAAGGCAAGGCTATTGTCGGCATTTAATAGCTTTACATATTTCTTTCATTAGCAAGGGTTAAAAATAGATTGAAAACTAAGATTCAAATTGTTTTCAATCAAAAACTTGGGTATTGTAAGCTTTCCCTTGAAGTACACGTCTCAGTGGCAAAGAGTTCCAGAATTAAGTTCGTTGTTGACCCCTTCTATTTCTGTCACCTTGGAACCTCTGATCCCTCATCTATGAGATGTGGTATAAGTGCTACTTCTTCAGGCTATTTTAGGTTTAAACAACAAAATCCAACTAAGTAAATTTAAAGATGTAATTGGCTTTACTAAATAATTCGTGAATTAGCATCCCACCTAGCAAACAGGAACTCCATCGAGCTGCAGAAAAGGAAAGGCTTTAGAGGTAGCGAGGGAGTGGTAAAAAGTAAATTATTAGCAAAGAATACATTGTTTTTAGGCAAGGTTGTTCTCTTAAGAGGAACAGGAGGGGTCTATCAGTAAATTTCCTAGTGATGACCAGGAAATTCCAGGTTAACTGGTTAAATGTTACATTCCTGGGGGAGTTGAAACTACAGTCAGGTTTGGGAGTAAGTCTTGGTTTTCTGACATGGGGCTCTTAACATAGACTCTCAGCTTAAGTGAGAGATGTGATCAAAATATAAGGCATTAGCGCCACTCTGAGCTACTGCACTGTATTTCTTGCAGCTTTTGTTGATTTTTTGTGTGTGTGGTATTCACAGGTCATAACTTCAGGTTCATGATTTTTAAGCCATTTTCTTTAATCATTAGGCATGCATAAGCCCAAGGAAAATGACAACCCTCACAAAGGCAAACCTTGTTGGGGCACAAAATACTCTCACTAAGGTGGCATTGCTAATGGACAAATAGCAGGTTTTGATGTCAAATCCAGGGTTCTAAAAGGCAAACGTTACCCTGTTAGAAATGGACTGAGGCCTGTGTCACAGGAAAGGGAAAAAAGGAAAGAAGAAAGGATTTCGTGTGTAAAATATGAAGTTGTAATCTTGGAAGGATTCAGTTTACCTCAAAGTCAGCTACTTCTCCTCCTATCCATTTGATCAGAAGGTCTCTGGAATCTGTCACGTGGAGCCTTTTGCAGTTATGAGATGCATGTCCAAGGGTTAAGTCCCTGAGGTTTGGCTGCTACTGACTGGGGAGGAATGTTTGCTACAGTAAGTCTCAAGGAGATTCAAGGGCAGTCTTTGTTTTACTGAATCCAAATCTGAAGGGTAGGATACAAATGGAAATGTTAGTTTGAAGAGTCAAAGACAGATTTTTACAAAAAGGAGAAGAATTTAGGATGTAGTTCAGTTTACAAGTATACCGGAACCTCAACAGGATTAGAACCTAATACAAAAGTATAAAAATATTTATTTCTATATAATCACTCTCCATTTTTTAATAGCAAAATATGTTTGCATTAAACTTTGCCTGATTACATATGTGTATCCCAGGAATAGTAATTGACCACTTAAACTCTTTTTTTAAAATGACTTTGCTGGAAGCTTGTAAGCAAAGTAACTGTTTTTTAGCCCTCATCTCTCTCATATAGGATATTCCAGTCAAATATAACCATTATTTTCAAACGTGTTCCATCATGGGAAGAACAGATTCTCATTGAACTTATGTAAGTAACTTTTGTCAAACATAAACATAAAGGAGAAAAAAGACCAGAAAAAGAATCTTGAGAAACCACAAAACAAGTAACAAAATGGCAATACACACATATCTATGAATAATTACTTTGCTTTTTGATTGGATCATTTTGTCAATTTAGAGTGATAGAATAGATTTTAAGAAAACCTTAAAAGATCAAGAGTTTTTGAATTTTGGAGAGATTAAGTATATCTCACTGAATTGTTCATGGGCTTAAAAGGCTTCCTAAGGCCTAATAAAGTAAAACATACAGCCAGGAATATTTAAAACGAGAAGTCACAAAAATTAGGGTCCTCTTCCTCATTTCATTTTGACCTCTGTTACTCATTCTGCTTGTTCATTTTTCCATTAGTTCTGGGAATTCTTACTCAGTTCAGTCGTATGATATGAAAGTCACCAAAAACTTGTATTCTAACAGACTTGTCAGATTCCTTTCCATAAATTTCCCTGAAAATTTTTGTAAAAGCATCTGAATAAAACAAGAACTGTTGGTAAACAGCCATTTCAAAGGTCTGATTAGAACTCATAATATAGTTAACAAAAAAATTTGGGTTATTTCTAGGTCATAAAACATTGTTAAGATTATGACTGATAGCATTAAAATTTTGATATATCCTGATAATTTTTTTACAATTTGTACAACACTAATATTAATATGACTATAATATATATATTTACCCACACACTGTAAGCTAAGAAGGTTTAGCATGACCTATTTGACAATGCTCTCCATATAATTTAGCAAACCAAATAAGCCACATTAGTTTAATATTAAACTTCCTATGAGAAAACAAATTCTTGAAATGTTCCAGGTACTCCCTGCAATATTTCAAAGTTAATTTGTGGTCAAAATTATTCACTTTAGAATTTGGATTTGGACACTTGACTAAATAGGACCATAGGTGACTGTGAAGCAAGAGTATTCTATGTAACCAAAGTGATAAGACTTCACAGGTAAATACAGAAAGTTACATAGTCTTGAGCAAAACTTAGCTCTTTTAATATCAGGAAGGCTGAGTTTACTTAAGTAACCAACAACCTGATGAAGACAAAACACAGAATCTTTGTTTTTCTAGGCCGATTACAATAAAGTTAAACAACCTAAGAAAACTTTGTCCTTTTAACGGAGGAAAAAAAAAAATGAATTTAAATTTTTATCAGTGTCCTTTAAATATTCAAACTCTTATTTATATCTATCTTAGCCAGCTTGACTAAGCTTACTTTTCATTAAACATACTTTTCAGAGATTCCTTTGCCACAAATCTATAACTTTTTGCCGTTGGATTTTGTCTCTATTTTCCTCCTTTCAAATAACTACATTTACTTTAGGACAACATTACTTTCTTTTCCCTCAACAAAAATGAATTTCCATTCTTAACTTTTATTACCTAAAGTATACACACTTCCTTCTTCTTCTTCTTCTTCTTTTTTTTTTTTTGCATTCAGAGAGGTTCCTCTTATTTCTAATAGTTTTATTCACATATTTTAATTAGAATTCTTAGCCCTTAGTTTGCTTAATTTTAGAAATTAAAGGTTCCTAAGTAAAATTAAGAAAACCAAGTAGCAATCATTTGTGAACTATTAGAGTAGCATTCTTTCAGGTTGACAAATTTTTGAATACATTTCATAATTTCTAGAAACAAGCTTCTTCATGGTACAACTTTTGAATAAAAGACAAAAAATGCTTCCTAAAAAACTCAAATGTATCTTTAATTTCTCTGTGATAAGGAAGAGTAGATAAACCTATGTTCGGTACCTAATATATCACTATTCTAAGTTTCAGGTTACCAAAAAGATTTTGGAAAGTATTTTTAAGCAGATGTAAAACACAATTATTGTTAAGAGGTTAAAGAGTTAGGTTAACTTTTATCTTATATCTATCTAAATCACTTGCTCCCAACAACTGTGTTTAGATTACCCACAAAAACCTCATGGGACATTAGACCAAATCAACCATCATTCAAAGCTACTTTTTTTGACAGATTTCTCAAGATCTAATATGAGCTCATTCAACTAATAAACCCAAAATAAAATGTTATGTCTGCATTATATCCAATGTTGATAACTCTGACATGTCTTTATATATTAAACCACCAAATTAGTTTTTATTTGCTGAAAATCATGTGAACTTGAAAACTTTGGGGTTAGTTTCTATTATATTTTTAAGATAAGTGCTTAATTTTCCAGTGCTCATTTTTAAACAATCCAATAGACCTCTGATAAATTAATTTTAGTGAGACCACTCAGAAGTAGAAAATGTCACGAATCTATAATAGGCACACATAAACATACAGAGATCTTACAGTTATTGTTTAAAAATTTTTAGCCATGAGATGGCTATGATAAGGCAAAACTCATTGGTTGTTGGATAACAGTGGGACCCAAACTTTTTCTGACAGATGTAACAACTTAAAGAGATCTGCTCAGATGGCCTGAGATTTTTCTACTAAATCGTTTTAGAGAAGACATGATTTTTCATTCAAAGGACATTTCCCCATTATACTTCTGATAAGAATTATCTCCCTAAAGTTTGTATTTTTATTTTCAGAGACATAGGGAAAGAATGCAAGTTCCTCCAAGAATTTGGATTTGTAAGCCCAGTAATTTACAAGCCCTTTGAGATAAAAAGTAAACAGAGATAAACTCTGGAGTGCCTTTTGAGCTGAGTTTCCAGTTTTATTAACCTAAAGACAGTTGCTTTTAATTCCTCAAAGAATTGAATCTTAGCCTGGATGTTGAAGGAATGACCTAACCATCTATCTGTGTTAGAATAAATTTGTTTTGTTTATTCTAGTTTTCCCTTGGCCGTTCAAGAGACTAATGCAGAAGTTTATCAGAAAACCCCTCAGAGTCTCATCAACTCTGGGAGAGGCATAAAGGGGGGTGCTTATTTGAAGGTAGATACTGAGGTGTTTTTAGACCCATTAATTTGGTGGACTTTTGTTTACACTTGCATAAAAGGCATTTCAAACAGACCACTAGAATGAGTATTTAAGTAAAGGAGAAGAGAGGGAAGCAGCAAGAGTCCATCTTACAGTCTTTTGCAATAGGTACTTCTTTGCATCTTTTTTTTTTTTTTTTTTTTTTATCAGCTTTCTGCAATGAAACTATTTTTGGAATTTTGAAGTCTGCTTCTAAGTACACTTCTTAAATGATCTTATCAAATGGGGTTGCTCCTCTTAATGGCCTGTGGGACTCTAGTTTGTAATTATCCTGAGGGCTGGCAGCAGTTTGGTTGGAACCCAGCTATAAATGGAGTGTAGCCTACATTTCTGTCTGGCCTTATTTTGATGCCCCCAACATATTAGTTACCAAGCCAAATTCTTCAAGACACAAAACAAGCTTAGTAAGATTTTGCCATTTTTGAAAATATTTATGGCTCCTGCTTCTGCAACCCTAGTGCTAAGACATAAAATAAGCAGGTGTGCCAGAATGTGTCACGCTTAACTCTTTGGATTTTTAAAGATCCCATTTAAAACAAATTTTATTCACCTGAGGCCCCCCACTGGACCCAGTCCAGTCTAAATGGGGCCCAGTACAGTTCCTAAATTGAACTCAATCCAGCTCAAATCAGACCTGGTCTAATCCCACACCCAAACCAGTCTTTAAATTGGACCCAGTCCAACTCTGGCAGGTAACCTCCAGTAATTCCCAATATGGCAATGGCTAGGGTTTTCCACTAAAAAAAAAAAAAACCTGAGAATTGTGTCTGCCAGTTTAAGCTGCCCTGAATTATAAGGGAAAATCAAATAGACTGGGAGCAAGAAGCAAAGACAATGGAGCTCAGAACTGAGAGTGAACTTACCCAAGGCCTTTGGTAACAGTGAGAGACTGTGAACTCAGAGGGTTCTTAGGATATTTCTTCTTGTTCCCCAAAGCCAACATCTGTCTGTTCTGGATCCTGTTGCTGCCACTAAATTGGTTAAATAACAATAACAAAACAAAAAACAGCTGAATAAAAGTGAAGATCTAACTGGTTTTATTATATTTACTTAAAATTTATTAAAATGATTCACTAGTCAGCATCCCTCCCATCTAGCAAATAGAAAAGAGCTCCATCACCCATCAAGCTCCAGAAAAGTTTTGTTTTATTTTGTTATAAGGTAGAGAGGGAGTGGAAAAAGGAAATTAAAATTTTTAGCAAAGACTATATTATTTAATTCCCTAGTGATGACCGGGACATTCCAGGTTAACTAGTTAAAGATTACTTTCCTGGGGGAGTTGAAATTGCAGCATTTCACGGAACTGGAATAAACAATGCTAAAATTTGTACGAACCACAAAAGACCACAAATAGCCAAAGCAACCTTGAAAAAGAAAAAGCTGGAGACTTTACCATTCCAGACTTCAAGTTATACTATAAAGCTCTAATGATCAAGATATGATAAGGGCACAAAGACAGACACATTGACCCATGGAACAGAATCCCAGAAATGGACCCACAGCTCTAATCTTCAGCAAAGCAGGAAAGGATATCCCCTGGGGAAAAAGACAGTCTCTTCAACAAATGGTGTTGGAAAAACTGGACCATTTCCTCACACCATACACAAAAAAAAAATTAAAAGTGGATGAAAGACTTAAATGTGAGACAGGAATACATCCAAATCCTAGAGAAGAACACAGGTAGCAACCTCTTTGACTGTTGCCATAGAAATTTCTTATTAGCTAAGACAGGGAAAACAAAAGCAAAAATGAACTATTGGGACTTCATCAAGATAAAAAAAACATTTTGCATAGTTCAGGAAACTATCCACAAAACTAGAAAGCTACCTTTACAAATGACATACCTGATAAAGTGTTAGTATCCAATATCAAGAACTCATAACCACCCCCCCCAAAAAAATAATCCAGTTAAGAAATGGGCAGAAGACATGAATAGACATTTTTCCAAAGACAACTTACAGACACTAACAGATACATGAAAAGATGGTCAACATCATCAGGGAACTACAAATTAACACCACAATGAGATACCACTTCACATCTGTTAGAATGGATAAAATTAACATCAAATGGAAATGTGTTACTGACAGGTGTTGGCAGGGATGTGGAAAAAGGAAAACCCTTTTGCACTGTTGGTGGGAATGCAAACTGGTGCAATCACTCTGGAAAACAGTATGGAAGAAATATCCTATGACCCAGCAATTGTACTACTAGGTATTTACCTGAAGAATGCAAAAATAGTGATTCAAAGGGACATACACACCATGATGTTTATAGCAGCATTATTAACAATAGCCAAATTAAAAACAAAGCAAACAATAGCCACATTTTGGAGCAAGTCCAAATGTCCATCAACTGATGAGTGGATAAAGAGGTGGTATATACAGAAAATGGAATATTACTGAGTCATCAAAAAGAATGAAGTCTTGCCATTTGCAATGACACAGATGGACTTAGAGTATAGGACGCCATGTGAAATAAGTTAAAGACAAGTGCCATATGATGTCACTCATATGTGGAATTTAAGAAAAGAAACAGATGAATATGTGGGGGGAAAAGGGAGAAAAACCATAAAACAAACTCTTAAATATAGAGAATTGCTGAAGATTGATAGAGGGAGAAAGACAGTGGATGGGCTAAATTGATGATGGGGATTAAAGAAGACACTGGAGAAGAGCACTAAATGTTATATGTAAATGATGAGTTCTAACCTTGAAGCTAATATTCCACTGTATGCTACTAAATGGAATTTAAATAAAAACTTGAAACAAACAAATGTGGCTCTTAATACAAATGGCTTCATGTGGGGTCTGTGGTTTCCTTTTTCACAGAGGTAAAATAGATATAACTAGGTACTTAAGTATGTAAAATGTTAAAGGCAATTCTTTAAATAAAAGATTATGACAAAAGATTCATAATAAACTATCTTCCACATGATTTTTACAGGCAGACTCAGGACCGCAACGAAGCCTGAGATTCTAGATTTAAAGACATTCTGTCTCCTAAATTAAAAAGAAAAAAAAAAAAAAAGAAAAAATATTTAAGAGATCATTTTAGAAGTTGAGAGACTTGCATTATAATACCAGCCCTGATACTAATAAGATATATATTTTGGCCTCTGTAAAATATTTTTGTTGAGCATGTAATAGTAATATACCACAGTAAGTGGTAAATGCTGAAGACAAGGTTAAATAAAATAAATTCATTTGTTCTAGGAGCTTACATTATATCATCTATAAAATGGGTGCCCTTAAATTAAATATTTTTGTTTTGCTCAGGCTCCAATAATTCCCAAAAACAATTGCTTTGCCAGAGGTGATCTTGATTTTTTTTTTTTTTTTTTAACACAGAACTACTATTAAGACAGAAGAGTCAACTGTATGCACCTATGATACAAGTTTTCACCTGGGCCTAAGGCAAGGATCTGCGATATTGTATGTTGCTTATCTACAAGAAGGGAAATTCCCTCTCCCCACAACCTTGCTGTACAGCCCCAGGTGCACTATGTAATTTCCAGGTCTTTACTATTTCTTTAAGAATAAATGTTCCCCCCCCTTCCCCCCCCCCCCCCCCCCCCCCGCCCTGCACTTTGAAAATAGCTAGCATGTGGCTTTCCCTTAAAGATTATACTTTGTGGTATTTCTGGTCCAAGATGTCATTGTAGAAAGGCCCTGAATTTACCTCCTCCACAGACACACCCAATCTGCACCTATTTATAGAGTAATTCCTTCAGAAGAACTGGACAGCTTTGGCACAACAAAAGATAAACCATATAGAGAACAAGGAAGAGAAAAGTAGACACAGTAACAAAGGGAACAATGCTGCAAACTGCAGTGGGGAGGGATAGTAGTGAGAAATCATGAGCAGATTCCTGTGCTCTGGGCGCACACACACACACACACACACACACACACACAAAAGCCACCATTTAAAAAAGCAACTGGTACATAAAAGATCCAACCTTAGAACTCCACCAAATAGCAAAGAAACTTCCAGGAAGGAGGAGTTGTGAATGCTGTGGTTTATACTTCCCCTCTCCCTTGGGAACAGAATCTGGACACCATAGCCAGTTTGCCTCCTCAAAGAGCATCAGGTTGCCCCAGGCAAGGCAGGCAAGCCCAGGTTTAAAAGAGTAAGTGGATTATAAAAGACCCAGCCCTAGATCTCCTCCAAAGTATGTGCTGAAAAATCATCTGATAACCTAATGAGGTTTCCCTTGTAGATAATACTTTGCTCTTTCATGCTGCTATTATGATTCTCTCTAGATCTTTAACCTTTGCCTTTTAATTATCTTGCTATGGACCGTCTTGGAACTTTTGGTGCTTCTTCAACCTGGATGTCTGGTTCCTTTGTCAGGTTAGGAAAGTTTTCAGGTATTATTCATTAAGTTTTCTCCCCTTTATTTTCTCCTTCTGGGACCCCTATAATGTGAATGTTCACTTGATGTCCAAGAGATCCCTTAAGCCATCCTCATGTTTTGATTTTTCTTTTTCTTTTTTTTTTTTTAAGACTTTATTTATTCATGAGAGACAGAAAGCAGATACTTTGGAGGCAAGAATGGAATGGCATATTATATTCAAAGAGCTAAATGAAAAAATCTACAACCAAGAATACTGTACTTAGTTGGCAAGGTTGTCATTCAGAATTGAAGAAAAGATAAAAAATTTCCCAAACATTAAAGAAATTCATCACCACTACACTGGCCTTATAAGAAATGCTAAAGGTACTTATAAGAAATGCTAAAGGTACTTAAAAGCAGCCATAAGAAGAAGACAATGATGGATAAAAGTCTACAAAATATGAAAGCATATACTTTCAATGTGAGGAGGAGGATGTAAAAAAGTTGTTTTAGAATCTCTTCAAACTTAAATGACTGTTAACTTAATATAGACTGTTAACAACTTAGGATTCTAGATATGAACCTCATAGTATTGCAAACTCAAACCCTCTAACAGATACAGGAAAAAATAAAGTAAGCCAAGCATAACATTACAGAAAGTCACCAATCATAGAGAGAAAGAGAAGGAACAGACAACTACAAAAATAACTAGAAAATAATTACTGAAATGACCTTAAGTACATGCCTTTTAATGATTTAAATGTAAATTGTCTAAATACTCTAATCAAAAGACATAGGGTGGAAGAACTGATTGTTTTTTTAAAAGACCCATTTATATGCTGCCTACAAGAGACTCTTGGCAGACCTACAGCCACATCAAACTGAAAGAATGGAAAAATATATGCTTTGCAAATAGAAGAAAAAAAAAAAAGCCAGAGAAGCAATGCTTATATCAGGCAAAATAGACTGAAATAAAATAAAATAAAATAAAATAAAATAAAATAAAATAAAATAAAATAAAATAAAATAAAGATTTTATTTATTTATTCATGAGAGACACACAGAGCGAGAGACAGGCAGAGACACAGGCAGAGGGAGAAGCAGGCTCCATGCAGGGAGCCCAACATGGGACTCAATCCCGAGTCTCCAGTATCACACCCTGGGGCAAAGGCAGCGCTAAACCACTGAGCAACCCAGGCTGCCCCAAAATAGACTTTAAAACAAAGACTGTAATAAGGGACAAAAAGAACAAAAAGGAAAAAAAAGTTACCTACTGATAAGAGTCAATCCAATAAGAGGATTTAAAATTATAAACTTCTATGCACCCAACATTGAGGCAGCTAAATACATAAAGAAAATATTAGCAGACATAAAGGGAGAAATTAGTAGGTATACAATAGTAGATAGAGAACTTTCACATCTTAGTTACATCAATGGATATACCATTGAGGCAGAAAATCAATAAGGAAACAGTATCTTTGAATGACACATTAGACCAGGTGGACTTGACAGAGAGAACATTCCATCTAAAAACAAAAGAACATTCTTTTTCAAGTGCAAATGGAACATTCTCCAGGACAGATCACATTAGACCAAAAAACAAGTGTCAATAAATTTAAGATTGCAATCATATTATTCATCTTTTCCAACCACAATGGTATGAGACTAGAAATTAATCACAAGAAAACACTGGAAAAAAACATGAACATGTGGAGGCTAAACAACAGGCTACTAAAAAGCCTATGGGTTAACAAAGGAATCAAAGAGAAAATAAACACACATGGAGATGAAAGAAAATGAAACACAAAAGTCCAAAATCTTTGGGACTCAATGAAAACAGTTCTAAGAAATTTACAAGAATATAGTCTACCTCATGAAACAAGAGAAATCTTCTTTTTTTTTAAGTTTTTATTTATTTTTTCATGAAAGACACAGAGAGAGAGAGAGAGGCAGAGATACTGGCAGAGAGAGAAATAGGCTCCATGCAGGGAGCCCAATGCAGGACCTGATCCTAGGACTCCAGGATCATACCCTGAGCCCAAGGCAGACCCTCAACCACTGAGCCAGCCATGTGTCCTGAAACAAGAGAAATCTAACTTTACCTAAAAGAAACAAAAAAAAAAAAAAAAAGAAGAAGAACAACAACAACAAAGCTCAGGGTTGGTAGAGAAAAGGAAATAAGCAAATAAAACAGACACACACACACAAAACAACAAAACCTCAAAAGATCAACTCACCACTTTTTCCAAACATGGTACTAAAATTTCTTGGCATATTAGGCTTGAAAAAGAAGTAAAGGCATTCAAACGGAAAAGGAAGTATATTATTTTTGTTTGCTGATGCTATTATCAACTATCCTGTCAACTACCTATAATTGACACCTATAGGACTCAAATTATATTAAGAATACACTAGGTCTCCACCCGAAAACCTCTGGAACTCATCAACAATTTCAGTAAAATTACAGTATACAAAATCAGTATAAAAACATTAGTTGTTTCTATATATTAACAAGAAACTACCCCAAAAAGAAATTAGGAAAACAATCCCATTTGCAACAATATCAAAAAGAAAAGGTATAAATTTAACCAAGGATAGATTTCTGTACACTGAAAACTATGTCAATGATGAAAGAAATTGAAGAGGACACAAATATATACAGAAGTATTTCATGCTTAGGGATTGTAAGAATATTGCTAGGATGTCCATACCACTCAAAGCAATCCACAGATTCAATTCCAATGGCATTTTTCAGAGAAATGGGAAAAAAAAAAAATTCCCAACATTTGTATGGATAGCAAAAGATTCCAAATAGCCAAAGCATGTTAGGAAAGCAGAATGAAGCTGGAGGCCTCACATTTCCTAATTTTAAACATTATTACAAAGCTATAGTAGGTTAAATATTATGGTATTGGCTTAAAAAGAGACACAGAGAGCAACTGAACAGAATAGGGAGCCTAGAAATGAACCCATGCATATGGTCAATTAATTTTCAATAAAGGAGCCAAGAATATTAGGAATTGGTAGTTTCTTCCATAGATGGTGTTAGGCAAACTGGAAAACCACATGCAAATGAATGAAATGGGTTATACTAGCCACAAAAATTAACTTGAAATGGACTGAGGACTTAAATGTAAGACCTAAAACCAAAAAAAAAAAAAAAAAAGAATTAGAAGAAAACATAGGCGGTAGTCTCCTTAAGTCTCCTTAACACTTGGATTGGATTTGACAATAACAATGAAAGCAACCATAGCAAAAATAAACAGCAGAACTACCTCCAACTAAAAATATTCTGCAAAGTAAAGGAAACAATCAACAAAATGAAAAGGTAAACTATGGAAAGGGAGATAATATTTGTAAACCACATAAAGGGATAATACCCACAATACATACAGATGATCAACAGGTACTTGAAAAATTGTTTAACATCACACATGATCAGGGAAATGTAAGTCAAAATCACAATGAGATCCCACCTCACCTGTTAAAAGGTCTGTTATGAAAAAGATAAGAGAGCGCAAATGCTCGTGAGAATGGGAAGAAGAAAAAGGAACCCTTATATTCTGGTGGGAATGTAAACCAGTACAGGCACTTTAGAAAATATCAGAGGTTCCTCAAGAAGTTAAAAATGGAACCAGCATATGATCCAGCAATTCTACTTCTGAGTATACTTTCAAAGGAAACAAAATCATTATCTCGAAGAAATACCTGTATTCATCATGTTCATAGCATTGTTCACGGTAGCCATAAAATGGAAAAAAAAAAATACAACCTAGGTTTCTATCAGCAGATGAATGCTAGGAGTATCATGGGTGTGTATACACAATGGAGTATTAGTCTTAAAAAAAAAAAAAAAAAAACGGAAATTCTGTCATTTGGTACCACATGGTTCAGGATAAACTTGGAGGGCACTATGCTAAGTGAAATAAACCAGACAGAGGAAGACAAATGCTCTATAGCATCACTTATTTGTAGGGGGCGGGGGGAGTTCATCTGCTAGAAGCAAAAATAGAAAAGTGATTCCTGAGTCCTCACATTGGATGCTTTAAATATCCTACATTTGTATTGGTCACTTACACTTTAGTAAGGCTGGGGAGAAGCACATCATACACATAAAAATGAAGAAAAATAATGGGTATCAAAGTTTGAATAAGAATAAAAAGATCAGAGATTAGAAGGGAGCCAGTCAGGAGTAAAAAGAATATTGGGCCCAAAGTGTCCTTAGATAATAGAGTAAGGATGGCAGTGGTGACGCAACAAATTTCCTGGTGTGTGGGCTGAATATATTCATTGATGGCTTCAACATCAGAGTTTTCAGGGAACAGATACATGGCAGTCACCATAGTCACTGCACAGGTGGATCCTTAGGAAGCCAGAACCACATCCGATCCTGTCTGACCTTCACTAGAGTTCCTGGAGGTCTTTGGCAATGATGTTGATTATTTGGGGCAAGATTGTCCTGAGTCCTGATAATTTCCAGGAGCAAAGTTCATAAATTGCAGGATTTCTAGTGAACCTCCTGCATGACTCATAGTGTAGTGCCCATAAGCACAAAAGCTGCCCCCAAAAGGATCTGTAATGGCAGGCAAATCTTTTAGGTTTACTTCCAATTTCTTGTTTTCTCTTCTTAGGAACATGATGAGAAAGGAAGTTCATACATTGCTCTTAGTTTTGGAAATTTTACACCTAAGCTTAGAGTTGTAACACATTTTTATAGACCTTTTGGATTACCTAGTGCCTGTAAAGATCTGAGGTCACAGAGTAGTTAAGAAAAGCATCTGGTTGAAGATTTGATAAGGGCTAATAAGATTAGCTAGAATTAGGATTTAGTCCAATAGATACCATTAGGCACAATTGCCAAAAACAAACAAACAAAAAACAAAACAAAACAAAACAAAACAAAAACGTGTCTCAGGGGATGCTATCCAGGGTTTATGGAAATAATCGTCCCATGGATTTGTATTTTGGAATTCGTATTGGCTTTTGATGGAAATGTTTTCCTACCTCTCAATTATACAGAAAATCCCTCCCAGTTGGGTGTGTGTGGGGGGGAGTTAGTGGAATTCCTTCTTGTTACATGTAGAGCGACTAAAGTAATTAGTTGAGGAGAGAAGGCAATTGAAGTCATTTAACTTCACTTCTCTGGTGGCGAATAGATGGGGAGCAGGACCAAGATCTCGAGTCACTTTGGGCAACTGGGGTTTGGGAAAAATAGGAAAAGGGGTGGGTAAAAAGCAAGGAGGGTAAGAACGTGGTGATGGAGGCGCAGGAACATGGTTAGAGAAGCAGAATGACAGAGAGAGGGAACACAGGCAATTGGGAGTGTCTTTGAGGTTGGAATAGCTGGGGGAGTTGAGGACGAGGACGGGTGAATGTGGACATATTTGGTAGTTCCAGACAAAGTAGATGAGTGTGCGATGGCCTAATGAACATTATACTAGGAAGGCTCTTTTTCTTCTTTACACCAGGAGCAATTAGCAAACTGTATTTTGGAGGAGATTTTGGATCACTGGTATTCATCAAGGGCCTTCTGGAGATGAACCAGTCTGCAGAGACTCCCCCAAATCCTCACCCTCATAAACAACGCTGCTTCATGCCTATGAGCTATGGAGGTTCTCAAGAAGATCTATGAAAAGGAGGGTGTTAGAGTCAGGAGAACTGGGACCTTTAACTAGATGTTGCAGATGCATTCTGAAAACGATCGTACTCATTTTATTTTCACTATAAAAAAGATTTATGCTTGGTCCAGATCCTTACAACATTTAGTGCTGTGAAACTTTTATACTTACTCAGATGGAGGGTTTGGGCTGTAAATCAGTCTCTTATTGCTTGTGGTTTTAATTTTATCTTCTAGGGATGCCTGGGTGGCTCAGCGGTTGAGCGTCTACATTAGGCCCAGGGTGTGATCCTGGGGTCCTGGGATCGAGTCCCACATCGGGCTCCCCACATGGAGCCTGCTTCTCCTCTGCCTGTGTCTCTGCCTCGCTTTCTCTGTCTCTCATGAATAAATAAAATCTTTAAAAAAGATTTGTTTTCTTAAGAACTTGAGTATTTTCCCCTCTCAGATACTTAATTGTATTGCCTGTTTATATTTCTACTATTTTTCCTAAAGCTTAACATTTTCTTATACATGGTCAGAACTCTTTAAATGCTCTAGCTGTGAGCCCTTTGCTGTTCATAAATATTGCAAATGTCTTCTCTCAGCCTGCAAATTATCTACTTGTTCAAATACCGAATTTTGAAGACTACGGTAGGCACATATTTTCACTTTTTCATCTTATGATTTGTGCCTATTTAAATCTTCTTTGTCTACTACTGAACTCCTAGAGATATTTTTGTATGTTTTCTTAAACTTAAAAGAAGTGTTTTTTCATGCTAAGATCACCGTGTCCTTCCGAACTGATTTAAGCTGTAATAATATCCTTTGATTGGAATCCCCACCTCAATCAGCAACATTAGGTGGGGGCCCCAGAATTCATCCTCGGTTTTGACCAGACTCCTCCCACCTTGCCTTCTCTCTTGACACCTACAGCATTTACTCTGTCATTTGTTTTCCTATCCAACAGGAGACGTGGGAACAGAAGTCACACCGTACTCTCTGCACTGTAATTCTCGTGATCCTATACATATTCCTTTCACCCCATCTGCTACATCCCTCCATTTCCCTAACTTCCATTGTGCACCCTTAAAGTCAAGGTTAGAAATAAAAGCCTTTGGACTCTTTGAGCACTTGTAAATATTTCCTTCATCTTCTACCATCAATCCCAGGGCCTGTGTGTTCTATCTTCTAGTACCACTACTCCTTGTAGTCCTCTGCAACCCACCCTTTCTCCTCTTTCCTCCCTGAATATTTTATTTTTCGGATCATTGTCCCTCTCTCTCCAATAATATGCCTGTTATTGCTCTTGATGATTTCAATATCCACGTAAATTGTACTCCTTTCAGTTCCAGGATCAAATTTCCTCCGATGATGTTGCCTTCCATCCTACCTCAGCCAGTCCATTATCATATCAATGCTTTTCAAATCACACTCTTATTACTCCACTGACAGCAAATGTTTAATTCAAATAGAAGTTCAAATCCAATGACGCACTTTTTTGTTCACCTCTTATCATCCTCTTCATGAACTTTATTCCCTTTTTAGCTAACTTTATGCTATTGTCAATCATTTTGAGCATTCTACTCTATACACTCCCCACACCGACCTTTCTATCCTTCTGCAGTGTTTGTGCCACACAACCTACTTCTATCCAATGGTTTACCCATTCTCATTTTAGTTTGTTGTACTTTCTCTCAAAATAATGCACACTAATATCACTAGTGTCACACTAATAATTGACCCCCCAGAGAGGATTGTGATGCTTAGTCTATTATCTTTTCTGTGCAATGTGAAATAGGATTTATTTTCTGTTCATTTCTAAAAGCTATAATTTCCAACAATCTCATCCTCGTTATAAGCTGATATATTATTTTATCCTAATTCACACACACACACAAATTGTAGCAATTATAAGAATTTCCATTCTCACTAGTTCTTCCTACTATGATTTACCCAACAATACCTACCGGGGCCCACTTACGATGGCCTATGTCCTTTTACTGAGAATGCAATATCAAGCTCCTTGTTCTTCATTATGCACTCAAAGACCTCATCAATATTTCCTTGCTTACTGCCTTATTCCTGTCAGAAAACAAACATATCTTTATATTTCACAATAAGCAAACCACAGTAAATTATTTTAAACCCATTTTACCTTTCAGCTACCACTTTTTCTCTTTCCCTGTATAAATTCCTTAAAAACAAAACAAAAAGACATTTATACTGTCTCCAATTTCTCTCCATTTTCTATTGAACCCCTTTTAAAAAAGTACTTTCTTATGATATCTTGCCTTAACTATTCCAACAACATTTGACATAGCTGCTTATTTGTAGGACTTTTTTGTCTGAAAGGAAAAAACAATTTTCTCGTGTAGTTTCTATCACTACCACACTCAGTAGTCTGATGCTAATATGTCGGGTTTCTCACACTAAGCAATTTTCCAATTTTTGGTGGACAGCCACTGGATGTCTTACAATTTAAATTAATGTGGACATTAACTGCCGGAATTAGAGCAGAACTTAGAGGCTAAGACTGCCCCTTACTTCAGACACCAATAACCAGTTCAGGTTGCCATCTTTGCTTCTGACACTTGACTATTTAATGGCTATCTAAATTATAAGTTCTTATCACCTCCCTATAATTTCCTAGAAGCTTACTTACTCGATAAGCAGTTTATTATAAAAGGTTATATGACTTAGGAGCAGCCGAGTGGAAGAGATACATAGGGCAAAGCATAGGGGAAGGGGTGCAGAGGACCTCCAAACCCTTTCCAGGAGTGCCGCTCACCCAACACTACATGTTTGGCAACTCAGAAGTTCTCAGATTCCCTTCAGTAAGAGTTTCTTACAGAGGCCTCATTACATAGACATGACTGAATGAATCACTGTCCTTGATGATTTATTCAACCTTTAGCCCTTCTCCCCTCCCAGGAGTTAGGGGATGGGGCTGAAAGTTTCAACCCTGTAATCACATAGTGCCCCTGGGATAAATGCTCATTCCTGAGGCTTTTCAAAAATTAATTCACTAACATAAATGCAAGTGTGGTTGAAAGGACTTTGTTATGAATTTTAAGAAACTGCCCTTTCACCTTTATTGCACTTATCACTAGGAAATTCCAAGGCTTTTAGCTCTGGGCCAAGTACAGGGACAAAGATCAAACACTTATTTCTTTCTATAACATCATGCTCCCTAAACCTATCCACTCACTTTCAGCATTGCTTTCTTGTCCTCTTTTTCCCCAACACTCCTCTTAACACACTATTGCCTCTGATAACTTCAAAATTTTGCCATGTCCTACATGTGCCATGATTGCTCACAGTCCTTAGGCTTTGTCAAGTTAATGAATAGAAAAGTCTTTTCCTCCCTTTTCTAATTTTTGATATCCTACCAAACCTTCAAGATACTGATTAAATATCACATTCTCTGTCAAGAATTTCCTATTTTCTCATAGGAAATTAATAATTTCAATCTCAAAAAATTTGCAGGAGACTTATTTTGTGTAATAATTAATTGAATATACTTGTTTCCTTTAATAGTTTTCTCGAGGACAGAGCCACTGTATTATTAATTTCGGTATCTTAATTATTTAAGCCAGTATTCAGATCATTTATGTGCTGAGCATATGTTTTGGATTGAATTTAGAATTGAGTAAAATGGCAGATTTTCCTGTAGTGTCTTTGTTTTGTATAGTTTCCTAGGGACAATCTCGATCTATGAAATATAATTATTAACTTCACTGCCAGACAAGTATGTAGATCAAAACCTAGAGCAAAAGGATGAGTAGAATACATTTTGCTAGGTGTGGTGACTTATTATCAGTTATTCAAATTGTAAGTCTATTGAATTAAAAGGACACGTTCATGTTTTTGGTAATTACTTCCTATCAATGACATAAACTCTCAAATAGGACTTGGCTCAGTATTTATTTTATATATGTAATTTTTTTTTTCAATTGGAAAATAAAACCTCAGTTAAAAAGCTTTTCTTCTTTAAAAAAGATATATATACCTACATATACACCCCTGTATGAGTATTATACTCACACATGAATATAGAAGCATAAAATAATGGCTTATTACAAATTCAAATATTTATACAAAATTTATGATATATGCATATCCTCGCAGCTTCTTCCATCAACTCACATGATTTTAGCAGCTACAATGTCCTTTTTTATATTATTGAAGGCTTTTCATTTTCCACAGCACTCAGTTTTCTCTGCTACAGTAGCCAAAAAGAAAGGCTCTGACAAAAATCCAAATTCATAATATTTAATACTACAGAGTAAGAACAAAATTCTTGTATCTCAATACTGGCAGATGAAAAAGAATCCCAGTGATGACCATTTCTCAAATATGATTTTTTTTTCCCCAAATAGGATTTCTTTTAAGACTAGTCTGAGATAGAACTATTAGAGTAGTAGAGAATAGTTATAGAGCAAGTTGAGAATAGAACTAGATAATTCTGAATGTATCTGCTATAGTCTTCATAGTTGTGTCTTCCTGAGTTAGTGACATAAGGGACCACGGAAGCAGGCTCACAAAAATTCTGAAAATGCTGAGATGTAAGGAAACCAGAGATAAGGGAACAAGCCAGACCACCCTGCCCTAGGTGTGGGTGGTGAGGGTGTCTTTTTATGACAGTCATCTGTGACCAACAAAGAGTAACCAGACCCCAAAGAAGAAGTAAGCTATTAAGGATGTCATCACTAGTCCCTTTTTAATGGTGCTATCAATAGATAATGTTAAAAAGCTTTAGGTTCCCTAGTTGGCTTTCAATAAAAGACCAACCCTACGAGCCCTCAGTGGCAACCCTGTCAGGACCCCTCTCACTTCTGAGAGCTTTCTCTGTATCTTTGCTTAATAAACTTCTATCACTTTATTCACTCTCCTTTGTCCGTGGTTCATTCTTTGACTCCATAAAACAAGAACCAAGCTCTTCCAAATCACTGCCCCCACCCAAATTGGTATGTTGAAATTCTAACTCCCAACGATTATGGTTTTGCAAAGTACTAAGATCATAAGAGGGTGGAGCCCTTATGAATAGAATTAGTATTCTTTTTGAGAATCTGCTGCAATCCGTTGCCTTTTCTGCCTTAAGGCACTGGCTGTGAACCAGGAAGAAGGCTCTCACAGAATGTGACCATGCTGGCACCTCGATCTTGGACTTCCTAGGCTCCAGAGCCATGAGAACAAGCTACCCAGTCTGTGATATTTTGTTATAGCAGCCCGAATAGGCTGAGACAACCTCTAACTACAGACTTGCAAATTTATTAAGTTTTTACCCCATTACTAAATCTGGGGATAGTGTTGCTCCTTCTCTGGGTCCCAACTTCTTGGGGAAAGAAAAATCAAAACACTAATAGTACCCACAATATTATGTAGTAATATATGTCAATTTCTGACTCAACAAAATATTAAGGACAAGCTGATCATTCTGGTTTCATTCCATATGGTCTACCATATAACCCATCCAGAGACAGTAACCTATGGATGATAATGCCTTTCTTTGTACAATTGATGTGACTTTGATTATTATGTTTCTTCCCTCTCTATTTCTATATTTAAGATGTAGCTCCAATACTGTCGTTTCCTCACATAAATTTTTGATCTCAACTTAGAACCCCATAACTCCTGCACAAATTTTCTTAAACTTTATTCTGTACAGGATTTTGCTATGGATGTTATTAAAAGGCAAATTTGATTAAGTTTGGGGTGGGCCCTGAGAGTCTTCATTTCTAACCAGATACCAACAGATGCCAACACCATTAATTTGAAAATGTTGAGTAGCAGGGTTCTACTTGATTTTCTAAGATCCCTTAAGAAAAATTTCCTCACATCATTCTCTTGATCTTATCCATCCTACTTGATTGCAAGCTTCTTGAGAATGAAATAGTTATTCATTTTAGCATGTCTGTGTGTGTGTGTGTGTGTGCACGTGTGTTTTCTTCTCTTTTCTCTAAATTCTTAGCAAGTATCTCAATATTTGTAGCTCCTCACTAAAGGCCAATCTTGCAGACTGAATACTTTAGGGCTGGAAATGACTGGGGAAGCCTCAGTGTGGGCAACCAACTATCTCATATTTGTAGGTTTTGTGTGACTTTGTATGATTGGGGGAGAGTAGCAACTTATATTTGTGGGGAATGGAAATTAATGAAATCATTTACTTTGAAATAAGAATAGTGTGTCTATGAGGAAAAAAAGAATATGCAGTACATGTGGGGAGGCAGATATTTACAATTTGGCTTAGACTACATGAAAATAAAATAAGCAAAAACAAAAACAAAACAAAAGCAAAAAATTTCAGTTGTGGTATTTCCAGACTTCTTACAGCTTTTAGGTAGATCCTAAAGTCTATCAAGTATGACCACCTCTGATCAAGAAAGAGGACCAAGAGGCTTTACTCAGAGAATCATTTCTAGGGAAAATGTTTTTAACCTCCTAATGAAATAAACATCTCTATCCACAAACTCAGTAATTTAAAACAGGCAGACATAGTGAATTAATGATGTAGAAATGAACTTGAATGCAAGCATTTTAGGTATACTAAAGATCTTAATAGCCCTTAATCTGAAATATAGCTGAAGTTAAATGACTTCTTAAAAATATGAAGGACCTGCTAAGATAAGCCATTTATTTTTCATGGACTGTTGGTGCCAAAACATAAATACTGAGATCATCTCGACCTGCACAGGGCCTTTGTACTCTATGCCTATGCATGAGTCCCTATCAAAGGACTGGGAATTTGCCAAGCCTCATATAAAACTGCAGTGACTTTTAAGGCCACTGAGGCCATTCCATCTACTCAAAAAATGAAATTAGGCTTTTTTTTTTTTTTTTCTTTTTTTTTTTTTAGGCTTGAAGCCACCTAAATTTGACCTCTATCTAGCACATCTTTTTATCCATCAAAATTATTAATACTGTGAGTAAGAGGTAGAAAGTTTTGAGTCAGTCACCTGAACATATCATTTATAAGGTCTCTTATCAAGGTTTCTCAAATAAATTGGTTTTACAAATGCATTTAGAGAGAAATAATTAACTTTGAGGGTCAGGAAGAGAATATATGTAGGCAATACAAGATTTTCTTTTCCTGTCATCCACATTTGTTTTTTTTTTTTTCCCCCTTTGTGTTCACTTATTGTATATGGAGAGTCTTTTTTGAAAGACAGGTAAAGAGATATTCTGTTAAAGGAATTAAAGTTAAACTCGGAATTTATCAATATTAGTTAGAAAAATACTAATAACTTCCTATAGATTTTTTTTCTCTGAAGATTCTGAAGTCCTTTTTTTTTCTAAATATTTATTTATTCATGAGAGAGAGAGAGAGAGAGAGAGAGGGGCAGAGGGAGAAGCAGGCTACACACAGGGACACTGACATGGGACTTGATCCCAGGACCCCAGGATCATGCCCTAGGCTGAAGGCGGTGCTAAACCGCTGAGCTACCCAGGCTGCCCTGATTCTGAAGTCCTTAAGTCTTACCCAGCAAGTCACAGAGGCTTCAAGATGTGATGCTTGTGTGTATTTTAGGCCCTGGAAGAGGAACAAAAGGGTAGAAAGAGTATTTCCTGGAGAACAAAAGAGTCTAAGAAACCAGATCGATAGGACAATGAATGATAAAAATCTAAGGTAATTTCCATATGTACTTGGGAAAAGTAAAAGATGTTTTACACATGAGTCTCCAGGTATCCTTTGAGGAGCTAATAAGAATTGTGCTATTGCTGTGTACTTAATGCTTCTTCCCAAACCTTCTGCATGTAGTTAAAGGTTTGTGTCTTATTAGAAGTAACAGAAGTCAACTATTTTTGTCTATTTTCCCAATTTGAGCACTGAGAAGTCGAGCTACCATTAATCTTTAGAAGGCCATCTTTCTAAACTTTGAAGGACTTTGGAGCATCAACAGTGTTAGTTTTGTAGTGTCCTTTTCTTTTTTCTAATTAGAACAGTCCCAAAATGAAGCCAGACCAATGAGTGACCAATAGCAAACCCCAATGGATACTCTTCCTTTCTTAGAGTAATGCCTTGGCTGTGTCAGAAGAACTTAGTGAAGTATCAGGACAGGCTATCCAGACACTCCCCAGACTTCCTGTGCCCCTAAAGGGTTACAGAAGTCATTCTCTACATAAAATGAGCATAAACTGATTTTGAATGAGCAATTTAGGAAATAAAGATTTTTAAAAAGATTTATTATTTTGTAGAGAAAACAGTAAAATCTTAGTGGTTCTACCATTACCTTTCCAACTCTGGTGAAACTGCTAAATGTAACTGCATGGATAAACAATAAAAAAATTAGGATGGGTTCTCAATATGATACATTGCATATGCTGATCAAGTTGACTAAATATTTTAGTGCACTTTGTTACATGCAGACACAGTGTGCATTTTATATGGCCCTTAGTGATATCATGCATTTTCAAAATGATTCTTTATATATGCTGCTAGTAATATTTTTACATAAGAAACATTCATTCCAAGTTTCTTTTCCAGGACTCTTTCAAGTATTTTGCTTTTCTCAAACTTTTTTGGCCCTTATGTCCACTGCTACACTCAAGTTAATTACCTGCCCTCCCACTAACACAAACACAACTTAAATAGGGAATCATCCTCCATCTGCAATATCAAATAATACATTCATGTAAATCTCTTTTTCACGGGTAGCAGCAATGGCACTAGCTACACAAACACCAATAACATGTCCTAGGATTGAAATAGGGAGAAGCAAAACCCAGATATACTGTGACTTTGGTTATTACAACATTATCCATAAATGAAATAGCAGGTATTTTAGTAGAGGAATATCCTGAAGTATAACCATTTTTCGCTAGAGCCCAATTTTTCAGGGTGTCTAGCAGAGATGAAAGGTTATTAATGATAATGGATGTCATGTTCTTTGCTTTAGACTGCAAACCGGGCACTAAACTAAGTGTATTATGTAGATTGTCATATTAATTTCTAAAGAAAAAATATGATGGAGTAGATCTCATTATCCTAATTTTAGATATAAGGAAACTAAGACCTAAGAAAACCAAGTAACTAATATTAAATCTCACAGCTGGTGAGTGAAGAAGTTGAAAAGCAATACTAACTTTGACTCCCTAACTTCCAATTATGCTTACCTAGTGTGGTGAACACTACTTTCTGTTTACACAGCATTCATTCCAATATTTGAAATAACACTTAAGAATTTTCTAAAAGAAATATTATAATGAAAGATATTTTTAAGATTTCATTTTTAAGTCATCTCTACACTCAATGTGGGGCTCAAACTTATAACCCTGAGATTGAAAAAAAATAAATAATAATAACCCTGAGATTGAGAGTTGCATGCTCTGACTGAACCAGCCAGTTGCCCCTGAAAGATGTAATAAAAAAAAAAAAAAAGAAAAAAAAAAGAAAAAGATTCTTTTCCTAAAAACCTGGCCAAGGTAATGGCCTCTTACTCCCCCCCTTCCTCCACACCTATAAATTAAAATGTCTCTACCCTTACCAAGCAGCCTCATCCAGCTGTGAAATGGGATAGAACTACATGAATAACAGCTCAGCCTTCTCAGAAGAAAAGGGAATATACTTGGTAGGACAAGAAAAAAAAAAGTTGGTATATCTGAAGGGCATAGGAGAAAGAATAAGATATTATCCTAACAGAAGAAATCTCCTAAATATCTAAGGCAGGAGTGTTCATTGGATGCATAGAGTTGCCTCTCTCAGTTCTCAAACCTCATGAATTTAGAAAAGTTGACAAAGATAAATACAATGCTGATACTTAATATGAAGAGAGCATGTACGTCTGATAACCCAAAAGAAGACAACACAGTAAATATTTTTGGTTAAAGAACTGTACTACTCTTGACTTTATGCAGATGTTGTTCATCTTCAACAGCTATTTCCACGGTCTGGATTAAGGATAAAAAAGAAGTCTCTTACTGGTTTAATTGATACCATTATTTCTATTAATTCCACATTTACATTTAAATTATGAATCCTGATTTATTTACATGTGATGCATTCTCCATTTGAGGTAATGTGAGGTAATAAATCTCCCAAAGTTAACTTTATCTTTCTTTCAAGGATTTTAGATTGTTTTGAAATACTGTTTCATTTAAAAACCATCTGCTGAATATCTAACATATGTGTATCTGGGAAAATACTAGGTACTAGATTAATAGTTTAATGGAAGAGAAAAATAAATATACTAACATTTAAGCATAATGATTGCTGAGATAGGATAAGGCCTGAATGTTATGAGCATACATATGAGTGCACTTAATCTAGCTGTCAGAATCATGGAAGGCTTCCAGGAGGAAGTTGAATAACTGTAAGCAGTCTGTCATGGCAGGAACAGAGGTTTACAGATGGGGGTTGGAGTTCTAGGAGGGGGTTGGGGCACTGAGATTTTCTGTTTGTTAGGTGGGTGCCAGTCTATGAATGTCCATATATGTAAAAGTAAGGAGTTTGGAATTTGTTCTAAGTGCTATTGGAGCCACTGAAAGATTTTTGGCAAGGAAAATTAGTGTCTAAGTGTATATCTTAGATAGATTTATCCATCATGTCTTTGGAATATATTTTGGAAACTTGAGATTGGAAGGAAGCCGATTAGGAAATGATGTAGGTTTGATCACTTCAAGGCACATAAACCAGTTGAATCAACAGATTTGAATGAATCATTGAGAGAAAGAGGTAAAAAGTGCAGAGTTAAGGATGTCAGTCAAGTCCTTCATTTTGACAACAGATAGTAGTGCTAATAACCAAGATGTATAATCAAATACAAGGATCAGTACCTTCGAGGGAGGTTTTGGAAAGGTGTATATTTGTTATTTTGACTGTTCATTATCCACTGCAAGATATTTAGTTTAGTTAGAATAGGATGCCTTGATTGGATACCTGGCCCTTGCCAGTCACTCTAACAGGGGTATGTAGATGATGCTTTAGATCTCCAGGTGGTGGGATCCCTGGGTGGCTCAGCGGTTTAGCGCCTGCCTTTGGCCTGGGGAGCAATCCTGGAGACCCAGGATCGAGTCCCACGTCGGGCTCCTGGTGCATGGAGCCTGCTTCTCCCTCTGCCTGTGTCTCTGCCTCTCTCTCTCTCTGTGTGACTATCATAAATAAATAAAATTTTAAAAAAAAACTTAAAAAAAAAAAGATCTCTAGGTGGTAATGTGTACATAAAACCTGGGTCTAAAAGTTTTTATGTCTGAAAATCCTCTCCCCTCTTTATGTAATATTCAGTGACTTGAATAAATGGGTATAATCTCATTTAAAGAAAGAAACTGAATTATTATGATAGATTATTGGCGTAGTCTTACGGAGTCCTTCCTCCTTGGGATATGACCACCTTTTTGCATCTGAGAACTGAGCGAGAAATTGTGAATTTTTATTTGTGGTAACTGCCTTCAATCTCTTTTTTTTTTTTTAATTATTATAATTTTCTGGCTAGATACCCTTTCAGGGTGCCTGTATATCTTAACTCTAGAAGTATTATAGTTTATTAACCATCTTCACAGTTCCCTATGGATCAAGTGCCATTGGCTATGCCTTCAGTTTTGCAGGTCAGAATGGCGATTGAAGCCTATGGGCTTTGGCTGTTGAATATTTATGACTTTAGTATCAAAAAGACAGAAATGACAGAGACAATGGAATATCTTAAATATTGTAAACATCTATTATAAATATACTCCATATACTCACAAATGTAGAGGAAAACACGATTATGAAGAGGTGATGCAAAGAAAATACAAACAAAAACAAAAACAAAGGACCAAAAGCTTTGGATTTAAAAATAAAATATTCAAAATAAAAAATATACTAAATTCATTCATGTATACTGAGAAAACAATAACACCACCATTTTATATAATCCATGGGTCATAGAAAAATCCAGAAGAAGTTAGAAACTGCTTTAGATGAATAAAACTTAAAATACAACGTATTGATATTTGTGGGATACAGCTCAAGAACTACTTAGCAAAAATGTTTATACAATTGTATGCTTATATTACAAAAGGAAAAAGGCTCAAATTAATGATCTAAGTTTCCATTTTAAGGATCTAGAAGAAGAATGAACTCAATACAGAGCAAGCAGAAAGAAGGAAACACTAAAATACAACCAATGGAATCAATGATCACAGTTCTTTAGAAATATGAGTAATTGCAATAAACTCTAGTTAGACTAATCATGGAAAGAAAGGAAAAATCAGTTGGGGAATGATTCTCCATGAGTAGCCACCATTTCCATGTGTTATGAGAAAAAGCATTAATAGGTTTTGCTTTGGACTATTTTATAAAAACATCTACATAGCAAACAGGTCTGAAAGTTAGGGATGATGTCTCCCCAGTAGAAGGCAGATTTGTTTAAAAAGGCACTATCTCCCTCTGGGGTGAAAGATGCTTGGGGTTCCTCAGTTGTGATGCAAACTCACTACTACAAGTATAACATCCACTCTAGCCGTTCCACGTTGCCTCACTGAAATCGGGAACAAGTCAGATAGTGGAGACAATGAGCTTGATTTCTGACAGGAATTTTCTGTCTTCTGCGAGTGTCTATAAAACCATGGCAATCTCACCAGTAACAAGAATAAAAACAGTCATTACTACAGACCATACAAATGTCCTAGGATTACAGAAATATAACTTGAGGCCAAAAATTCAAAAACTGATCTTCGAAAGTAACCCCTTTTTGAAAGAAACAAACCACCAAACCTCATTCAAGAAAAACCAGATATGTGGGAGTATCCTGATATCGGAATTACCCTGTCTTTAACAAAAGAAAACGAATTTGAAATAAAACCCTCCTGTAATAAAATGGCTTCGCTGGTAAATTTACTAAACATCAAAAGAAAAATAATTTTTAGACAAACTCTTCTGGAAAGTTAAAGAAGGCAAAGCACAACCCCACTCATTTTATAAGGCTAATACTAATACCAGACAAAGATATTAATAGGAAAACAAATCAAAAACACCAGGGCCAGAAAAACAAAAAACAAAAGAACACCAGGGCCAAATTCACTCATGAAATACACACAACAGTTTTTAACTGTGTTTTACCAAATGAAATCCAGCAGTACATTAAATTGGTAAGACATCATGACCATGTTTGGCTCATCCCAGAATGAAGATATGCTTGGACATTTGAAAAATAAATGTTATTCACTATAACAGACTAAAAAATGAAAATCATCGTGTTATCAGAAGTAGAAACTCACATGACAAAATTCAACCTGTTTTTATGATAAAAATTCTAAACGAAGTAGGAATAGATGCTGATTTCCTTAACTTTCTAGAGAGCTCTATAAAAAAACTAATACTAATATCTTACTTAATTGTAAAAGGGTGAATGTTTTCCCCTATGATTGGGAGCAAGACACAAATAGTTTCGATAATTTCTCATTGCTTTTTTTCAACATGACCTGGAAGTCCTTCTTCCGGAATAAATGCAGTAATACAAGAGAAAGAGTAGTAATTTTTCTTCAATGTTATGTTTAATCAGCTTCATTGTCAAATCCAACCTTTCCTCCATGAGTAAAATGTTATTCATTGCTCCATTTGACTCCTAGTTAGTGCTCCCCTTCTAGTGTTTTTTTTTTTTTTTTAGTTGGTTGGTTGTTTCTGGAGAGGGAGAGAAGGGGAGAGGAGAGAGAGAGAATCTTAAGCAGGCTCCACGCTCAGCATGGAGCTATATGCGGCACTTGACCTCACAACCCTGAGGTCATAACTTGAGCCCAAATCACTAATCAGACACTTAACCCGCTGAGCCACTACGTGCCCCTCATCATGTCCATTCTTCATAGCATCGGAATGAATAGTTGAGAAGTGATTTAGGAATCGTTTCAATCAAGATAGTTTGGATTATGCTTCACCAATAACCAAACCCAAAATTTCATTGCCTGAGAATGATAGGGTTTTATTTCTTATTCCACCTATATGACTATGATGAGACATTGGTAAAGTCTCTGATGATTATGTTTGCTCAGGAAATGAAGCTAAAGGGCCACCTTACGTTTCAAATATTATCCATAATTATGCCAGAGATAAATGAAACACTCCTCAGTGTCTTAGATCTGAAATTAAATCATATACCTATAAGTAACAAATCCAACTCCTACCCACAATTCCTGGTCAAGAACTAGTCTCAGGGCCCTAATCAAACATGAAAAGGTCAGGATGGTAATCTCCGAAAATGGAGTCTAAGAAATATTTATGAAATATTCTAATATCTCTCAATTATTTGGCTTTTCCAAATAAGCTAATTATATTCAATTATCACCTAAAACAACTTACATTTATTAAATTATCAGTATTAAAAATACCTGTAATCTCATTTGGTAAAATATAAGGAATAAACAGTATTTTAGATAAAGTACTCTTATTTTTCTAATAGTTCTACTTATTCTTTTAACATGCAATTCCTCATAATTTACTTTATCATTCTAGTTTTTTTTTAAGATTTTATTTATATATTCATGAGAGACAGAGAGAGAGAGAGGCAGAGATACAGGCAGAGGGAGAAGCAGGGTCCACGCAGGGAGACCTATGTAGGACTTGATCCCTGAACTCCAGGATTACGCCCTGAGCCGAAAGCAGAGCTTAACTGCTGAGCCATCAAGGCTTCCTTCACTCTAGTTTAATGCATAATTCCTCATGCTTTATTCACATAAAAAAGTCCTAGTCTCATAATATTTTAAATTCTGCATATGGCTTTTTGTAATGTCACATCCGTCTATAAACTATGTGCAACAAAACCAATAATACTAATATTTTTATGTTTAATATTTATACATATATGCATATATATGTGTATGTATATGTATATATATGGTAAATGCTAATAAAAATAACTTATCTTGAAACTTATTTTCCTTGATTATATCATTATGGTAATTTTTAGTATATACTAAAATCTGTAGCATATATAATGATTGATTATAATTATTTTCTGTTTATATCATGGGTATAAGTATACACTAATCAAAGTCTAGTTTATAAAAATATTCATTCTGATGTTGCTTAGCTGCTCAATACCATTTGTGACTACCAAATGCAATAAATAATCTTCATGGCTCATTTAGTTTCGGTTAAATTTATATAGAAAACACTTGCCTAAGAAAAATACACTGACCATTTCTACTACATCATACTGAATTTAATTTGTATTTTATGTCTGTAACTCAGTGTACATATGTCTTAAATCGGGTTTCCTCAGGATGAGATTAGCGAGTGTTATCAAATGTTTTCACTTAATTCCCAAGCCCTTTTGCTCACATGGCAACATTCTTCACCCTCTCTGTCTACATGTATATTTATATGTGTATGTACATATATCTTTTCTTTTCCACTCTTGGGAATGAAAGCGTAATCAATGTAGAGAGGAATGAGAACCAGGAAATAGGAATAGGTTATAGAAGGAGCAGTTAAAAGGAGAAAGATGGAGTCATTTAGTTCCCTCATCAAATGATTTGGGAAAAAAAAAAATGTTTACAGAATTAAACATGAGCAAAACTTTACAAATTAACATTACAAAATTAAACCAGATCATACAATTAGGGTTAAATTTTGGTCTGTGTAATATGAAACAATGTCTAATTTTGTTTTATTATTTTTGATAATATGAACATGATTTAAGGTCATAAAATCATTTCTGGTTGATAATTTCCTGATATGGACACAAAGACGTACTTTTCAATGACTGAAATGGCATTGGCACAAAGTATTTGTAGTATGTACCCTGAAATAAGATTGATCTCTGTATAAAAAATTAATATTTTTGAGATCATATGAAGTATTGGGTAAAAATAGTTCTTTGACTTCACATCACTTCTTTCGTTGTGTCCTTACAGGAATATGTTTTTAAATATATTTTTCCTCATTATGTTAACTTCACACACAGATGGTTATTATTACCAAAAGCAGGAAAACATGGTTATTACATGATATTACTTTTTTTATATCACAGAACCAGAAATTTTACTCAAGTCATAAAGCAATAATAAATGCAACCACTAAATTTTTTCAAACTTTTACATATAACAGTGTGTAGCTGTTTCTAGACCTGAAATGATCATTTTAAATTTTCTTAAATTATTTGTAAAAACTGCTCATTTTGGAGGTTCAATGGATGGGTTGACATAATCTTTTAATAAGTTTATATATAATTTCTTGATAATATTTTAATATGAGTAGTCATGTTTGATCCAATATTTGCAAATAAGATAAAAATGGAAAGTATAGAGTATATAGAAACTGCAGAAATCATGAGAGCACAGTTTTCATATATAGTATGAACCTCAGATCCAGGACTTACAGATAACTCTTTGGTATTCTTCAAATTTTTCATCTTGTGGTATCTGGAGTTACTATGCCCTAGACACTGTAGTAAGATATAAACTTATAGAGCATGTCAAAGGAATTCCCTTCTGTGAATTTGAGAATGTTACACACACATGGTACATTCTCTTTCTTTTCTTCCTTCTTCTTCTGGTATTTATTTATTTATTTTTTAGTTTTTCTACTGATTTTGTAATTTAAATAATTATGACACTATTTAAAAATCATGTTAATGCTTACCTGTGTATGCTAGTGTGTCTATGTTTAAAGGCATCACAAGCTTTTGAAAACGAGACAGATTTCTAAGGTGTTTTATATCCTCAGATATTAGCAAATGAAGTAATTCACGTGTGGTTGTAAATATTAGCAATGGGATTGGAAAGTGAAGGAAGCTTTGAAAAGTTTTCTTTGACCACATGAAATTGAATATACGTAGTTTTTCGTGCTGTCCAGCGTATGTGATGAGATCATAATCTGTTTTCTTGCCTTTTTTTTTTTTTTTTTTTTTTTAGTGAAACCAAAAGCAGCTTTTCCACATACAAAGGGGGGGAAAAAAAGACAATGTCAAGAAGGTAGCTTAGCATTTTCATCCTATTAAGCTGGTGAACAGGCAATTAAAGATTTTTGCCTACACAGGAAGGCTCTACCATTATGATTCCCAGAAGCATCAGATTTTACCTTCAAAGAGGATGATAATAGAATACCATACGCTATGTTAGTAACTGGGGGAAGAAGAAATAATCATTTTATTGAGTATAGAGCAATGGTCAATACATTTGTATTTTTTCACAATTTGGGGTATGAATATTTCAAGAAGGATAAAAATAAGTTAAAAATTTAGATATAACGTTGCTTTAGATTAGACTCAGAAAAATCTGTAAAATAAAAGTGGAACAAACCTTGCTTCCTATAGTCATTGACCAAAAATTAGATCAATGTTATGTGGCTTACCTATATAGGAGATGCAGTTTACAGAGACATCTTTCCATTATGTGGTAAAAAAAATATAACTTAAAATATAGGTGTTTTACGTATGCCTGAAACCTATAGATATACCTTCATTTTTCTTTATGGAAAATCTGAGAAAATAGTAGCTCCATCAAATCAGTGAATAAACAAGACCATTTGATCAAAATAGAATTCTCTCATTTACTCTGACAAGTATAGCAGTTTAAATTATTTATAGCTCTACTCCGAGCTATAATAGTAGATGCCCCATAGTGCATTTTGTAAATTCAGTAGAGTCCTAGTAAATTCTTTATTAATTACATTTATAAATTACCCTCCTTACAAAAGCCCTGGAGCATGTAATTGATACATTTATTTAAATATTTAGCAACTCAGAAGACACTGCATTTTATAAGTAAACATATATATATTTAGTTAAATATGTCTATATATTTAGACTTGTAGATATGGAGATTCTTTCTTTGGTAAAAGAGTAATAATTTATTAGGAAAAGAACTATAAAATAAAGAAATGACCTGGGCAGAAGTTAGTTATGCCTTCTAAGTCTTTCTCACCTTCCTTCAGGAAAGATGTGCTCATAGACATTATAAACACAATACTCAGTACTTTGTCATCTTCTGAGATTTCTAATTAGAGTAAGTCTGATAAATTATCTCGTGTTACTATATGCCACTATGTAATAGACGACATTTATTGAGATCTACAGCCATTTAGGAAGAAGGTGGGAGAAATGCTGTACGGGCTCCCAGAAGGTGGGGGCCCTAACAATGTATTAAAAATCCCCTCATCTTGTATCTGCCCATACCTAAATGCAAATTCAGAAAGAGGAAATAACTATCTGACCGGCAATGTCATTTGATGTTTTTCCTCTACTCTTTTTACTACTTTCATGCTACTTGCAATCAAAAGATTTTAACTCTCAATAAAACAAGAAGACCTAAAAAACAAAACAAAACAAAAAGAAACAAAACAAAACAAAAACAAAAACAAAGAAACAAACAAAACAAGACGACCTGAGATAGTAGCAATGGATAGTGAGGGATACACCATATTTGGATGTCAGTCCTGCAGTAGGTAGTGGAAAAGCAAGGAGAATGCTCAGATCAGGTCACTCAAGAGTTTCTGGCTTCTCAGAAGTCATTTCCAGATAAATAAAAATTGCAGACCATTTTTATTTTGGGGAATAATTTTGCTACTTGTTCCCAGAGAGCCAGGCAAAATTATACTATAGATAGTATGGAATATATACACTATATAAAGCATAGTGTATCTTTGTCACTGCCTTTGCTAAGATTTGGAGCTAAAGAAAAGAACGTGAAGTTGTTAAAAGCAGTAGGAGTTTTAAAAAGAAAAACAAAGTGTTTATGAGTTTTCTCTTTGGTTCTTTCACATGCTTGGTAGTCATAGTGTAGTAGGTCTAAAAACTGTTAGAGTTTTCTTAAAGTCTTATTTATCATCCCTTAACC
The DNA here is from genome assembly GCF_003254725.2 of Canis lupus dingo. Taxonomy (NCBI): domain Eukaryota; kingdom Metazoa; phylum Chordata; class Mammalia; order Carnivora; family Canidae; genus Canis; species Canis lupus. Next base: position 6,293,478 of record NC_064245.1, read on the forward strand.
TTGTCAGGTAAGGAAATCACAGTGTTGATTAGCTACCTGTCCCACACTTATAAAGAATTTCAATAGATTAATGCATGTAAAACATTCAGAATTGACCCAGTTTTGAGGGCATGTAATAATTTTACTCCTAATTACAAGATATGAGTTATTTTTAGGTATTAACTGCGTTAAGAATCATACATCATTGTTGACTAAAGCTTTAAAATGTAAAATTATTGGCTTTCTCTTTACTATAGTCCTTCTTTCAGAAATAAAGGGCTGTATCTCTATTTGACCTGTATCTAGGAGAAAATGGTACAAATCTTTCATAATCTTTGGCTATTAGTGAGTAGACTCAGTTGCTGCTCTCCAAGAATGTTACTGTGACATGATCTATAAGTCAACATCTCTTCGCATCTCACAGTATTTTAATTCTTTCCATTTGACAGTCATTGATGAAAAATGGAAATAAAACTTGGTGAACTCAGGAATTTATCCAATAGTTTTCTTAATAGGAAGGAGGAGAATTTTGAAGAACAAATTATTCCTCCCTAGATTCTCCAGATCATAACAAGCCCTTACCCCAAATCACTTCTTCTGGTGATAGAGCGCTGATCTCATCTGCCCTTGCACACAGGCAGTGACAAGGGACATGGTGCAGGCGTGTAGAGACAGTTACAGATATATTTAACGGAAAGCTGAGAGAGGAGACATAGAGTGAAAATGTACACAAAATGCAGAGTCCAAACAGGAGGAGAGGACACCATGGAAAGGGAAATAAGATCAATCTTAAGACCAGCAGCTAGCATGATACCTAGAGTGTGGCTTTCCTCAACACTCGTAAGCCCCAAAAGAAAACTAGAACTAAGACTATAAAAATAGAAATAGAATCTACAAAACTTGGAGTTGTTACCTTGCAAAGGAAAAATGATAACAACTTCTAGCATTTCCCCAATACCGAGCAAAGTGGCAGTAGGGCTATGCCCATGTCAGAGAGAAATGGACTATTGATCCGGTGCTGTGAGCCCTTTAAACAATAGGATTAGATCACCACACAAATGATTGTGAAGATGGCTCGCCTGGAGACCCAACCTGTAGCACAGAGATTGGGTCCTGGAACAGTAAGATGAAGAAAATGATGACTGTGGACAGAGGATGAAAGGAAGGTAAAGAATGCACAATGCTCCGGATAGGCTCTTAATGGCCAGCTTATGTGGAGCAAAGGCCTGCTCTCTGTTAAACCGACTATAAAAAGCATATGCACATTGGTAAATTTTCTGACTTCAAGGTACAAACTATTGCATCAGCTTCTTGTGCCTGGTTCATACATATGATTTAACACACAGCAGAAGATTAATTTCTGGGGACAATTCAGAATGAATTTCATTTCTTGGCAGAAAATGAACCCTAAGCCAGAAAGCACTAGAAACCTGATACCGGTGCCTGTTTACAGTCAGCCTGTGGACTTGGTATTGCCTAATGCACATTTTCAGCCGAAGCCTTACTCATTTGCACCTCCACTGTTTACCTCTCATTTGTGTTCCTGCACAACTGCTCTCTGTTTAGGAAAACTCTTCATACCATGAGTCATCGGTCACTCTGATTCCCGCTAAGTATATGTATTAGCCTCAAGTAATCAAAAATAATACACCGCACGTGACCAATTCAAATTCAAACTAGCTGAAGGAATTCCTACAGTAGTTCAATTAACCTGTGGATGTTTATATCAGGTACACACTTCTGTTAGGTGAGATATTTATACTGTTGGAGAAAAAGACTCTTAGAACAAATAGACAGTGGGTTCTCAGACATAATTTATCATTACTGTTGAAATATTGTAATATTTTCCCATTAACCTTAAGCATAGTGATCTTATTAAAGTTATTTTCAGTAGAAAGGATTGGAGTGTATTTATTTTAGTATATTCTTAGTGAGACAGACCTTCTTGAGAAGTCAGTTTCTATAAGTTAGTCACTCTGTTATAGACCATGAAGTTAACCAGCTCTTGCACCATTACCATAGATGAGACCCTCAACTTTCATAATCAGCTTCTATTGGGCTCATGAAACTCTGGGAAACTGGGTTTTCTGACCCACCTTTACATGAAATTTAGTTTACAACAGAAAATGAATCAATTAACTTACATGAAAATATTGTTAAGCAGGTCAGAATACATACGTTAGCTAGTCACCGTATTATCACACCAGGTGGGAAAGATACCTGAAGATCACTTAAAACACACACACCCCTGTTTTTTTTGTTGTTGTTGTTTTTACCTTGGTGAATATGTTATTAGAGTGGAATGATTCTGCAATGCCTTTCCTCAGTCATCCTTCTCTCATGGATATATGCTCACCAGGACGCAGATTTGTGTTTATCAGGACAATAATTCCTCTCTTCTAAAATGTATTAAAGACACCATAAGACTGTATTTGTTTTTTCCATTTATTCTAATTCAGGAGAAATGAATCACCAAGTGCTCCATTTTGTGGCCTCAGTCACCTTTCAGCATTTACCATTACTTCTCCAATTTGTAAAATTTCAGTATTCTTCTATAACATGCCATAATTTCCCATCCTATATCATATTTTATATTGACTATATTTCAGGATGACTGCTTCCTAAAAGCATTTTGAGGAAGAGACAGGGCAACTGACTTCATCGACAACACCAAATGTGTTTTCATACACTTTTCTGTTGGGAAGTATCACTGCTAATACAACATAATTATTATCGTAAACCATATGCTAGGCCCTTTTACTGAATTTTGTCTCTTTTTTTTCCAGCTCTTTCCTTGCATCTCTGCTTTAGCTCATTCCACTACATCTGTCCTTCTCATTCTTATTCACTCATTTTTTAAAAGCAAACTCAAAGTATGGCTTATTTATATAGCTTTCGACAGTTTGGAACCTGTATATTTTTGTTACCAAATATTTTGGACCCTAAAATATTCTTCATTCACTTTGATTTTTTATTTTTATGGACATAGGTTTGAGTATATACGCATTGATTACAGCTACAATCATAATTAATTCCCAATTTTTGATGCCAAGATAAAGAAACCTTACCAAGTAAATTATGCTATATTAAATGCCAGACCTTGTGCCAAGGAGAACACAAGTACTCAGTGTTAGGTTACCTTTCTGAGGGTATCAAAGTCCTAGTGCATGGGGGGAAACATGAAGTAATCAAAACTCTTCTCACTGAAAAAGTTGGCATTTGGAACCTAATTAAAAAACACTCAAGCAGAATTAACTTTTGTAGAAGTAGCATAAAGTCCTAAAGATTTCAATGACTCATAACATCGCCCTTTCCATTCTCTCTCTCTCTATATATTCTATATATATATATATATATATATATATATTTAAGACCAATACTAACAAATTATCTTAATGAGCTTCAGAAAGTCCTTTTTCCTCTTGGGTGAACTTCCTGATAGATGGAGTTATCTCAGGATTTTCAAAAATTTTTTGGTCTAGTCAAATTCCTAACTTTGTGGAGGGGATTTTTATTTATTTTTTTTTATTGAGGTATAATTGATATAAAATTTTACATTAGTTTCACGTGCACAACCTAACGTTTCAATGTTTGTATTCATTGTGAAGTGATCCTCACAATATGTCGTTACCATCTGTCACCATACAAAGTCAACACAAAATTACTGACCCTATTCTCAATGCTGTACATCACATCTCCATGATGTATTTATTTTATGACTCAAGTTTGTACTTCTTTATCCCCTTTATCCATTTTACCACACTCCACCCCCCTCCCATCTGGTAACCAACCGCCAGTCTATTCTCTGTAACTGTTTTAAGTCTGGGTTGGGTTTTGTTTCTTAGATTTCACATATAAGCAAAATCGTGATATTTGTCTTTCTCTGACTTTTTCGTTTTAGCATAATACTCCTAGATTCATCCATGTTGTGGCAAATGGTGAGATTCATTCTTTTTTATAGCTGCCACTCCATTGTATGTGTGTGTGCATGCACGTGTATATGCTACGTGTGTGTATATATACTTAATACCACACCTGCTTTATTCACTCATCCATCAATGTGTACTTAGGTTTTCCCCCATATCTTGGCTATTGTAAATAATGCTGCAATGGACATAGGGGTGCCTGTATGTTTTCAAATTAGTGATTTCATGTTCTTCACACATCGATACCAAGTAGTGGAATTTCTGGATCAAATTGTTTTTAATTTTTGATAGGTTTCAGATATTATACAAATATCTTCTATTCAGTAAGTCACATTTTTGTTTTCTCAATGGTTTCCTTCTCTTTGCAAGAGTTTAGTAGTTTGATGTATCTTGATTGTTTACTTTATATTTTAGTTCCCGTGCCTGAGAAGATAGATCTTGAGAAATATTGTTAAGACTAAAGTCTTAAGAATTTTACTTCTGGTCTTACATTAAGTCTAATCCATTTTGAGTTTAATGTATAAGGGGCAAAAAAAGTTGTTCAGTTTCATTCTTTTGCATGTAACTATCCACTTTACCCAGCACTATTTATTAAAGACACAGTCTTTATCTCATTGTTTATTCTTGTCTCTTTTGCCGTAGATTAATTGACCATTTAAGTGTGGATTTATTTCTGGGTCCTATATTCTGTTCCAATGAGCCACATGTCTATTTTTTGTGCAAATACCATACTGTTTTTATTACTATACTTTTGTAGTATAGTTTGAAATCACAGATTGCGATACCTCCAACTTCGTTCTTCTTTCTCGAGATTGCTTAATTATTCAGGGTCTTTTGTGGATCCGTATAAATGTTAAGATCTTTTGTTCTACTTCTGTAAAAATACTGTTGGCATTTTGATAGGGATTGCATTAAACTGCAGGCTACTTTGGGCAGTGTGGATATTTGAACAATATTAACAATATTATTTCTCCATAATCCATAAGCATGTCTTTTCATTTATTTGTGTTCAGTATCATTTATCAGTGCCTTATATTTTTCACAGTACAGGTCTTCTCCTTGGTTAAAATTATTCCTAGGTATTTTATTCTTTTTGATGCAATTGAAAATGGGATGTTTTCATTAATTTCTCTCTCTGCACTTTGTTATTACTGTATAGAAACAAAACAGATTTATGTGTAATGATTTTGTATCCTGCAACTTTATTTATATATTCCTTAGGCCTAATAGTTTTTTGGTGGAGTCCTTAGGATTTTCTCTCTATATAGTATCATGTTATCTGCCAATAGTGACACATTTATTTCTTCCTTACCAATTTGGATGCTTTTATTTTTTGTCTGATTGCTGTGGCTGGGACTTCCAGTGCTACATTGAATAAAAGTGGTAAGAGTGGATATCCTTATCTTGTTCTCAACCTTAGAGGAAAAGCCTTCAGCTATTCATCACTGAGTACAATATTAGCTGTCAGTTGTATATGGCCTTTATTATATTGAGGTATATAACCTTTAAGCCCACTTTGCTGAGAACTTTTATCATGTTTGGATGTTGGCTTTTGTTAAATGCCTGTTCTGTATGTATTGAGATACTTCATGATATTTTATCCTTCGTTTCATTAATGTGGTATATCACATTGATTTGCCGATTAGTGAACCATCCTACATCCCTGAAATCAATCCCACTTAATCATGATGAATTACCCTTTTAATATGTTGTTGAATTCAGTTAGCTAATATGTTGCTGAGTTCTGCATCTATGTTCATCAGGGATGTTGGCCTGTAATTTTTCTTCTTTTATAGTATCTTTCCCTGGTTTTAATATCAAAGTAATTCTGACCTTTTGGAATTTGGGAGTATCACTCCCTCTTCTGTTATTTTTTTTTCTTAATTTTTTTTTTTAATTTTTATTTATTTATGATAGTCACACAGAGAGAGAGAGAGAGAGAGAGGCAGAGACACAGGCAGAGGGAGAAGCAGGCTCCATGCACCGAGAGCCCGACGTGGGATTCGATTCCGGGTCTCCAGGATCGCGCCCTGGGCCAAAGGCAGGCGCCAAACCGCTGCGCCACCCAGGGATCCCTCTCTTCTGTTATTTTTTGAGTAGTTTGAAGAGATAGATATCTGCTCTTCTTTAAATATTTGGTAGATTTCATCTGTAAAGCCATCAGGGTCCTATACTTTTGTTTCTTAGGAGTTTTTTTTTTTTATTGCCGCTTCAATTTTGTTATTAGTAATTGGTCTGTTATGATTTTCCATTTCTTCCTGATTCAGTCTTTGACTATTGTGTTTCTTCTAGGAATTTACCCATTTTTTTAGATTGTCCAATTTGTTCAAGTATAATTTTTCATTGTAATCTCATAATCTTGTAGTTCTATGGTGCCAGTTGTAACTTCTTTTATTGCTGATTTTTTCATTTCTGATTTTTTTTCTTGAGTTTGGCTAAAGGTTTTCTTAGTTTATTTTTACAAAAAGTAAGCTCTTAGTTTCATTAATCTTTTCAATTTTGTATATGTTTCATTTATCTCTGCTCTTTATTATTTCCTTCCTTCTAGTAATTTTAGGTTTTGTTATTTTTCTAGGTACTTTAGGTATACTATTAGTTTGTTTGAGATTTACTGGTTTCTTGAAGTAGGCCTGTATTGCTCTCAACTCCCCTCTTAGAAACTAAATCTGCTTTTGCTGCATCCCAAAGATTTGAACCAGTGTATTTCCATTTTATTTTTTCTTAAGGCATTTTTAAAACTTTCTCTTTGATTTCTTTGTTGATCGGCTGTTTGTTTAGTATTGTGTTGTTTAGCTTGCATGTGTTTGTGTTTTTCCCATTTTATTATAACTGATTTCTAGTTGTATACCATTGTGATCAGAAAAGATGTCCGATATGATTCCAACCTTGTTAAATTCATTAAGATTTGTTTTGTGCCATAACATGTGATCTACCCTCAACAATATCCCATGTGCACTTGAGAGGATTGTGTATTCTGCTGCTTTAAGGTAGGATGTTCTATAAACTTCTATTAAATCCAACTGATCTAATGTGTTGTTCAAAGCCATTGTTTATTTACTGATTTTCTGTCTGGAGAAATCAATCCATTGATGTAAGTGAGATGTTAAATTCTCTTCCTATTATTGTAATATTTTCAATTTTTCTCTTTATTTCTGTTAATATTTGCTTTATTTATCTAGGTGCTACTATGTTGGGTGCATAGGTATTGACAATTTTTAGACCCTCTTTAGGATTGATCTCTTTATCATTATGTAAGGACCTCCCTTGACTCTTACATTCTTTGTCTTAAAGTCAATTTCAAGTCTATTTTATTTGAAATATGTGTTTTTGCTTCCATTTGCATAGAGTATCTTTTTCCATCCCTTCACTTTCAGTCTGTATATGAATTTAGGTCTGAAGTGAGTCTCTTATAGGCAGCATACAGATGGATCAAATTTTTTAACCCATTCAATCACCCTCTTTTGATTGGAACATTTGTTTTCTAGCTGTTTTTGTAACTCTTCTGGTTTTTCTTATCCCCTTCCTTTGTGATTTGATGACTTCCTTTAGTATTACACTTGGATTTCTTTCCTTTTATTTTGTGTGTTTTTAATAGAGATTTTTGATCTTTGGGTCCTTGAGGTTCATATATCACATCATATGTATATAGGTATCTATATTAAGTTAATGGTCACTTCAGTTTGAACACATTGTAAAAATACTACATATTAACTTCACTCTCTGCTTTTTATGTTTATGGCGTCATATTTTACTTCCTTTTGTGGAAGTAATGGACTGTACTTTTGTTGTTTGTCCTTCATACTAGTTTTGTAAGTGATTAATCTAGCACTTTTACTATAGTTTCCTTTTACCCATGAAATGTCATTTCTTTCATAATTTTCTTACTTATAGTTATGGCCTTTCTACTTTAAAAAGTTCCTTTAACATTTCTTATAAGGATGGTTGTAATGACGGATGAATAATTTTTGTTTGTCAGGGAAACTCCTTAAATACCTTCAGTTTTTTTTTTTTCTCCTTCAGTTTTGAATGGTAATCCTCCCAAGTCGAGTATTCTTGGTTGGAGGTTTCTGTTTTTTGTTTTTCCTTTCAGCACTTTGAACATATCATGCTACTATATTATGGCCTGCAAAGTTTCTGATGATTGATAAGCTAATAACCTTATGAAGTTATCTTTGTTCCTAACTAGTTTTCTCTTATTTAAGTTTTTCTCTTTATCTTCAGTTTTTGACATTTTCATATATTCTGTATCTTTGTGTGGACCTCTTGGGTTCATCTCATTTGGGACTGTCTGTGCTTCCTGGACCTGGATGTTGGTTTCCTTCCCTTGGTTAAAGTTTTCAGCAATCATATCTTAACATCTAAGGTATTCTGACCCTTTCTCCATCTCTTCTCCTTCTGGGACCATTATAATGCAAATTTTAGTGCACATGATGTTGTTCTAGAGCTCCCTTAAACTATGCCCAGTTTTAAAATTCTTTCTTTTTGCTATTCAGCTTGGATGATTTCCCCTACCCTGTCTTCCAGATTGGTGAACGTTCTTCTGTATTCCATAGTGTATTTTTCTTTTCAATTATTATATTCTTCAACTACAATTTTTTTGTATATATTTTCTCTCTCTTTATTGATGTTCTCGCTGCATTCATTCACACTTCTCTCAAGTCCACTGAGCATCTTTATGACCATTACTATGATACTCTATCCAGTAGATTATCTCCATTTTTGTTTAGTCTTTCCAGGAGTTTTGTCTTGTTCTTTGGTTTGGAATACATTTACCTGTCTCATTTTGTCTGACTCTTTGTGTTTGTTTCTTTGGGTTGGGTAGGTTCAGTTATATCTCCTGGTCTTGAAAGTAGTGGTTTTATGTACAAGGCATCCTATTGGGCCCCATAATATAGTGCTTCCTAGTCACCAGAATCAGGTACTACAAGGTGTCTGCTGTGAGGGCTGTATACACCTTCCTGTTGTAATTGGGCTACAAATGCTGTGGGTGTGCTGGCATGCAGGGCTGACCCCTGCATGGTTGGTGACAATGACCAGCCATGACTATTGAGTGCCCTGGTAGGCACGGCTGCCTCCCTGCGTGGCTGGCTGAAACAACTGGCTGTAGCTGCTATGAGCCTGCTAGTAGGCTGTCCTTCCTCCTCCCCTCTTCTCAGGGTATTAGTCACTTTGGAGGGATGTTGGTTCTGGCTGAGGCTGCTTGCCAGGTGTTATGGAAGTAATCACTTAGGGAGAGGCCAGTGCCACCTGAGACTCTCTGCCACAGGCAGTAATAGGGCAGCATCTTCTTGAAAGAGCACCTGCTGAGCTAGGCAGTTTGGATGGGGTCATTTTGTATGGGAATACCAGTGTAGGGTGCGTGGTGCAAGCAAGGTAGATGGAGAGTGTCAGAACTGAATCACATCAGCATCCTGCCAACTAAGCTAAAGGAGGGCAGGAATAATTGAACACTCTAGCACTTGTCTCGGAGAAATTCCTACAGATTCCTGCTCTCCAGCACATGGTCTGAAATTAGTCAACAAATCACCTTTATGTACAACTCAGGCACTTTTCAAACTGCTGCCTTTATGCTAGGTCTTAGTGAGTGGTATAGTGTGCTGGTCCTTTAAGAGTGGAAACGGTTCCACAGGTCATGCCAATACTCTGAAGGGAGAAGACAACAAGGAGAATAGGATCAAGGGAAATTATAAATGAAGTTCTTCAATGCTTTATCACTTTTAAAATGATCTGAATAAAGAGATGGAGCTTGGAACGATGGGGGAACAGAAACATTCTGAGTTCACTTCTCCCACAAACACAATGATGCTATAACTACATATAATGCAACTCACTCTGAAAATTACTTGTACTTTATGTGTATATAAAATTCTCAACATGGATTCTACAAACTATAAAGTGTTTGAAACATCACTCTACTTACATGCTAACCAGTTAGCCTGCCACATTTCATGAGTACTGGGACGATTTTCCTGGACCAGAGAAAAAGGACTTTAGTGTTCATTGAATAATACCAAATAGGAGAATCATCATGTATTTTTTCTCAGACCCCAGTTCCAAGGGTAATGTGAGGTTGTCCAGAGACTCCTGCATACCCTGTGGATAACATTACAGGAGAGGAACCATGAGCTTTGAGATCTCTAAGCTTTTATAATGGACAGTAGACACATCTGTCCTTTGTTCCAGAGGGAGGATTTGACTCTCTCTTTGAAGGATATTTCCTATTTAAAAAATTCTTGAAAATATAGTTCGGTATGCTTTAGGATTAATTTATAGAATTGCCTTTTTGCTCTATTTCATATATTGTGTCATGGGAAGAAAATGCTATATTGTAAGATCAGAGATTTAGATTCAGGCCACCACTTTTGGATTATCACTTTCATGTAAGATATGCTTAATTTTATTTTATTCAAATTATTATGTATGCCTTAATTCCTGAATCTTGTAATTTCACACACAGATATAGAACATATATTTCTGTAAGAACTCTTTAATATTACAGCAAGAGCAAGGACTTAAATATATAGCAGTTAATCCTTTGGGATTTGATTTTGAATTTGCTAAAAACAAGATGAATTATTATTTCTAAAAGAAAGTACTATAATAATTGTAATAAATTGAAATTTTATTATGCCATTCTAAGTATATTCAAATAGCTATTTAGTATGCCAAAAAGTATCATTATGATTATCCATTTTTTTCATAAATTGGCACTGAACTATGCAGTAGGAGCCAAAAGAAAGAAAAACAGAAAATTTGTAAACAATATTTAAAGTGTTACTGAAGAAATAGATTAAATGTGATATGTATATTTTCTTATTGCCTGGGAAGTTTGTTCTTCTTAAGAGATTAATGATTTGACAAATAAGGAAACACAGTCATTTTCAGAAGTTAGTTTGATGTAATCAAAGCTGGACAAGTGTCACAGTACCTTCTGGTCTGGGAATACCCAAGATGCTGAAATTGGAATTCATGAATATAACTACCTTTGGGAGAAGCTCCGTCTGTTCTTTTCATCTTATTTAGAGAAGTAAAGAAAAATATCAGCTTTCAGGAAAGGAGCATTCAAATATAACTCAAACAGCCAGAAAAGAAATAACCAGATATATGGTGATGAAAAGGAAAGAAGAGAGAATGGTTCCTAGGTTTCTAGCTTGTGCAGCTGTATGGATGGTAGTATCATTTGCTGAAGCAGAGAAAACTGAAGGAGATTTGAATAGTAAGTAGGTAGGCAGGTTCATAGATTCATTTTAGAATCATCTATAAGTCAGGTTTCAGGTGGAAACCACCGCAGAATCACTCTTGGTGGTTCAAATGAAAAGGAACTTAAATCAGAATTAGATGCTTAGAAAGTCATCAAAAGGGTGATAGATGCCTAATGTCATGGTAGATCATGTTTTGTTGATTTCAAGATCATAATCCTGTAGTTCTAGTTAAGAGGTCAGGAAACTACCACAACTTCTACCCCTAATGTCCATACTGTGGTCTGTAACATCCTTGCAGACCAAGTGCTGGGATATCAGTGTTCAGTGAGTATTGGGTGGCCAGAAAACACAACAGAGAGAAGGTAGCCTTTACCTCATCTATATCTTCCAGAGACATTTCATTGGCAGAATCAAAATTAAATTTAGAAATTTCTTTGCAAAAAAAACCCCACAAAAATCATAGCCAAAACCAGAACCAAAACACTCAACTTTATAGTCTCTGTGATAAAGACAGAAACACAGACAGGCTTCAGATAGATGCCAAGAGATCATCTCTAGTTAAATAGCACCCTGGTCTCTCAGGTATAAATGATTAGTAAACAAATAGATACACGGGTCTAAAATCTGTGTATATAAGTTTCACAATGTATAGAATTTACAAGATAGATGAGAAAAGAGTCCTTGTCCCAGATTGTTAGAAACCAAACTAACATCTTAGACTAAGGATCTTAGGTTCAATTTCAAAGAAAAGGGCATCAACTTGGATAAAAAGCCATGAGTTTTGTTCCCACAAAGGGTCTGAGTTCTCACTATGGGAACTTAAAGTCTTAATCCAAAGTCCAGGCTCTGAGTTCTCAAATAGTCTTCAGGCAATCATCAAATTGTAACAAAGCATGGACATTAAAAGTGCCTTCACTTCTGAAGAAAGAGCTAGCTTTAATCTGATTACTTAACACAGCAAGAGGTAAGAACTATTGTTTGGAATTTCTGTCAACTTAACGTGAGATACTGCTAATAAGCAACATTTGAATTGGTTCAGAGAGAGGTTTTCATGGTCTTGACTATAAATAGGTAGCTCATCTATTCAGACCATCTCTAAAGCATACATTCATCAATGAGAAAAAGCAATAGTAATATCATAATTTTTGCATTAACATAATTTCTATCAGTGAAAACTGGGTCAGCTTCACTAGACTGGAGCTGAAAAGGAACTCCTATTAGGAAAGCTTATTCTAGGCATGAAAAATGGCAAAGGGATCATTCTTTTCCCCATTGTATACTCATGCTTTCTTCGTTGAAAATTGACTGTATATAAATGAGTTTAATTCTGAGATCTGTGTTCTGCTTCATTGATCTATGCGTCTGCTTTTGTGCCAAAACCATACTTTCTTGATTACCATAGCTTTGTAGCATAGTTTGAAATCAGGGAACATGATAGATACCTCTAACTTTACTCTTTCTTATGATTATTGTGGCAGCAGTTTGGGATCTTTTGTGGTTACATGTAAACTTTTGAATTATTTCTTCTAGTTTTGTGAAAAATGTCATTTTGACAGACATTGCATTGAATTGTAGATTACTTTGCATAGCATGGACATGTTAACAACATTATTTCAATCCATAAGCATGAATAGTTTCTTTTTTTTTTTTTTTGAATAGTTTCAATTTACTTGCATCTTTAGTTTATTTCATCAATGTCATATAGTTTTCAATGTGCACATCTTTTTTTTTGTGAATGTGCACATCTTCTATCTCTCAGTTAAATTTATTTCTAATTATTTTATTCTTTGTGATGTAGTTGAAAATGGAATTGTTTTCTTCATTTCTCTATCTCATTAGCGTATAGAAATGCAGCAGGTTTATATATATTAATTTTATATCCTGCAACTGTACTTAACTCATTCATTAATAATTCTTTGGTGTAATCTTTCAAGTTTTTCTGTATATAGTATGATGTCATCTGCAGATAATGATAGTTTTACCTCTTCCTTCATAACTCGTATGCTTTTCTTTTTTTCTTTTTTTTTTTTGACTAATTGCTGTGTCTAGGTCTTCCAGAACTATGTTGAATAACTGCTGGGAAAGTGAGCAATCTTGTCTTGCTCCTGATCTCAAAAGCAAAGTTTTCAGTATTTCACTTTTGAATATGATATTAGCTGTGGGTTTGTCATAAATGGCCTTTATTATGTTGAGGCACATTTCCTCTATACCCACTTTACTGAGAGTTTTTATCCTAAATGGATGTTTTAAATAAATAGTACTGGGAAAGCTAGACAGCTACATGTAAAAGAATAAACCCACTTTCTTAGATCACACTCAAAACTAAATTCATAATGAAGTAAGATATGAACTCAAAACCTGAAACCATAAAACTCTTAGAAATAAACATAGGCAGTAAGCTCCTTGACATTGGTCTCAGCAACGTTGTTTTGGTTTGGGGAAGGGAAAGGAAAGGAGAAGGCAAAGGAAACAAAGGCAAAGACAAAGGAGACTATATCAAACAAGAAAGTATATATACAGCCAAAGAAATAATCAACAAATGAAAAGCCAAACTACCGAATGGGAGAAAATATTCGCAAATCATATATCTGAAAAGAGATTAATATTAAGAACATATAAAGAACTCATACAATTTAGCACCAAAAACAATCCAATTTAAAAAAGGGCAGAGGACCTAATAGACATTCTTCCGAGGCAGACAAACAAGTGGCCAACAGACACATAAAAGATGCTTAACATCATTTATCATCAGAGAAATGCGATTCAAACCCACAGTGAGATATCACTTCACACCTGTCACAATAACTAGAATCTACAAGACAAGAAATACCAAGTGTTGGCGAGGATGTGGAAAAAAAGGAACCCTTGTGCACTATTGGTGGAAATATAAATTTGTGCGACCACTGTGGTAAACAGCATAGAAGTTCCTCAAAAAATTAAAAATAGAAATATCATGTAATCCAGTAATTCCACCACTGGGTAGTATTTACCCCAAGAAAGTGAAAACACGCATTTGAAAAGATTTATGTACCCTTTCTTTTACTGTATCATTATTTACAAAAGCCAAGATGTGGAAACAGCACAAATGTCCATCAATAAATGAATGGATAAAGATGTGGTGTGTTAGCCATATAAAAGAATGAAATCTTGCCATTTTTGGCAACATGGGTGGAGTAGAGGGTATTACCATCTGTGAAGTAAGCCAGACAGAGAGACACAAGTATCATGATTTCACTTACATTTGGAATCTAAAAAAAATAAAACATAAAAAAAATAACCAACTCCTAAAAATTAAGAACAGACCTATAAACACAGAAAATAAACTTGTGGTTTATGGAAGAATGGAAGGAGGGATGGGCAAAAGAGGTCAAGGAGATTAAGAGGTACCAACTTCTAGTTATAAAATTAATAAGTCATGGTGATGACAAGTACACCAGCAGAAATGTAGCCAATATTTTAATAATCACATCGTGACAGATGACAATTACACTTACTGTGGTGAGCATTTCTTAAGGCCAAATCACTACACTCTATACCTGAAACTAATATTGTTTGCCAACTGCCTTTCCATTAAAAAAATTGTAAAAATTGTTGACATTCCTTAATAACTACCACTTTTTTTAAAGATTTATTTGGGGGGGGAAGGCAGAGTAAGAGGAAGAGAGCATCAAGGAGACTCCTTGAGCACAGAGCCCAACATGGGCCTCAATCCCACCACCCCAAGATCACCATTGGAGCCAAACCAAGAGTCAGTTGTTCCACAACTGCACTAGCCATATGCCCCCCTTAGTAACTACATATTAATATGTGATGATAGATAGATAGATAGATAGATAGATAGATAGATAGATAGAGATAGATAGATAGATAGATAGATAGATAGATAGATAGATAGATAGATTTTCCCATATTGAAAATAATGCTGGGGATAAAATTGAGAATGTCTTCTAAAACTGATTTCAAATGATTATATATATTAATAGAGCCCATTTTGATTCTAGAAGTTTGGAGAACTATATAAAACACCTTGCTTTACTTAACATTAAAAATAATGCCTCAAAAATGTTCTGAATAAAATAGTAAATTACTAACATGGATGTAATGTAAATGGTGATATGTTGTATTATTTTTATTCTTTCCAAATACTTTTCATATTTCATGATTAAAACCAGGAGATATGATGAAATTTCATATAATTATTGAATTCTATGGTTAAGCATAAGGTTCCAGTCACCTAGTAGTACATTCATTCACTATTCTACTGATCTTTTTTAAGATAGTCCTTCCAAGGAGTGATCCAATATATAATTAAACAACTAGAATTTTAAGAATCTTTTTTTGTTTCTAGGAAAGCCCTCCCCCTTTTAAGGAAATACTTATCAGTTTAAGAAAATCTCTTTTTACCCCCAGTTGCTCTTTTGTAGCTCCCATCCACCATTCTTCACTTTATTCCTAGGTTTATATAGTCAACATCTTACACATTTTTTTTTTCAAATAAAGCCATCTGTGGTATTGTGTGCATGCAAGCACATGAACATGGAGTCAGAAAATCTCAGCTCAAATGCAGAATTTGCCACTTTGCTAACTGTGTCATATTGCCAAAGGACTTGAACATTGAAACCTTAGGTGCTTCAATTATAATACTGGGATAATAATACCTATCCTTCATAAATCCTGGAGTTGTTTTGGGGATTGAGTTCATTTATATGAAAATAATTCATGTTATAAAATACAGTATTTTTTAAGACATTAGTCATGCTTCCTTGCTCTTATCCTCTCACCATATTTGTTTTACTACAAACTCCGTTTCACTAACCATCCAGCATAAACACTGCTTCAATATCTTCTCACCATCCTGATCTTTCTACCCTGAATATGCTGAGCAAAGGACTGCCTCCTCCCTGATACTACTTAAAATACAAACATAAAATAATCCAAGGACAGGAAAAAAAAAAAGTAAGGGTATGAATAACTAACTTTAAACCTATGATAATCAATCACAAAAAGACAAATGCATTTTACAGCTACTTTCCAATTACAAAGAATAAAATGTAATTTTAAAACAAATCAAAGTGGTTTCGTTCTTGGGTTCAAGCCAAAAAAATCGAAGTCAAGGAGCCTCAAAGATTTATGAAATTTTATTTTTAGAATAAATAAGATGTAAAGTATGAATATAAATGTAAATCAGAAAGGAAGAGTAGAGCTGAGATTCATGGCTTTGGAATCAGACCTGGGTTTAAAATCTGACTCTGTTTAGTTTATAGCTGATCTATACCCTGTTTTTTTTCCTCTGTTAGGTTCTTGTAGAATATTGTAATAGTTACATGAGATATTTTAAGCTGTTAAGCCCATGACTTCCAAGTAAGCAATCAATACATAATGATATTATCATAAGTTAATTCATATAACATGCCCTCAGGTGGACATATTTCAAAGTTACACAACCTATGGATATTCTTATATCAATACTGATTAATACTTTATTTTAATATTAAAAAATTATGGAGAATTTTAAAATCTATTTACCCTTCCAAAAAATTAGGTTTTCAGTGCTTCCTTATGTTCCTTTAATTTTAAAGTTGTACAACTGTGCTTTAAACTTAGTAGGTTTGGGGATGCCTGGGTGGCTCAGTGGTTGAGTGTCTGCTTTCAGCTCAGGACACGGTGCCGGGACCCCAGAATTGAGTCCCGCATCAGGCTCCTGCTGGAAGCCTGCTTCTCCCTCTGCCTAAGTCTCTCTTCTCTTTCTCTCTCTCTCTAATAAATAAAATCTTAAAAAAATAAAAATAAATAAAATTACTAGGTTTGAAAATATATAGTCCTTTCTTTCTAAAAAAATTATTTTTCCTTTCATGACACCAAATCATTGGTTATCAGATTGACCCTTGGTGTTTAGGCTGTAATTTAGCAAGCAATTTCATATTGAATTGAAATTTATTAAATGTGAGCAAAAATTTCAGGCTACAGTTTTGATAATATATTTGTGATCATTTAGCTAGTGAAGTATGGGAAACATATCATTTCTCTAAATAATTGCCATAAAGAGAAAACCTCTTTCCTTTAATATTTTGAAGTGTATTTGCTGTGCTCTATAGAACAAGTTTCAAATAAAAATAGTTCCATCAATAACAGTTTTGTAGTGCAGTATGTTTATCAATACATTTCTGCATCACATCTTAGGTTAAATGTAACCCAGGTTTAAGAATTCTTAAATTCATCTCTCTTTAAAATTCTATTTTGGTAGACATTTTTTCCCTTGCTTTCTTTTGAGATCAAGTCAAATAGTCGAATATTACCCAGCCCTTTTGTGCAAGGTAGGCACATGAGTGCTATATAATGATAAAAGTTCCAGCTCTATAAAAATCTAAATTTTCTAATAGGGTTAGAATGAGAACCTTCGGAGCATTATTCTCTATAATAAAACCTGGTATGATGTTGATGCACATCAGTAAGTTTATAAAGTAATTAGGCCTGGATCCTAATCTGGGGTAGGCTACTTCTTCAAGGTCTCAGATTTCCCTTATGTAAAATAAAAATGTGGGACTATATCAGCATTTCCCAAACTTAACTTATTCCTGTGCTGCCTTTATAATTGTTGAGACATCCCCAAATTATTTACTTACTTAATATTTTAATTAACTCACTTTTATTACACATGTGACTTTTAAATGGAAAGTATAATATCCCACCATAAATGGAAGCCAGTATTACTTTTTATTAATGGAAGGTAACCATAAAATTGTAATTAAAATAGAGCTGGATACTCTTGCACAGACAAGATTCATTCTGTTGTTTGATCTCTCTTTTGGGAAAAAGGAAGATTAGCTCCAGTTAGAGCAGTGTCAAAGACAACTTGAATCAAATTATCTATTTCCTAAATATAATCCAAATGCTCAAAAGGGAATTAAAAGGGGAATAAACCTCTTTGTGTTTATTTAATACAGTGTCTATCAGGCACAGGCATCTCACCAGGCTCAAAGCTTTCTCATGTTTGTTCTCTCTAATGGCCAATACTCTTAGGATTGTTAATTGCAGAGAAAATTTAGGTGTACTAATTATAATGATGTTAGTACCGATAATTATTTAGCTAAATGTATTGAGCTCTTATTACATGCCAGGTAATGATCAAAGCACTTCATATGTTATTCCCACTTAATCTTCATGACAACTCTATGAGATAGGTGCTATTGTAATCTATTTAATAAACAAGGAAAGGAAGATGAACTAAGGTTTCATTCCCACCGCCAGTGAGAAAGACAGAAGAAGGTTGGTAAAAAAAAAAAAAAAAAAACGGAGTGGAAAACAATGGGCAGAATCTTAAAATTTTAACTTGCCAAGAAAAATTACAAATGAATCTAGTAATAGAGAAATTTCGGAGGGTACTGTCAAATGAACTTAGAATTAGGATTTTGTATTTTTGAGGACAGGTAAAAGACATAAATATCACAACGTCGCCAGTGTCTAGCGTAACGTGTGACACATAGTAAGAGAGCAGGTAGATTGGAAAGGAAGGTAAGCATAAAAAAACTGAAAAGAGCATCGACTAAAGGACTAAATAGAGAAGAAAACCTTGACGTGAACTATACGACTAATGTCAGGACATTCAGCCCCCAGAATGAATTGTGATCACATCTGGACAGATATAAGGATGCTAAGGCCTTGAATAATCAACTTGCCAAGACTTTAAATCTTTCTTACAAGCATTGGGTCTGCTATGCCAACAGGAGTTCTTTTAATCAGTGATAAAAGGGGAGAATTCTGGGGAGGCATGCACAAATCAGCAGTCTATAAGAATATTTTATTTTAGATTACAGGTCCACCATTAGCCTTATATTGAACCAAGTTATACTTTGGATTTATACGTTGTAGGTGAATTGTGAACATGAGCCTGAGATGCAGTTGATTTAATTTGCCTGGAGTAAGAATACTCTAACAACTATGGATATAGGGTTTCTGGATCTTAGCCAAAAAAATAAAACAAATTGATGGAAATTTATTTTTCATTATGTTTTGGCTTCATTTATATTGACATAGCTATAGATATAGATCTCGGTGACTAGACTAACTGCAATTCGGTGAAGGCTATTTGATCCAAGAGCAAAAGTTAAAATACAGATAAGCTTGGAATCCCCAATTGCTTTTTATCTGGAGACTGTAGACTTCTTTTTCAGGTTTTCAACACTATATGATGACACTACTTATAAAGGTTTACATGTTGAGTAAAGAAGTGTGAAGTTTCTTAATCTCTAACCTATAAATAATTAGATCCAGGAAATAAAATGCACTCCTGTTACTTTACTTAACTTGGATTTCTTGCAAAGTTATGCTAATTATTATTGCTTTCAAACCAGAAAACAGTTTTTTCTAAATATTACTTATCCATCGTAACTACTTGGAATTTGAACAGAAAAGAGAAAAAAAGAAGTCAAGTCTCTCATGAACTACAAAGAAGCACAAAATGAAGTCACTAAAAGCCATTAAAAGTATTTACCAAATACCCCAAAATTCCTCCCAAGCTCACAGCCTCTTTTTTTTTCTTATTTTACACATGAATATAATGAGATTGTTTACCTGGTTTCTTAAGCCACAACAAAAACAACTAATTAGAAGAGGGTAATTTTGCAAGAAGGAGGCAAATTGATAGTTGCAAGACATGGCAGCTGGAAAATTAGAAGAGACAGTAAGAAAGAAATACTGCTTCAGGTTGAGACAAGATGTCAGAGCATAATCGTCTGGGGTATTTATTGAACAGGTATTCTTTGGACCTTGCTAAAATCAGGTGAGCGTACAGGTCTCAATTAATCAAAGCAGAAGTTTTTTAACAGCAAGAACCTAAGTGTTTCATATTCCCTATGTATTTTCACCGTAATTATGTTAACCTAACCTTTAGGTAGTACTCTTCTTACCAGCCACTATTTCATTCTAATTCTTTTAGAGAAAACTGAACATATCTGGACCTTTCATTTTAGGAGTGGCAATTTGTGAAACACAGAAGGCCACTTCAAAGGGGTAGAGGCCTATTCTTTTCATGACTTTATCTGCAGGAGAAATGATGGATGATATTTCCAGCAAGTGATAATTTTATTACTTTATTTGGGACAGAAGCCAAGGGCAGCTTCCTTTCTTTTCTGTACCAGCAACATACACAAAGTAATGTTTGTGTCTTTCAACGTCACCTGTTTGAACTGGTGTGATGCATGCACATCATTTTGACAAAACTTGCTACATAAAGTGTGGTCCTTGTGCCCATGGCATGAACATCGCCTGAGAGTTTATTTGAAATGCAGAATCTTAATCTTAGGCCATCTCAAATTTCCTGAATTAGAATCCTGTTCACAACATTTTAACAAGATCCCCCACTGGCCTATAGGTGCATTACCATTAGAGAGTCACTGTGTAAACAGTGGCTTACAGATTTTATGATAACTTGATTATAAGTCACTGTTTATTTCAACATTTTCCTAACAAGTATTTTAACACCGGAATAATGTGATACATGGATTTACGTATCTACATTTTTTTATGTCTCTACACAGAATAATTATTTTAGTATCATAGGAAGCTACTGTGAAAGATGCAGTTATAACATCAAAGAATTATATCTCACCTTTTGCTAATCAGATTCAAGAGAGAGTCTAAGTCTTTACAATGTCTCTGATGCTCTTTGAACAGAGAGAATCAACTGATCAAATATTTATTGGGTATATGTTTGAAGCCGATATTCTAGATCCTGAAAAATTAGGTAAAATTTATGACCTGTATTTTGATTTTTATGTTAGTTCTACTCAGGTATTATATAACCTATTTTCCCTCTAAAGGCAGGGATAGGTTTATCAAGAAGATGACATAAATGATACCTCAAGTAATAAGTTAATGAAAGTGTAACATGCAAAAAAAAAAAAAAAAAACCTAAACTTTTAATTACATTAAGGACTTGATATTTCAGTAAAATTCATAGAAATCTTGGTAATGCACATGATTAACAATGTACAAAAATAGAGGAAAGGGGATATGTACGTTATTTTTATGGCTAGCAAGAGGTTATTCTATACAAGTATTATGTAAGATTGTATATAAATACTATATTGTTAATCACACAATTGGATCTAATAAAAACTGTTCCATGAATATCAGCACACAAGATCCTCAGTATTGCACTATATACTATTTTAAGTTCTTAGGATCTCAATTAGATAGCTTTTTTGCAATTAGCTTCCACGATTGGTTAAATTGTAATTATTAAATTGCACTTCTCATTAAGAGTGTACTAATTTTCAATGAGATGTAGTTTAGATTTGGTTTCACTTGATAAGATTTAATTCAAAAACACTGATTGGTAATTAAAGACATTGCTCTCTATATGGAGCAGAACACTGTAACTGAAGATTTCTGTCTTTCACTTTCTAATCTCTTTCCCCTTTCCTTAGAGGGAATTGTTTTATCTTTATGTAAAAACAGTTTCGTATAAAAATGGCTGCAGATTTTAAGAGAAATCAAACCATACCACACAGAAAATAAACCTGTTGGGCAATGTTTGTACCGCATCTAAAATACAATGCCACTTTTTTTCTTGAATTGATATTTGTCTTTGTCCTTACTGAAGCATCATGATTCTGAGCATGAGGTGCCCAGGTGTTTGACAACATTATTTGAAAGAATAGAGAAGCGGTAAAAGTCCCTTCCAGCATTGACTTATTTAAACTTTATAACCTTTCCATTCTGGCAATGGTAGTTGGGGAGGAAAGTTCAAGTGAGTCTGTAACTGCAATTACAGCGGTTTTAGCTTGGCATCAAAGTCATCCACTGAATCACAGTTTACAGTTTTCAAGAGTGCACTTAAAATCCTAAAGTAGCTCATGGCATGAACAGTGTAAACAATGGCTCTATATATTAAGTGATCATCATCTGATTGGCAAATAAGTAGCTACTGAAGTTAAATGAAATCACAATAAAGTCATTGAAATGCACATTCCTTGACTGTATTTATCAATTGACGGGAAACTAACACTTTAAAAACTTAATTATATATAAGAATGGTGTTTGGGGAGCAAACTATGTGTTTTCCTACATAGGCTTAATATGCAATACTTCACATTAAACCTTGAAGAGAATTTTTTTTTTTTTTTTTGCATATCTGAATATCTCTTCTAGGTATTTACTCAAAGGTCACTTTGGTGGGGTCTGTCCTAACCATATTATTAAACGTTGCAGAGGAGTGACATCATTAATATGCTGGAATAGAAAGCCCTGAACTCTTCCCACCCCACTGCTCCCCAGCCTACCAATTCAATAGCATAACATGGATCAATTCCCTTTGTAAAAAAAAACAGAAAATTATAGGCTCCTGCACTCTAAAAGAGTGTGAAACTAGCAACATCAAAAGTGGCAGGAAAAGTGGAGACATTTCCTCAGCAAAATCTATACCCTAACACAGTGCCTTATGATTGAGAGGGAACCTCCAGCTCCCAGCTGTTTTCTGAGCGCTGAAAATGTTGGACTAGACATTTAGGTGTCTGGATACCACCTAAGGTTCTGGATTTTATCTCACCTATTTCACAGAGTTGGTGGGGCACAGCATAGTCTCTTGGGGGCTACACTAACATAAACATGTATAATAGATATTTGTATGTGTATGTACACACACACACCACTCTCACATCACACATACCACTAACATACACTAATATATGCATATTTGTATATTGTATCCTATGTATACACTATATATACATAATATATACTATATATACACTCTAATACATATTTATCACAAATATACACTATATATAACATATATAGACATGCTATATTTAATATGTATATACACTAATAATGAACTATTTGAAATTAGGACAACTCAACTGAATTTATGATAGAATCAAAAAGAGTAAAATACATAGAAATATAAACTAAGGAAGTGAAGGACCTGTACACTGGAAGCTATTAAACACTGATGAAAGAAACTAAAGAAGAAAACAGATAGGAATATATTCTTTGTTCGTGAATTGGATGACACAATATCATTAAAATGTCCCTAGTGCCCAAAGTAGTCTACAGATTTAATACAATCCATTTACAGATATGGAATTCATATGGAACCGGAAAAGACCCTGAAGAGCTAATGTGATTTTGAAAAAGAAACACTGCTTGAAGCATCACACTTTCCGATTTCAAAATATATTACAAAGCTACAGTAACTAAAGGAGGTTGGTTCTGGCATAAAGATAGCCATATAAGCCAATGGAATGGAAGAGAGAGCCCAGAAATCCATATATATATATATATATATATATATATATATATATATATATACACACACACACACACACAGTCAACTGGTATCTGTTATGGGTACCAAGAATGCACAATGGAGAAGAGATAAATGGATTCTAACAAATGATGTTGGGAAATTTGTAAATCCACACATAAAGGAAGGATACTAAACCCTTATCTTTCACCATACACAAAAATCCAATCAATATGGATTAAAGACTTAGACATAAGATCCAAAACTGTAAAACTCCTAGAAGAACACATAGGGGAAAAACTTTGTGACATTGGTCTTAGCATTAATTGCATGGATTTGACATGAGGCAAGAAAAGCACAGTCCACAGAAGGGGGGAAAAAAGACAGGTGGAAATGCATCAAAGTAAAAAGCTTCTGCACTGCAAAGGAAACACTTGAAAGAGGGAAAGGGTGATCTACAGAATGCAAGAAAATATTTGCAACCATACATCTGATAAGGAGTTTGTTTAAAAAATACATAAGGAACTGACAACTATACAGCAAAGCATTAATAACCTGATTAAATAATGGGCTAAGGAATTGACGAAACATTTCTCAAAGTAGACACATGGCCAATAAGTATATGAAAAGGTGCTCAACATCACTAACCAATGCAAATCAGAATCAATGAGATACCACTTCACACTAGTTAGGATAGTTGATACTAAAAAAAAAAAAAAAAACAACTCATCAAGAGTTGGTCAAATTGTGCCAAAAATGGAACACTTGTACACACAGAGGAGGGGAGGTGATGTGAAGACAGAACAGTGCGAGGAGTGCTGAGCCTACAAACCAAGGAACGCTAAGGATTGCCAACAATCACCAGAAGCCAGCCAAGTTATCCAACAGATTTTCCTTCAGCTTCTAGAATGGACCAACCATGTCAACACTTTGAGTTCAAACTCCTAGTCTCCAGAAACATAAGAAAATTTCTGTTGTTTTAAGCCCCCAAGTTTGTGGATATTTGTTACAGCAGCCTCAGAAAACAAATAAACGCCCTAGTATCTCCCTCATAAGGGGTAAATTTCTTCAATAATAACAAAACAGTCCTGTGCAAAGTTAAAAAATCTCTAAAATTCTGACACCATAATGTCACTATTGAAGGCTCTGCTGTTTTCTTCCTTAACCAATGTGACCTAACAATGACCAAAGCTGATCAGCAACAATCCTAAAGCCCAAACTACCACACTCATGTGATACAGGCAAAGAAAAAAATTAACTGAATCCTTCCTATCAAGTTCCTGTCCACGTGGTAACTACTGATGGTGTAAATAGTGACTGAATTATACACAGGAAAATAGGTCCTCACTGTATATCTGCAGGATACATATACAAACGCTTAGGCATATACATACTTTGAGAATATGTATATATACCCCAAAACATTATGTCTATATATTAATATGCACACATGTCAATACATATATAAGCATGTTTACACATATATTTATGCACATAAAAACAAGATATTAAATGTATCAATATATTAGCCACTTTGGAAATTTATACGTTGAGGTAGTATATGTGAGTCTGTTTTCCACATTATATAAGTATCTTAATTGAGAAACCTTAGCAGAAGATCCAATAATCCATTCATTTTTGTTACATGAGATGTCTTCTACTTCAGAACTCCGATAGCACTGAATTCCATCATTATTTATAAATTTATCCTAACTTTCCTCATGGAAAGTCTTTCACTTCCATAAATGGTCATACAAAGGCTTTACTTAATGTCCCCAATGTATATATAACGCTCTCTCAATTAATATAGATTCTTGAAGGCAATGGCCATATCTTATTCCAAGCATATAGGTAATGTCTTACACAAACAAGGTGTAAAACAGAGTTGCTTTTGTTAGAAAGGGATTTTGAGCTTTTATCTACACAATGAAGAATTCTTTATAACGATCATTATCAATGTCTTTGCTTGTGACTATTAGAACTATTACTATTACTAACTAGTACTCTGAATTGTAACTTAGAGGGTTATATGCCAGTTTGGAGAATTGCAAGCTCAAGGATTGTGAAACAGGAGCTGCATAATTAGTTAGTCCAAACTAATGTCTAGATACAGAGATGATTATCCATCCATCACGGAAAACCAGGCCTCTAACTATACATCATAGTTCATCCTTCTTATGTGCTCAGTAACTCCCTCTAGCAATTCTTTCTTCACTTTCCCACATCATGAAATCTCTACTGGCTCATCATACAAACACATACACACATTTTTAAATCATCAAACAAATAAATAAACAGATACAGACAAGAGACATCTACTTTTTCTATATACATTCCTTTTTTTTTTTCAAAGCAATGATTTTAATGGCTGCATAATATTCCATCCAGGTATGCACCTTAATTTATCCAATTACATTCCTTTTTTCAAACCTTTTTTTTTAATTTAAATTCAATTTGCCAACATATAGTATAACATCCAGTTCTCGTTCCATCAAGTGACTTTCTCAATGCCCATCACGCAGTTACCCCGTCCCCTGACCCACCTCCCCTTCCACAACACTTTGTTTCTAGGAGTCCCTCATGGTTTGTCACTCTAATTTTTCCCACTCAGTTCCCCTCCTTTACCTTATAATCCCTTTCACTATTTCTTATATTCCACCTATGAGTGAAACCATATGATGATGGTCCTCCAATTGACTTAGTCCATTTCTATATACTTTCCATCAAATAATCCTATTAGCCCAACCTGTAAAACGTAATCAGAACTTGACCATTTCTTAACATCTACACCATTACCATAGTGACCTGAGCACTACTGCCTCTTGCCTGGATACTTGCCTTCAGTGTTACTTTCTCAACATGGTAACCAAAGTAATTCTCTTAAAAGTTATATGAAGTCCTACTAGTCTTCTGTCATGGGTGCTCCCTCCTTCTAACTGAAAGTCAAAAATCTTTACAAGTAGCCTATGAGGCTCTATAGTGAGGATTATTAACTTTTTGTACGATGGACACCTTCTGTAGTCTGGTTAAACCTACGTACCCTCCATCATATTACTGTTTCTAAAGGCAATAACTTTTAAGATTAAAAAAATCTTCAAGTATCTTGTAATGAATTAACAAATATATCAGGAAAATTTATGGCATAGAAATACACATGCATTACATAAAGTTTAGCACTGGTTTTCCCTAGTGTTAGATCTGATTACTATAATTTTGAAGTAATCATAGCCATAAAAAATAGTTTTATATTTTGTCAAGAACTGTAATATATAAAAAATATATGATTTTTTATAACAAAATCATAAATACTGTTAATACTATGCTATTAAGAGACAATATATTTCACTTGGACATGTATTGGTTTCCTATTGCTGCTATAACAAATTATGACAAATTAAAGAACTTAAAAAACACACATTTATTATCTTATAATTCTAGAAGTGAGAACTCTGAAATCATTTTCACTGTGCAAAAATTAACATGTTGGCAGGACTTGTTCTTCTGGAAACTTTAGGGGAGAATCTGTTTATTGTCCTTTAAACATCTAGAGGCTGTCTGCAGTCCCTAGTCAGTGGCCCCTTCAAAACACATCACTCCTAGCTCTGCTTCTGTCCTTTCATCTTTCTAACACTGATCCCTCTGCCACCCTCTTCTGAAGACCCCTATTATTGTCTTGTGCTTGCCAGATAATCAAGGATAATCCCCATCTTAAGGTCCCTAATAACAATTGCACAGTACCTGTTAGAATGTAAGGTAACATAGCCACAGGTTATGAGGATTAGGATGTGAATATCTTGGAGGGGCATCTATCATTCAGCCTACCATAGTGAGATTACCAAAATATTTCCCACCAAAATTCATTAATACCCTATCTTTTATTCTATACCAGAATTAAGAACCTTGCCTTGTAAAGAGCTTTGCCACTAATAACTCTATGGCCTCAACTTCTATCTTCTTTCCTTGATAATACTGCCAATGTGCATCCAAGACTTTCCTATGTCCTTAATTCTTTTCCATGCCACATATTACCTTCTATTATACTATGGGATTCACTTACATATTATTACTGTGCATTCTGTGCCCTTACACATTCCACTCCCATCTCCCGCTGAAACTTAAGTTCTGCAACGACAGGAGTATTTATTTCTTCACTTGTTTACCTCAGATTCCTTGGTAGGATCCAAGCACTTAATATTAATACTAGATTAATGCTTTCGGAATCAACCAAAATTAAATATATACTCTAATGAGGCTGGGGGTACAATTTTACTTTATAAGAAAGTGTTATACCTTTATCTGTATCTCCAGCTTCATTTTCTGGAGTGCGTGTAAGAGCAGAGAAGCAGGAAACAATGACACAGACCAGAAAACACCAACATTAATGACATAAAAAATTCACAAGAAAAAGTGGTCTGCAAAATAAACCGTAGAGCTGGAAAATGCACTGCTCACTCCTGCATCCTGTCTGTGTCAGTCTACTCAGGCTGCCATAACAAAATGCCATAGACGGGGTGGCTTAAGGAATAGGAATTTATTGTCTAATGGCCCTGGAGTCTGGAAGCCCAGTGGATCAGCATAGCTGATTTTTGGTGAAAGCTGTCTAGCAGACCACTGTCTTTTTGTTGTGTGCTCATGGGGCTTTTCCTCAGGGTGCACAGAGAAAAATTGAGCTTTCGTCTCTCTTCCTCTTATAAAATAACTCTAGGAAATCAAGGCCCTACTCTTATGACTTCATTTAACCCTAATTACTTTCATAAAGGCCTTATCTTCATTACACTTGCACTACAGGTTAAAGCTTCAACATGTGAATTTAGGGAGAAACACAAATTTCAATCCATATATAGGAGATGGTCAGTATGGAAGAAAAACATGTGAGTGCCTCATGCTGCTTCTACCACTAGCTAATAAACTCAGGCTTTTAAACTATCAAACTCAGGCTCTTAAACAGAGGATGGATCTTTTTTTTTTTTTTAAGATTTTATTTATTTATTAATGGGGGGGGGGGGTTAGAGACACAGGCAGGGGAGAATCAGGTTCCATGCAGGGAGCCTGACGTGGGACTCGATCCCGGGTCTCCAGGATCACGCCCTGAGCTGAAGCCTGCACTAAACCGCTGAGCTACCTAGGCTGCTCAGATCCTTTTATTTTAAATATGGATGCTGTCCAGAGGAAAAGAAGAGAGGAGGATCTCAAAGTTAGTAATAACTGCAAAAATCTTAGTGAGAATTTCAGGTACCTCGATCAGTAGTAAAAGCAGCATGGCTCCTGTAAGAGAAAATTGTGCCTGACTAATCTATTGGCATTTTTTTGAAGGATAAATATTCTTAGATAGTAAGGGAAGTAGAATCTCTTTAAGCTTTTAAAATGCTTTGAACAAGTTTCCATGCCAAAGATACAGAAAAATTCACAGTAACTGTAAAATTAAAGGTGACTTGTCATATGAAACCCAGAGACAAGAAACAAGCATAAGTACTGGAAAAGTCTATTCAACATTATGATGAATTATTTAGAAGATGGAGTACATGATAAACAGGGAAAACAAAAACAGCTACAATTTTTCTTGAAATACTGAGAAAAACTTCACTCAAGTTTAAACAATTACAAAACAATTTAATAGGAAAGTATGCATATTTTCTTTATACAAACTTCAAGTCAAAGGTTAAAACCCAATACTTGTCTTATTTATTACATGAAAAGTTGCCCAAACATTATGAAGTTGGTTTTGAGTACTTTTCTTCTCCTATAGCCTTATTAAATTGGGGTAGAGTGAGATGTGAATGAAAAAAAAAATATTTACCAAAAAAAAACTCTTGTGGATAGATGTGTCAAGTGGTCTAGTGTATGAAATTTGAATATGGAAAACACATGCATTTATAAAAGTGTCAACTGGTTCATTTTATGCTATTTCGTTTTGGGAAAAGGAATTCATTAAGATTGCTCTTGTTGCAAGTGATAGAAACATATCAAATCAGCTTTTATAACAACTTAAAAGGGAACTTATTAACTCATGGAAGTAGGAATCTGGGGGGTTCCTTTCTTTATCTATTAGGGCGTGAGATTCCCTGTGGCAGGAAATATACTTCCATCAACCTCCAGGTCTCTACACCTCTAGTTTTTTAATCTATTAGAAATAGCCTATCTTTAGAGCTCTTGGGGAGGGGAGGAAACTTCATAGCAAGTCATGATAGGCACGTGTTGGGTCATGGAGCCAACAATGAACCAATCATCTACTTAAACCAATGATCTAGAATATTCCACCTAGTTGGGCCCAGGTCTCCTATCCTCATCCCTGGATTTGTGGAGAGGGACTCAAGCAATATAGAATTGTTTCCCCTCTGGGAAAAGGGTCCTTTTGTTACCAAAGTAAAGAGTGGCGAAGGATACTTTTTAGATAAACAAAACGAAAATCAAACCGCTAATCCCTAGAATGAATTTCCACATGGGACTCAGTATCATGACCCTGAGATAATGACCTGAGCTAAAATCAAAAGTCAGACGTTCAACCAACTGAGCCACTGAGATGCCCCAATAATATAATACATACATTAAATGAAATTACTCAAGATTAAAAGGGTGCCTTAAGCCTATCACCCTCTTCTCCCTGCCAGAGATCATATTGACACTTGACTGCCCCAATCACCCTTCCAAACATCCAACTTGTTAAAATTTGGTCCTTCTATACTACTATGGTTTTGGGTCCACAAATGGGAGATGAATGGTGATGGTTATCAATGGTAGGTAACCACTGTTTTAAAGTTGATGTATTTGTTGACAAATTGATTTTCTTTCAACTATTGGAGAAACATTAACTGCAGTACAAAATTCAGCCTCTAATAAAGCAGACCTATGTCATTAACCTCTTTATCACTTGCATTTGTGTAAATTATCATCAAAATCCATTGCACATGTTATTATGAAATACTACTGAAAAATAAGTTGGCTGTTCTTGAGCTGCAAGGCTAAGGAAGGATGGCACATCACCAACCCACCAAAACATGCCTAACTAGTAACCTGGCACCTGTATCTGCTCCTTCTTAGTTTTGGTCACTATCCCTAACCTACTGCTGTAACTTTCAATACTTGGTTAAAAACAACACAAGAACAATTATGCTAACTACACTTTATTCTTTATTTAAAAAATGCTTTTTAAAGATAGAAATTTGCATTTTGAAGTCTCCAAAATTTCAAGGTATATTCCAATTACTGAGAATCTACTTTATTTGTAATTCTCTTGTATGGGATAGCCCTAGAGTATATGACAATTTTTGCTGAAAAATTTTAATAATATTTATCATAAAGTATAGAATTTATAATAAATAGAAGCTGGGACCCAAGTCTTCTGTGGGGAGTGATATTAAACTAGAGGCTGAGAGAGAAGAGAGTAAGGAAAGAACACTATATATAGAAAAACAGGAGTTTACCAGTGAGAATTACTATTGAGTACCAGTACTAAAACACTGAAAATCTTATGTGAGATTTCTTCCAGATACTACATGGTTTGTGGGTAGAAAGTGGTTGGAATGGGTTCTCCATAAAAAGGGATTCAAAAATTGTGTGAAACTTAGGTATCCATGATTTGCTGCCTTTTTCCCATGGTGATCATTTCCTCCCCATATTCCAAGCTTGGGAAGGGCTGAGAGAAGGAAGGTAGAAGCATCAACCACTTCTGTTTGTTTTATAAGTGGATAGCTCCATCACGTCTCTACATCCATGCATTTGGTGGTTAGTCCTCTGTCACATGTTTACTTCTAACAGCAAGGTTGGCAAAGAAAACAAATATCAGCTCCTGAGAATGGCAGGACTTTAAGAAAAAATCAGAGACAAAAAAAACCCCTACATTTTCCCTACCCAAAGTATATGGTGAGTAAATTTGTGACTCCATTTTCGTCATCTTTCTTATCCTCTGTTCTCAATTCAAGGTCTTCTCTCCTTTCAATCAGATCACCTTGCTGCTATGTCTTGTTAACTCTAATATTTTCAAATTATACTGCATTGTTGTCCAACATCCTCTGCCAACTTCTCCACAGCAAAGCTGTCTTCATTTTGTGGATCTACCACTTCACTTCCCATTTTCTCTTCAAATATCCCCACCAATCTAACTTTGCTTCCTCTCCAGCATTTCACTGAAAGTACTCTTGCCAAGGTTACAAAGACCTCCAGAACCACTGGACTCACTCCTATCCATTCAAAGAGAGAGAGACTCAGTTGGCCACTTTTTGTTCTTAAACCTGGATGTTGGATGGTGCAACCTGGGATCCTCTAACTACCTTGAAAGTAGCACGGCTTGGAGCTCCACTAGGGAGCCCAGCACTTTTTTTTCTATTTTCTTTCACCCATTCCTGTAGTACTAAATCTCAACTGGAGGTTGATAAAACCCGAGTTATCTATATTGAATCACAGATTTATATATCTAACTGGTTACATGACCCTTTGGTGTGCCATTATTTACAGCTTTGGTAAATACTCTTAATGCTACAGTCAGACCGCACATTCTGGCCATTTCCCCTCCATACGTTAAGTCGGACCACATTAACTTTTAATTACTACCTATTTCCCCATAATTCTTTGGTGAGTTCTCTTTACAAGTTTTTGCTGACCTGTTCCCATCTCCTAAGAAGCCTTGTCATACACTAATTCTATAAGCCAATCCAAGAATGCAAATGTACCAGAGCAAAAAGATCTAAATTAATATCTTTAATAAGATTTATATACAATAATTTGATCATATTATTGGTGATCAACTATAAGAGAAAAATCATTTTGTTTTGGAAGACACTTCTATCTCAGCATATTTCTGCCTATTAACTTTAATCCAAGACTAAAAACAATTTAAAAATTATACTATCCTGGGGATCCCTCGGTGCTCAGTGGTTTGGTGCCTGCCTTCAGCCCAGGGCGTGATCCTGGAGTCCTGGGATCGAGTCTTATGTCGGGCTCCTTGCATGGGGCTCCCTGTGTGTCTGTCTCTGTCTCTCTGTGTCTCTCATGAACGAATACAATCTTTAAAAAAATAAAAATTATAATTTCCTACATAAAACAGTAAAACAAATAAGATTGAGAATGTAATTTTGAAGAGCAAGGGAAGATGGTGGAGTAGGTGGTCAGGGAGCTCAACTTCTAGCACAAGCATGGCAAGGCAACAATATATTATTCATAATGTAACTCACTCTGAAGTCTAGCATAATTTTCCACAGCTAAAGATGTAAAGAAAAATCCATATCAAAAAAAAAAAAAAGAAAGAAAGAAAGAAAAAAAGAAAAAGCCATATCAAGAAGGGTAGGAGGAGCAGGACCATGGAAACAAAAATCTTAATGTGGCTACCCTTACACAGGAGGGATATCTCAGACGTAAAGGTCCTCTTTGAGGAAAGATAGTACCAAGCCGCAAATCTGGAGACCTACACCAGAAAGATGTACCTCCATAACATCTGGCTTTGAGACTCAGTAGATTTTAACTCTAGCTGTAGTAAACTGAGATTCTGCTCTTAAAGGGTCAGCATGCTATCTTACTGGGTCCAAGACCCAGCACAGAAACAGCAGTTTGAAAAGTGTCTGGGTTAAAAATGGGGTAGATTTACTAATTTTAGAGTGTGGGCTAGAGAGGCAAGGATCTGTAGGAGCTTTCCCTGGGAGTGGAAGTGTTGGATGGTCCAATCTAGGATTCTCTAACTACCTTGCTAGCACCACTCACCCCACCCAGCATGCCTGCCTCGATAAGCATCCCTCCAAAATGACTCCTACTCCACCACAGAGGAAGGAAGCCTTGGTTGTAACAGTATGCCTCCAAAAAACTTGCCTTGCCTTACCCAGCAGACAACTTCAGCCAGGATTGGGGCCTCTCCAAAGCAACTCCTACCCCAGAGTAAAGGGCCCAAACTCACCCACCAGCTCACCCAGACCAACTAGAGTTGGGCCTATTAGCCAAATACCCTGGGGCCAGCTCTGCTCACCAGTGTATCCACAGTAGTTATAGCCAATCACTGCAGCCAACTGGGCTGGGGCAAGCCCCAATCACTAATACACCCACAACAGGTATAGTCCAGTCACAATGTGAAGGCTCACAGAGTCCACAGAGGGGATACCACTGGAGCAGCTGGTACTGATGACCAGTGGGGATTGCACTACTGGGTCCCATGTGATGCCTTCTAAGTATGGCCACTATTTTCAAGACCAACAGATGTAGTTGGCTTACCTAATATGTAGAAACATATACACAGTCACACAAAAAGAGAAAACAGAAGAGTATGTTCAAATAGAAGATGACACCTCAGGTAAACAAACAACTAAATGAAACTGAGATAATCTACCTAATAGTTCAAAGAAATGGTCATAAAGATGCTTGCCATCTACTATTCGAGAGAAGAGTACATGAACTCAGAACTTCAATAAAGAGACAAAATAGAAAAGAAAAAAAAAAAACAATCAGGGCTGAAGAATACAATAACCAAAATGGAAAATATATATATATATATATATATATATATATATATATAAAACAGAGGAATAAATAACAGATTATATAATGCAGAAAAAATGGATCAATGATCCAGAAAAGTGGAATGTACCCAACCTAAACAGCAAAAAGAATAAAGAATCTCAAAAAATAGAACAGGCTAAGAGATGTCTGGATCAACATCAAGTGTACTAACATTTGTATTACAGAAGTCCCAGAAGAAGACAGAAATAGGAGCAGAGAATATAACTAAAGAAATAATGGCTGAAAGCTTCCCTCACGAAGAGAAACAAACAGACATGCAGGTTTAGGAAACACAGAGACCCTACACAAGATGTACCAAAGGGGGGCAGCCCGGGTGGCTCAGGGGTTTAGCGCCGCCTTCAGCCCAGGGCCTGATCCTGGAGACCTGGGATCAAGTCCCACGTCGGGCTCCCTGCATGGAGCCTGCTTCTCCCTCTGCCTGTGTCTCTGCCTCTTTCTCTCTCTCCTCTCTGCTGTGTTGCTCATGAATAAATAAATAAAATCTTTAAAAAAAAAAAAAAAAAAGATGTACCAAAGGACTTCAACATTTAGGCACATAATAAGTATAGTTTCAAAACTTAAATATAAAGTAAATCTTAAAAGTGGCAAAAAAAAAAATGCAAACAGTTACACACAGAGGAAACTCCATGAGGCCATCAGGTTTTTTGTTTTTGTTTTTTTTTCCAAAACTTTGCAGGCCAGAGTGCCTGCCATATTCAAAGTGCTGAACGGAAAGAACCCACAACCCAACATACTCTACCTGACAAGGTAATCATTCAGAATTGAAGGAAAGAGAGTCCCAGACAAACAAAATTTAAAGAAGCTCATCATCATTTCTTTTAAGATATGTTAAAGTGACTTCTTTAAGCAGAAAATAAAAGGCCATAAGCAGAAATAAAAACATAATCATGAGAGGAAAAAATTTCTAATATATAGTAAGGTAATATATCAATCATTGATAAATTTAACATGAAGGTTAAAAAACAAAAGTAGTAAAATCAATTATATCTGCGAAGATTGGTTAAGGGATATGTAAAATAAAAAGGATGTAAAATCTGAGGTCATATACATAAAATGGGGAGGGGGAATAAATGTACTGCTTTTAGTATGTGTTTGAACTTAAACAACCATCAAATTAATATGTAGACTGCTACATACATAGGATGTATGATCCTCTCTGTAACCAAAAAACAAAAACATTTAATAGATACACAAAATATAAAGGGGAAGGAATCCTAGCAGAACACTCAAGAAAGTCATCAAATGATAAGGGAAGAGAGGAAAAGAAGAAGAAGCAGAGGAAAACTACAAACATAACTAAAAACAATTAATAAAATGGCAATAAGTATAAACCTACCAAGAAATACTTTAAATGGACTAAATGATCCAACCAAAAGATTTAGAGTGATTGAATGACTAAGAAAACAAGACCCATCTATATGCTGTCTACAAGAGACTCACTTTAGACCTAAAGACATATAAACTAAAATTGAAGGGATGAAAAACTATCCCATGCAAATAGAAACAAAAACAAAAACAAAAACAAAAACCTGGGGTAGCAATACTTGCAGCAAACAAAATAAACTTTAAAACAAATAGTTTAACAACAGACAAAGAAGGGCATTGCATAATGTAAAAGGGATCAATCTAAAAGAGGATCTAAAAATTGTTAATAACTATGCACCCAGTATAGGAGCATCTAAATAGAGAAAACATTATATTAGCAGACATAAAGTGAGAAACTGACAATAATGCAGTAACAATAGGTGATTTGAAGACTTCACTTATATCAATGTATAGATCATCCAGACAGAAAACTAATAAGGAAACAGTGGCTTTGAGGGACGCATTAGACTAGATGGACTTAACATATATATAAACAGAACAATCCAAACAGGTTCAGTAATTCAAGAAGAATGAAATCATTCCAGGCATCTTTTCTGACCACAACAGTATCAAACTAAAAATCAAACTTAAGGTTAAAATTATAATAATAATAATAATAATAATAATAATAATAAACTGGCAAAAACACAAACACATGGGGCTGAACAACCTACTACCAAACAACTGGTAAGTCAATGAAGAAACTGAAGAAATCAAAAAATACCTTTAGAAATGAAATGGAAAACAATGGTTCAAAATCTTTGGGACACAGCAAAAGGAGATCAAACAGGGAAGATTATAGCAACATGATCCTATTTCAATAGAAACAAGGAAAATCTCAATCATCTAAAGGAGTTAGACAATAAAAGAAAAAATGGAGCCCCAAGTTAGTAGGCAGAAGGAAATAATAAAGATCAGGGCACAATAATAAAGAAATAGACACTAGGGGCACCTGGGTGGCTCAGCTGGTTAAGGGTCGGACTCATGATTTTGTCTCAGTTCATTATCTCTGGGTCATGAGATTAAGCCCTGAATTGGGCTGCATGCTCAGTGGGGAGTTTGTTTGGGATTCTTTTTTTTTTTTTTTTTTTTTTTTATGATAGTCACAGAGAGAGAGAGAGAGAGAGAGGCAGAGACACAGGCAGAGGGAGAAGCAGGCTCCATGCACCAGGAGCCCGATGTGGGATTCGATCCCCGGTCTCCAGGATCGCGCCCTGGGCCAAAGGCAGGCGCCAAACCGCTGCGCCACCCAGGGATCCCTTTGTTTGGGATTCTTTCTCTCCTTCTCCCTTTGCCCCACCCTCCGACACTTTCTCTCCCTCCTGCTCTCTCAAATAAAAAAAAAAAAAAAAGTGAATCTTTAAAAAGATAAATAGAGATTAAAGATGAATGGATAAGAATGTGGTATACACATGCAATGGAATATTAGTCATCAAAAAGAATGAAATCTTGCCATTTGCAACAACATGGATGGAACTAGAGGGTGTTACATTAAGGGAAATAGCCAGAAAAAGGCAAATACTCATATTTGGAATTTAAGAAACAAAACAGATGAACATAAGGGAAGGGAAGGAAAAATAAAATAAGATTAAGACCGGAAAAATAAAATAAGATTAAGACAGCCACCTGGATGGCTCAATCAGTTAAGTGTCTTCCTTTGGCCCAGGTCATGATCTCCGAGTTCCTGGATCAGACTGGGCTCAGCACGGAGTCTGTTTTTCCCTTTCTCTGTGCCCCTCCCCCCACTCATGCCTGCACATGCGTGCTCTCTCTCGGCTTGTTGTCAAATAAATACAATAAAAATAAAAGCAAAAGTAAACTTAAAAATTGAAGTTAGATTAAGATAGAGAGGGAAGCAAACTATAAGAGACTCTTAAATACATGGAATAAACTGAGTGTTGCTGGAGGGGAGGTGGGTGAGGGTATAGGGTAAATTGAATGGTAGGCACTTCATGTAATGAGCATTGGGTATGATATGCAAATGAAGCATCCTTAAATTATATCCCTGAAATGTATACTACATTTTATATGCACTAGCTTGAATTTAAATAAAATCTTGAAAGAAAAAAAAAAATAGAGACTAAAGAAAGCAACGATAGAAAAGATCAAAGAAACTAAGAACTGGTTATTTGAAAAGATAAAACTGGAAAACCTTTAGTCAGACTCATCAAGACAAAAGAGGATGCAAATAAATAAAATCATAAATGAAACAGATTACAACTGATACTGAAGAAATACTACTTATAAGGACTATAAGAAACTACTAAAAAATTATACCAACTGGACAACCTGGAAGAAACAGGCAAACTCCTAGAAACATAAAATCTTCCACGATTGAATCAGGAAGAAATTGAAAATCTAACAGACTAAGAAACTATTAGGAAAATAATCAAAAACTCCCAGCAAATGAAATTCCAGGACCAGATGGCTTCACAGGTGAATTCTACTCAACATTTAAGGGAGAGTCACTACTTGTAATTCTCAAATTATTCCCATAAAAGAGAAAAGAAAAGTGGAGGAGGAAGCGATGCTTCCAAATTAAACCAGCAAGGTCAGCATTATCTTGGTACCAACACCAAATAAAGATACTATAAAAAAAGAGAATTATAGATAATATCCCTGATGACAAGACACAAGAATCCCAATCAAAATATTAGCAAGCTGAATATAATACATAAAAGCAGTTTTCACCAGATCGGCATTACAGCATTATTTACATCAGCCAAGATATGCAAGTACCGGGATCCCTGGGTGGCGCAGCGGTTTGGTGCCTGCCTTTGGCCCAGGGCGCGATCCTGGAGTCCGGGGATCGAATCCCACATCGGGCTCCCGGGGCATGGAGCCTGCTTCTCCCTCTGCCTGTGTCTCTGCCTCTCTCTCTCTCTCTCTGTAACTATCATAAATAAATAAAAATTAAAAAAAAAAAAAAAAAAAAAAGATATGCAAGTACCCTAAGTCTCTGTCAGCAGATGAAAGGATAAAGAAATTGTTTTATATATCGACAAACACACACACACACACACACACACACACTGGAATATTACTCAGTCATACAAAAAAAATGAAATCTCACTATTTGCAACAACATGGGTGACCCTAGAGAGTATTACACTAAGTAAAATAAGTGACACAGAGAAAGACAAATACCATGTGGTTTCACTTATATGTGGAATCTTGAAAACAAGTGAACAAATGGAAAAAAACAGAGATATACTCATAAATACAGAAAACAAACTGGTGGTAGCTAGAGGCCCGAAGGTGGGCAGGGGAGATGGGTAAAATAAGTGATAGGTAGTAAGAGGGACAAACTTCCAGCTATAAAATAAGTAAGTCACAGGGATGAAAAGTACAGCATAGAAAATATAGTCACTAATATTATAATAACCTTGTATGGTAACAGTAACTACACTTACGGGAAGTACTTCATAATATATGCAATTGTCAAATATGGTTGCGCATTTGAAGCTAATAAGATACTGTATATAAATTATATTTCAATTAAAAATTTAAAAAATGGTTTCAAGATAACATTAGAAATTATGACAACATAATTTTGCAATTTAACTTCATTTTATAAAGGAAATTTATCATTGGATACTCTCTTTGGACTAGATAGTCTTCTAAGTATTTTATGTGTGTCTAATTTAATTTCTACAGTACTGCTTTTAAAATTGGCACTGTGTTTATCCTCATTTTACAAGAAATTGAATTAGAGGGTAAAATAAACTGCACAAATCTGAGTACCCCTTAAGTGGTGGACCAGGTTTAAATCCCAAGATCTTGGAACCAGGACCCACACTTTAATTTTTTTCAATGTACTATATTATATAGATTTTAAAATCATATTTTTGCTATTTTGAAATATTAATATTTTTGAATTTACTTATTTTGCCATTCAATTACATATCTTTCCTTTTTTAAATTGTTGTATACCACATATTGAACTTTCTTGTCATATTATCTCATAATGTAGATTCAGTAAAAATGGTGTAATTGCCTAAACAGGCATTTGTTTCTCTCCGGTATAAAATATAAGATGCAATGAGAAGTCCAGGGCTTGTGACAAGTTTAATACTTATTCAGAGACCTAGACTCCTTCTCTCTCTCTGCTCTGTCATGTTCGAGCACAGAGGTCAACACAGTGTGGAAAATAACTACCAGAGCACCAGTTCTGAACATCAGATAGGAAAGAGGGTGTAAGGGCAAAGGGGCATCGAACCAGCAGAATAATTTTTTACATGGTTCTATTACCTGCTAGGCCACAGAACAGCCTGGGAAATTTTAGTTTTTTTATGTAAGTATATTGCTACCCAAAATACAATAGAATCTCTTTAAGTAGGAAATAAAGGGAGAATAGATATTCAGTAGAAAATCAATTGCTGAATTACAGTCAATAAATGCATCTGGCTCAACAACAAGATCGTTTAATAATTTTCCTGCTCTGCAGCTGGAGATATTCATTGTTGGGAATATGATTGATTTTCAAGTAATTGCAAAAATAATTTTAAATACCAGTCATGTCAATTTAATTTTGTTAAATTCTGACACACAACCTATCCGTTAATACACGGTAAATTTTACCCCATTCCAAGAGTCTTCAGGACATTATTGGATAAATATCAAGTGATAGAGTAAAATATCTCCTTTGAAGCACAAGATTCTTTCAAATATGATTTTAAATATTTGGAAAACTGCTCTTACTTTCCTTTCTCACTTATGATTGATCCTTAAGGAAGAAAAACAGGCTTGCAATTTCAACTAAGGCACTATTAATACTTCATAACAGCTTAATCATTAATTATAGCCAACATCCCTTGAAACACATAAAACAATTCCAGTTTTACAAATGGGATTCCTGAAGCTAAGGAAGGGCCTGTTTTTGGTTGGAAAATTCTCGCCATTATTATTAATCCTGAAAATGTTCTTGTTAGT
Organism: Canis lupus dingo; assembly: GCF_003254725.2. Taxonomy (NCBI): domain Eukaryota; kingdom Metazoa; phylum Chordata; class Mammalia; order Carnivora; family Canidae; genus Canis; species Canis lupus. Next base: position 6,333,626 of record NC_064245.1, read on the forward strand.
AGATGAACTGCATAAGAGACTTCCTAATTACCCCGAGTTCCATTAAAGTATTTTAATGCTTCATTAAAGCTGATGGATGGTACACACCTTTGATTATTCAGGTGCTGATTAGTTGTAAAAAACACTCACACCACCAAAGTGTCAGCTAAATAGAATTCATATCTTATGATATGTTAAGGCTGAGCCTGCATGGAAGAGATAAAGTCGGTCGTAGGAGCTCTCTTGGGCATTATTTAAAAGAGCTATTTTTATCGTCATATTTTGTTTTAGTATTTCCATTAATGTCTGAAAATTTAAACTAGAGAAACTATAAAAAGGCATTTCTTTAAACTTGTAAAATATGTGAATAAAAAAAAGGAGAAGAACAACGGAACTGAGAATTTTAGGGTTATTATCTTTTAACTCGTTATAAGTATTCTAAAACACACCATTGGTGGAGAGCCTGGGTGGCTCAGTCAGTTAAGTATCTGACTTGTAGTTTCTGCTTGGGTCATGATTTCAGGGTCATGAGATCAAGCTCCTGTCAGGCTCTGTGCTCACTTTGGAGTCTGCTTGGGATTCTCTCTCTCTCCCTCAGCCCCTCCCCCTGTTCTTGCATGCACTCTTTCTCTCTAAAATAAATAAAATCTTTAAAAAAAAATAAAGCACACAATTGGCAAGTCGCCAAAAAGGCATCTATTTTACTGTTGGAAAGAAGTCATGTAAATTAGCAACTTGACCAAAATAAAACGAGGTAAGAAAAAAAAAGAAAGAAAGAAAGAAAGAAAGAAAGAAAGAAAGAAAGAAAGAAAGAAAGAAAGAAAGAAAAAACCATGATCATGAAATTTTGTTTGTAATAGCAAAAACCTTTTCACAAATATTTTCCCCAGAGTCTGATCATTTAGAACTCCATGGCAACTAGCAATCAGCGAGTGATATACAATTAAGGATCAGCCTTTGAAATATCTCTGGCTTCAATATGCAGGGGGCTTCCCTACTGTTTTTCTTTCCATAAAATACATGTGTGGCCCCTTTGCCTTTGTAACACCTTATCTGTTGGATAATCCAAGTAGTGATTGCTTTCCCCTCCACTCCCACCTATTACATTGCTTTAAATGTTAAAGTTATCAGTGACTTTTATTTTAAATAGATTTTTTTTTTTTTAGAAAGTATATTTACATCACTTTGGGCAGCACCATGTGTCAAAATGATTCAAACATGCCTCCTAGTCATCAAGGATACCAAGGATTTGATTTATTCATTTTGATCTCATGAAGAGGTTAATGTCTCTGCAGTGCTCACGAAATTTGCTCCATTGAAGGGGGCCGTGAAAATGCTCATTTTACTGTAAGTGTACTGAGAGCTGAGCTCTCTATGACACCATTTTCAAAAATAGTTGCAGATCCAGCAATTCTTTCATTGCTTTGGAACCCACAGAGGATAGGATATCTCTAAGCTACAAGTTTGTAAGAGAGCCTGGAATTTAATTATTACCCTTACATTATTCTATAAGCATAATATGTCATAGAACCATTAAGATGCAATTTGAGAAAACAGTTCCTGTCAGTGAGGATTAGTAGTTAAAAGTGTGCATTCTGGATCCAGGCTGCCCGGGTTTGAAACCCAGCTCCACTGCTTATTAGCTGCACAAAATCCACACCCCCCCACACCGCCCCCAGCTTTACAGAGGTATAATTGAAAAAAAAAAAGTAAGATATTTAAAGTGTGCAGTGTGATGAATGTGAAGTATACAATGCAATACAGATGTACATCCATATTGTGAAAGGATTGTGTTAACACAATCCACCACCTGGATTGTCCTTGGATTTTGTCTTTTTTTTTTTTTTTTTTTTTTTGGTAAAAACATTCAAGTTCTATGCTCTTAACAAATTTCAATTTAGTACAGTAATATCAACACTAATCATCATGTCATACATTAAATCCACAAAACGAGTTTGAAACTTCTTACCAACCTCTTCCTATTGCTACCACCAATGACCCTGTAGGAACTACCATTTTACGCCCTGTCCATGAGTTCTACTTTTTTACACTCCACATAAAAATGACATTATGCAGTATTTGTCATTCTCCAGCTTATTTTCCTTAGCATAATGCCCTCCAGTATCATTCGTGTTGTTGCAAATGACAGGGCTTCCTTCTTTTTCAAGGCAGATTGTTCCATTGCCTATGTATACCATATTTTCTTGACCACTTACCATCCACTTACCAATACTTAGGCTGTTTCCCTAAATTGATTTTTGTGAATGATGCCACAAAGACCACGGGAGTTCAGATAGCTCTTAAAGATAGCGCTTTAGTTTCCTTTGGCTATATATCCAAAAGTAAGACTGTTGAATAATATGGTAGTTCTATTTTTACTTTAAGAACTTCCCAACTGACTTTCCTGATTTTTTTAAATACTCAATAGTGGATTGTCTGACAGTGACTTTCCTAATCCTGCCAACATGTTTTAAGTCTCTATATCTTGATAGGAAAACCCTTCCTCTTTGAAATATCTACAACAGCTCCTGGTTTCTTAACTGGATCCTACTTAAGAGCCACAAAGTGCAATGCTGCACACACTAACAAAACATAGAGGCTTAAAATACTAGAATGGGTTGGAGACATCTGAAACTGTAATGACACAAATGGAATTTATATTCTAATAAGACTCTCAAAACCATTCTCCACTACCCATAAAAGGGGTATTTTGATATTTCTAGCTACTTACTATTTTATGATAACTGAAAAATTGATACCTAAAGTGCAAGTAGAAAATATATACTACTATAGCCAGTGATAAATTTATTATGTATTTTGGAAAGAACTCTTACCTCATTAAGTTTAAGAACATATCCAGGATTCTACCGTGGGGCTAAATCCAAAATGTGGAAGATTATGTTGAAAGGATATTTTACTCCAATAACTGAAATTGTGATTCATCTTTACAAATTGCATATACATGAGATTATATATATGCATGTATCCATATGAAATATATCTGTATATTATATATAAATGTAATATTATATTATGTATATTAAATATGGATACCCTAGGTTTTCAGAGTCTGACCATAACCAACAAAATTTTTTTTTTTCAGATTTTATTTATTCTATTTTAGAGAGAGAGAAAGAGAGAGAGACTATGCACCAGCAGGGGGATGGGGAAAGGGAGGAGGAGAGAAACTCAAGCAGACTCTACGCTGAGGACAGAGCCGGACATAAGGGCTCCATCTCACAACCCTGAGATCATGACCTGAGCCAAAAAACAGGAGTCTGATTCAGTTAACTGACTGAACCACCCAGGCACCCCTGAAATGTTTCTTTAGAGAAAAGATTCTAGGGAAAAGTAAGAAGATGAGGGAGAGGAAGAGAGAGAGGCACCAGCTATGTGCAGGATGAATCATTTATGTGATCGACAGACTCATTTTGTTATATCCCAGAATACTTATGTAACTGGATGATGAGAGAGAGAGAGAGAGAGAGCGCACATACATATGCACATGCCAAGGAATAGGAGGAGGAAATTTTGCTTTTAGACTAATCCAGGAAAAAGCTAGTTGGGGCTTGTGAGAACACATGTCAATAGCAAACAGTAGTTTGAAAACATGCCTTAGGAATTTGCAGATACTGAGGAGAATGCTTTGGACTTCTTCAGATCACGAACTTAAAACTTCACATCACTTTTAACCTGAGCTTTTGATACGAATGTTTTCAGAATTTCCTGGCTACACATCTCTAAGCTAAACCCAAAGCCTGGCTGAAGTACAAGTAACAAATGTTTTCCACTCTGCATCATTAGGTGGCATGAATGTTATCACTGTCATTCTTACAAATCGTTGTACAAATATAAGTAGCAATACCAACCCTGGTGTTGTCATTTTAGTTTATAATTTGCTCTAAATATTTTTCCTTTAAGTCTCTTGATAATCCTATAATGAAGGTTAACTTCATTGCTTTAATTTTAAAAGGATGATACAGCCCTGTCATTGTCAAACTACCTGCTTTAGGTTAAGAAAATAAACAGTAGAGGATTTGCAATTAGAATGCTCTTTTTACTCTAATTTTTTAAGTGTTTTATTTTTCTGTACTCAGAAAAGGCATGAATTGAAGGATTTTTTATTCCAAAAAAATAAATATAGTGGGTGTAAATACACAATTTATATTTTCACTCTGTCAAAAAAAAAAAAGGACTCTTTTGATGGCAGTCGTTTAAGTCACTGACAACCAAGTTGATGTTTTTACTTTATTATATTTCATGGTCAATTGTTATTAAAATTGTTTCCTAAAATAAGGTTTCCAATATAATTCCGTTTTTGTCTCATGCAAGAAAAATTCCATCTCAAAATCTGACACAAACATTTCTCTTCTCAAAAGACCAGAAAATTAAACCCCAGGACCTCATACCAAATATGCAGCAATGTTTTTGAAATTTGTAAGTGTTTTTGTAAAGTGAAACTTATAGGTTTAATATTTTTTGTGTCCTAATTTTTCTAGACTTTTAGAGTAAATAATCCTTTCAAGGGATTTTAAAAAATGAATTCATAAATACTACTTTTCTGTTTGCTCTTTCCTAAAATTAAGGTGTTTAATCAGAAGATTTGTACTTTTACAAATAATACCTTTAACTTACATATTATCAATGGTAATACATAGTAAGGTAGTTTTGATGGTTGTTGATTTTAAGATTTCTCTTTTTCCTATTTAGGTTTTATTTATCTCTAAACCCAATGTGGGGCCAAACTCACGAACCCAAGATCCAGAGTTATATACTCTTCTTGCTAAGTCAGCCAGGGACCCCAAGACTTCTAGTTTTAAATAATTATAAGTAGAAATGTTGCAATAATTGTATATGATGTTCATGTAATATAGATACACCATCTTTAAATGGTAATAATTTACATAGCCATAGAAATCTAGAAATTTGCTTCTCTTGGTGCTGCAGTAATATATAATCTAAAGTTTAAGTGTACAGCAAATCTTGGAGTTTTATCTCATATAATACCAGAAAAAGTTTAAATCTAATTGTTTACCTGTGTTTTTCTTTTGATCTTTGATTTATGAATAATTTATTTAGAGCACAACACCTCATAAGACACAGCATATGGAAAATGAAAATTTCTTTTTGTGTAAAATTAAATATATATTCCCATGTTAAGTTTTTTTTTTTTTTCATTTAAAATCCTGTTAAATATTTAACACAATCTGAAAAAGGAGCTAATTTAGGTGTTCTGTTCTTTTGATCACCTCTCTTGAATAGGATAACTTCATAGAATTTCTCGATAAATCCCCCAAAAGGGAACTATTTATGTCTTTGAAGCAATGAAAAGGCTATTATTTGGTATGGAATTATTTCTCTTCACGGTGTGCAGTTTATCAGCCAATCAGCATTTATACTCTGGACATTCCTGCCTGATAATACCCATTTGTAAACAAAGATAATGGGCAAATATATTGGATAATTACAATAAAAAATAGACCTATTATAATTCTGTTTTTAATTTTATGAATAAATTGCCTGAATATTGTAAAGTAACTATTGAAAATATTCATTCGAACAGTTTTGCATTGTACTTGATACCTTCCATTCACTCTTCTAAGACACCCATTCACCCGCTAAGACACAGTACCCACTTTGTGACTGTATGGACAATGTCATTGGCCTCTGTTGCTCTATGGCTTCTGGTAAGTGGGGGCAGCCAATGTGAAGCAAAAGGGGGAAAATTAGGGTTAGATGGGAAAATCAATTCAAAGTAATCCCTTGACTTCTGCAAAGGCTTGCTAAAACTGGCTGCTTTTGTTTAAAAGGTGACTCAGCTCTCATTCTCTAGGTGCAAATAACTATTGCTGTCTCCCAGCCCCATTCAGGCTTAATATATCAAAGGTTCCTATCTTAGTAACCCTATGGTACTGCACTATCCATAGTTTGTACTCTGTGTGTTTGTGTGTCTATGGAGATAAAGAGAAAAAAGCGAGACAAAGAAATACAAGAAGGAATAGAAACAGAGGCAAAGGTGCATGGAAAGTTTCCAGAAATCAAAGCTCTGAGTTTCATGACCTCTGATAATAGAGATAAGAGCATAAACAAGACAGACCAAGAAAGGAAGAAAATCTGATCAAAACCAGTGGCTCCTGAACTAGTTTAAAATAGTAACCAAAAAAAAAAAAAAAAAAAGAGGGATTGGCTAGGAACAGGACCTAGGAAAAAAAAAAATAGGTGAATTAGGTAATAATCACTTTCTATTCCTGTTTCTATTTCCTTCTTTTTGTACTATATCTCCTCAAGATCAGACACATGCCTGTCACTCTCCCCCACCTCCAGGATCACAGGACTTGTTTCTTGAGCTGATGCCATCCAAAGTACAACCTGAGTAAATGACATTCTCATTATTTTCCTCCTTTCCCAAATCAAGTTATTTACCCCAATAGGTTTCAATATTACAACTTTTTGACTTCCAAATTTAAGAATATCTTTCTGTAGTTTGACCTATAACTAAAATATATCTTAAAAATACGCTAGTATTATCAACATGCTATTGATAAATTCAATTCCCTCCCAACTAACATGGTTATATTTCAACAAGAATTTTCTGTGGATGATGAAAATTCCAAGCCCTGGGTGTGAATTAAGTGGAATGATTAAGGGGTGAAAGTGCTGTATTCAAAATGAAAATGACCTAGGAGCATCCTAGGTACGTATTCTAAACTCTCAAGTGTTTGATAAAAGCAAATATACTTTGACTACCATGGTCTTGAAACCTATGTTGGCAAAATGAGGTGACCTTTGGAATAAACTACAAATATATAGTTACCTTATGTGCAGATTAGAATGAGGTCTTCCTTAAAATCATCTTTATGTTCCCTTAATATCTATGTCTCGCCTTGAGGATCTCTGTCCTCAGATCACTTTGCATCATGAAGGAGTAATTCTCCTACAAATTTCTTTTCATGCTCTTCTGCTAAATGGTTAATCTGAAGTGAAAATCTTGAAGAGCATCCTTGGGTCAGTGTGAATTGTGGAGTAAAGAATGACAAAATAAGATCTAGGAGAGGGGGGGACTATTGGTTAGGATTACAAATGCTTAATTCAATTCTGCATTATGCTCAATCAGTTCTACTCTCAAAATTATTTCTAATCTGCAGAATCTATACATATTAGTCAAACTAGTCAGAAAAAATCTATGCAAGGGCCAACAGTTTATGAAACTTAAAAAAAATACAAACAGGAAAAATACCAGTGAAGTTGACTAGGGAAATTTGAAGTTATCATATATCTAAAAATAAAGACAACTGTAGAACATGGTAATATGGTGACTGTTGCTTACAGGCCCCAGTATGAGCTAGAGTGATCGATCTGCAAGTTATGTAAGTAAGAAACAGATATAAAATCAGGTTGAAAAATACATTTAGGTGAAAACATTCAAAAGAAAAAAAACAATAATAAATAATGAATTGTCAGGACATGAATTCTAGGGAGTTCAGGAACAATTAAAATTATTGTATACAATAAGCACTTAATAAATATTAGTTGGATGTGTTGAGAAATATCATGAGGACCTCTAATATTCAAGGGATGATCCCTGGAGTCTCATCATTACAGACAATGAGGGTAGTGTATTGAGAAAATCTATTTTCATATCTGGCTAGATTCATAATCATTTGGGATTATCAGTGCCAGTGGCTAGTCTATCTTTTAGAGGAGAACACTCCATCATCTATTAATCCAAGAAAATGACTGAGGTGTCTTTTTTTTCCTCTATTGTTTATTTTGCCTATTAGAAGTTATGAGATATGCAGCTCCAAAGAAGCTCATCTTGTTTCCAAGAGCCTGTCCCATTCTGTGTGCCTCTTACCTGAATTTCTCATTTCTTTATCCAAGGAGGAGTCCAGAAGGGTTGGTAGAAAACACAGTATCCTTATTGTATATCTATCACAAGGTCTCCACTACAAGTGCTATCTGAATACCTATCTCTATATCTAAATGCACATTCTCTTCTCTTTCTCTCACACATGCATGTGCACACACGCACTCACACACACATTTTACTTTTCACCACAAATCAGTGCATGATTCAAAAGTGTGCTAACTTGTCAAAAGTTACCTAACAAGTAAATATGGAGCTATGATTTGAATTCAGGTTCTTCTACATTATGTTAGCAACAGGGAAATTAGGATATAAATTACATGTTCTTAATCTATTATATATTATTTTCAATTTAATAAGCTTTTCTTGTTAATATGTCAGACAGTATCTGTAATTTTCATATTGTCAGTTTTGTTAATCCCTGTCATTCTGTATTTGTGTTATTACATTCCATGATAAAAGAAAAAAAAATCACGTGTTTGTATCCATCTATTGGAAGAAAAGAAAAGGGTAGATAAGGACCCAGCCTCAGGGTAAGAATGTGAGCCTATTAGATCTAAGTGGCAGGGCACCTGATGTTTCTATAGATAGTTGTTTTAGCTTAAAAACACACACATATTCCTAATAATAAAAGCTTTCTCATACATTTAGTTTCATTAGAAAGTTCAATATTTTTAACTTTCAGTGAATTTCAGAGATGTACTCTTTAATATAAATCAACATTTTGACTGGAAAAATCTGCAAACTGCTTTTCTTACCACACTGAAGATTATTTCATTTATAAAATAAATGACATGCCATCAATAAGGAAGGCTGAGCTGGCAAAGACAGGCCTCACTCCCGGTACAAAAACATATGTAACTACTTTATCACACAATTCATCAAAATGAATTGATTTTAATTTTTTTCTCCCATCACTGCCTTTTATCATGCTCCATTGAATCTCCTTTTCCTTTCCTTTAACTACATTTTGCAGTTTCCAATTACTCTGTGTTCATGTTCAAATACGTAAGAGGCCTAGTCAACTTTAAAAATCAACTCTATCTTGATAATTTTCCCCATTCTCACTGGTGTGAGTTGGTATGTCATTATGGTTTGGATTTGTATTTTCCTGATGGCCAGTGATGCGGAGCATTTTCTCATGTGCTTTTTGGCCATGTCCATGTCTTTGGTGAAATTTCTATCCATGTCTTTTGTCCATTTCATGACTGGATTGGGTGTTGAGTTCAATAAGTTCTTTATAGATCTTGGAGACTAGCCCTTTATCTGATAGGTCATTTGCAAATATCTTCTCCCATTCTGTAGGTTGTCTTTTAGTTTTGTTGACTGTTTCCCTCACCGTGCAGAAGCTTTTTATCTTGATTAAGTCCCAATAGTTCATTTTTGCTTTTGTTTCCCTTGCCTTCATAGATGTGTCTTGTAAGAAGCTGCTGTGGCCGAGTTCAAAAAGGGCGTTGCCTGTGTTCTCCTCTAGGATTTTGATGGAATCTTGTCTCACATTTAGATCTTTCATCCATTTTGAGTTTATCTTTGTGTCTGGTGTAAGAGAACGGTCCAGTTTCATTCTTCTGCAAGTAGCTGTCCAATTTTCCTAGCACCATTTATCTAAGAGACTGTCCAAAAGTTGGAAAGGATGTGGAGAAAGAGAAACCCTCTTGCACTGTTGATGGGAATGTGACCAGGTGCAGCCACTCTGGAAAACGGTGTGGAAGTTCCTCAAAGAGTTAAAAATAGAGCTACCCTATGACCCATCAATTGCACTGCTGGGGATTTACCCCAAAGATACAGATGCAGTGAAACGCTGGGACCCCTGAACCCCGATGTTTCTAGCAGCAATGTCCACAGTAGCCAAACTGTGGAAGGAGCCTCGGTGTCCATTGACAGATGATGGATAAAGAAGATGTGGTTTAGGTATACAATGGAATATTCCTCAGCCATTAGAAACGACAAATACCCACCATTTGCTTCGACATGGATGGACCTGGAGGGTATGATGCTGAGTGAAGTAAGTCAATCAGAGTAGGACAAACATTATATGGTTTCATTCATACAAGGAATATAAAAAATAGTGAAAGGGATTAAAGGGGGAAAAGAGAGAAAATGAGTGGGAAATATCAGAGACGGGGATCCCTGGGTGGCGCAGTGGTTTAGCGCCTGCCTTTGGCCCGGGGCGCGATCCTGGAGACCCGAGATCGAATCCCACGTCGGGCTCCTGGTGCATGGAGCCTGCTTCTCCCTCTGCCTATGTCTCTGCCTCTCTCTCTCTCTCTCTCTCTCTCTCTCTGTGACGATCATAAATAAATAAAAAATTAAAAAAAATTTTAAAAAAAAGTTTAAAAAGAAAGGGAATATCAGAGACGGAGACAAACTATGAGAGGTTTCTAACTCTGGGAAATGAATAAGGGGTAGTGGAAGGGGAGGTGGCAGGGGGACGGGGTGACTGGGTGACAGGCACTGAGGGGGGCACTTGATGGGATGAGCACTAGGTGTTATACTATATGTTGGCAAATGGAACTCTAATAAAAAATATACAAAAAGTCAACTATGTTTAATTAATACTCACTTTTTATACCTTCCATTACCACTGGTCAGGCTTTCACAGAAGGGACTTGAGAAGAAAGGTAGAGCATACTCTCTTCCTGAGATGACTCCTCCTCCCAGTCCTCCTTTTCTACCTTTTTCTTGTCTTTTCTGGGTTTCTATTCCTCTGGCATGTTCATGTGGGAAAGAGGAATAGATCTGAGAGGCAATATACCCTTTCTGTATAAATTTGTCCACTGTCGTAGACAGTGCTGTCTCTCCTTTGGTTAAAACAGACTTGCCCTCTGTGTTTTCCATGAGACAGGGAATAGAATATTCTATCAAATGGAGGACACATGTGAATACTTCAGGAGACCCTGCAGGGCATAAGAAAATAATCTGGCATGGCCTTTTCATTTCTACAACTACTTACATCATGACATCTTTACTCAGCAGCCAGCTTTCTGTATGGTGGATCTTAAGACATTTCAAAATTTGGGGCATCTGGGTGGCTCAGTGATTGAGCGTCTGCCTTTGGCTCCGGTTGTGATCCTTCTTGTGAGGAATCCCTCATCAGGTTCCTCACAAGAAGCCTGCTTCTCCCTCTATCTATGAGTCTGTCTCTCTCTGTGTGTCTCTCAGGAATAAATAAGATCTTAAAAAAAATTCAATATTTATCTTTCCACGGGGTCCAGGAGACTTCATCTTTAACATTATAGCAAGCATAATGCTGGCTGTTCTATTGCTTTTCCATACCTACATTCTCGTTTTCAATGATAATCTTTTTCTTTTTCCAAGTTCAAATAGCATCAGTTCTTTGGGTGCATAAGCAAATATCCAATCAGGGAAAGAGATGCCAGCCTATGTAACTGCTTCAGTTCTTTTTCATAATACAAGATAATTATTGCCTATTTTTCCTCAGTTATAAGTTCTAGCAGCCCATTTTGGCATAATAAGGAAAGTCCCATTCAATGTGACATAAAAGATAAAAGCAATATAAAATCACTTTTTTAAAGAAATAAAAGAAAGCCATTAATGCTAGAAGCCAAAGGGGAAAAAACAAAACAAAATTATATATGTTAAAACCTTGTGGTCTATGGAGATATAATTAGAAACATATACTAGGGTTTTAAATGGTAACTGGAAGGAAAGATGTAGCATTAGGCCCCAAGAAACAAAAAGCTAGAACACAATCCTGCTTTGCTCAAAGACTAGGAAACTGCAACTGTGTGATCCACACTTCAAATCATAGGAGGGGTTAGTTATAAGAAAGAGAAAAGCAGAACCTCTATCATCCATGGATATGAGATCTGAAATTGTATTTCTATTTAGGAGTAGGCACCTAACATCAAAATAAAATAATATCCTCCATGTCCAAATGCAGTGGATAATTTAAAATAACGTAAGCTGGAAATGCAAATTTGACTCCAAAGAATGTGTCTAGAACCGAAACATAAGAAACTCTCTCCAGGAGGAAACAACAACAAAGACACTGTCCTTCAAAGATGAGCTCAAAAATAAAAAGGTCACTTGATGAGGGAATAAACTATGATGAGGGAGAGTCAATTGTTAAAAACAGGAGAGTTAGCACTTTCAGAAAATAAATGTAATAGCTAACCTAAAGGAGATCATGAAAGAAGTATTAAAATATGACCAAAAATATAAAAACACATGACCAAAAATATAAAGAGACATAGAATCATAAATGCTGTTTGTAGATAATATATTTGAAAAATAACTCAATATCACTTCTAAAATAAAAAATATGGTAATTAAAAAATTTAAAAGTAGCTTTAAAATGATGGATTATATAATAGATTTGAGGTAATACCCCATATAATATCACATAGGGATTTTAAAAGGAGGAAGGTGTGCATGACATATTAAAAGTACTAAGGATATAAAAAGAAAATCCATAGGAAAAAGAGAAAGAAAAAAAGAACTGTAGCAAATTGTGAGAAATCAGTCTTTTCTAGATTTAGAGAGAATACTAAGTCCTTACATTGACTGCACCAGTCTTCACATATTATAAAAATCCAGTCCTTACCCATATACATCACAGGGAAAATGAACATTAAAATGAGACAAAATAAAAAGAACTTTAATAGGTTGACAGATGACTTCTCATTAGTGAGAATAAATACCTGAAGACAAGTAATTAACATGTTTGAACAGCTGAGGGAAAATCTAGCTATCAGTAGACTTCTGTGTTCACCCAGATTATCAAACAGTAAGAAAATAAAGACCTTTTACATTATACTCAGAATTTCCTTAAAAAAAAAGAAAGAAAGGAAAAAGAAAAAAGAAAAACTTAAGGGAAGCATTACAAAAAAAAAACAAGAAAAGTCACACCAAGAAGAATAACAAGGAAGGGAATTAGTAAATATATTAGCTAATGTATTACTCATTTGCTGAAAAATAACGATTAATTTCAGAGAAGTTAAAAATTAGATCAGAAACAATATACTACACAAAAATAATACTAAAAATATTTGGAAGGCAATAAGTATATTGATTAAATTGTTTTATTACAGTCAAACATGCACATTGTTAATTTATAAAGAACAAATAAAAACTGAAATGCAGTGTTTTCTAAAGAAAGAGTAATAAAGACAACCTGATGTATCCAGAGGAAGATAAAACCTGGAAGACCAAACCAAAATGGTACACAAAGGAAAATAAAAAGTCCGTCTGTACCAGAAATAATACCTATGAGTAACTTGAACTTGAACTTACCTTTTATCAATAGTCATAGGTAATATTTTTAAACATACGCTGGCTTTTATATTAGAAGTTTAAGGGTCCTTAGAATGAATGATATTAAATGAGGTTAATAAGTAGAGTACAAGGGAAATGAAGAGTGAGAATTAGATGCATAGTTGAATTTAGGTATAATCTTTACATTTAAGATATCAAGCTAGATCAGCTGAAAATGATTACTATTAATATTCAGATATGGCCGTGGAAAGTGAAGAATCTGAGGATCAAGGAATTCAAAAAAGTAGAACATAGGAATATTTGTCTACATGGAACTTTCAATTCACCTAGGCTAATTCCCACTATGGGCTAGTAAGGTGGAGTCTCTTCAGGTGATGCAGTCATCATGTAAGTAAGAGGATCTAAGCAGAACATCAATAAACAGAAGACAGTAACACATGACATGAATTTCTAGTAGGAACAATTGAAAGCTATTGAAGAACAGGGTTGACATTAATTTTGTTTTGAAAAAGTTGTGCTGGTTTTGATGGAGAACAAATGCAGAGTGGCTACAGCAGGATTGTGAAGACAGGGGATTTTTAAACTACATTTAGTAAGTGATTGCTGCCATATAACCTTAATTAAGTTAGTTTATGGAGGGTTGAGTCTTTCAGTTATAGAGGAGAGGTTTTGCTTATGGATTATCTCAAACTGGCGCACCACTCTGCCCTATCTGTATATCAGAAGTGATGTGTTCTGTTTGATTCTGTTTGATTCTGTTTGACTGCAGATTAGATCATCAGCTGGTGTGTAATAAAAAATAAAGACAAGAGCAAAAAAACAAAATCCACTAATGCTTTTCTAGTTTGGAGGCAACAATAAAAGTATAGGTAAGCAGTAAACTATGCTAATTTCAGTGGATTAAAAAATGTAAGTCTTTCTCTTTATATATATATTCATATATTTTTGCCTTCACTGCAGACTTCACCAATTATTTGTTAGATATAGCTTAGTATTTCTGTCTATATCACATTGGATTTATCTGAACTTTGGCATGCAGTATTCATGTGGCATATTATAGATATTTTAAATAATTTGTGCGTGGGAGCACAGCATAACATATGAGGCACACAGTGTTTGCACTTATAAAATTTACACCACTGGTTTTGAAGACATTAGTAGATAACTTTTATTTTCCTTCCAAATCATGAACTTCACTTTATATGCCCCTGTGCTTTGCAACTGCTTTATTTAATTCAGTGGTGTTTACTTTTTTTCAAATACATAAAAGCCTCACATTTGATATGTCAAGGAAAAAAGAAACTTGTCTATATTGATATATAATAGTCACCTTTTATATGAATTCTTTGGTTGTAGGATTTCAGTGGTGATACATGCAGTGGAATCAATAAAGGGCAGAAAAAGAATCCTTTAGCAAACATGACAAAGAAAAGGTAAAAATGTATATCGTGAAGTAGATCTTATACTTGATGTCATGAACTTCTGCCCGATGGCAGTGATTGCACTATTGATACAATACATCTTTGATTGAAGAGGTCAAAATACTTGAGAAAAGCTCCAAAACCTATTTGTCACTGATAGCAAAGAAGATGGGAGAGTATGATACATTACTCTAGGGCTGATGTATAAAACTTCATAACAATAAGCCAACAATCTCAAATCACTCAATAATGTTTAAATTTCTTTCATAATACTATCATGGAAAATAAATGGTAGACAGGTAGGGATTCGGCAAATGTATTAGAATGGATTTACAGAAAGCACTATGCATGGGTATAAGGGAGAAAACACTCAAATCAACAATTTCTGTTTGTGCTGAATATATTGGCTGCTATTTTTCTCCCACTAGAAAAGAAAAAAAAAATCAGGGTCAAGAAAATTCTGAGGTAGTACTATGAGAGAGACAATGGGAAAGAATGCAGAAATGACTAATACTACTAGTCCTAAACACGGTAAATTAAGTATATCGGTTATTTTACTTATTTGCTGATAATTTTCAATAATTACCTAATAGTTTTAAACCAAGAGGATGATTCAGATATTTTTTCAAATAGTCCATCACTTAATATTAAAATGAAATGGAAAAAAAAAGGAGAACACAAAATGAACAAAATGAGAATAATTCAATATAATCCTGTACAGGAAAAATGGAAACATAAAGGAAAATAAAAAATATCATATAGGAAAAAATTAGCAACATTTTTGGGATTTTTTTTTTTTTTGGTAAGAATGTGGAGAAAAGGGAATCCTCAAAAAATTAAAACCTGAAATACCAGACCCCCCAGTAATTCTTCTAAATTTACCTGAAGAAAATGAAAACCCTAATTCAAAAATATATATACACACCTGTGTTAATGCAGCATTGTTTACAATAGCCAAGACAGGAAAGCAATGTCTCTCTCTATAGATGAATGGATAAAGAAGCTGTAGGATAGATGCACAATGAAATATTACTCAGCCATGCAAAAGAATCCATCTTGCCATTTGCAACAACATAAATAAATCTAGAGGATATTAAGCTAAGTAAAGTAAGTCAGAGCAAGACAAACACCATAGATTTCACTAGTGTGCAGAATCTTAACAAAACAAATGAACAAACACAACAGAAGACTCTTAAGTACATGGAGAGAACTAGTGGTTGCGAGTGGGATGGGAGTGAGGAGTAAAATAGGTGAAGAGGATTAAGAGGTACAAACCTAATTAGAAAATAAATCATCACGATGCAAAGCATAGCATAAAAAATATAGTCGCTAAGATTGTAATAACTTTGTATGGTAAGAGGTAACTGCACTTATCATGGTGAGCATTTTCTAATACCCATGTATGTAGTGTCGATACTATACCCACCTATTGTACGTACAGCCATACTGTACGGAAAAGAAAGGAAAAAGGAAAGGATAGGAAAAAGGAAAGGGAAGGGAAAAGGAAAGGAAAAGCAAGGCCTGTTACTATTCTTCCATAATAGAGATGCATTGCCCTTTCTTGTGAGCAAATTAAAATTACAATGACAGCAGAATTGTTGTATCCAGAAAATGTCTTTTGATTATTTCTTCTGTCATATGCTACATTTTGTTAAATCTGCCAAAGAAAAAACATTTCATTGACCCAGACTATGTTAACACATCCTTGTATATGCATACATACATACGCACACAAGTTAGCATAGTCAACAAAATGCTTTATCTTTGACAAATTATGTATATGTGTGCAAATAAAATATATAAATACACGATACGTAGCCACCTCTTCCCATATCTATTTAATAAATTGGGTGTTGTTCCTCCTTACTTTGTTTATGCCATTGGCAGGACACAGGTAGTTAAAAAATTATTCTAGTTACTTGCCTAATATTTTATAGCCCGCAAATTCATATGGCTTCTGAACCAAAAGTTTATTTGAAACAAATACTGTATTAGGAGGAAAACTGTTTGAAGGTTTTATTACAGTTGTCTAACAATCATTGAGTTTTTTAGTGGGGGAATTTCTTGGTAGAGTAAATTAAAATTGGAAGTTGAAGTTGCAAATATTCACAAATGTAATCAGCATATGACTTCAAATTGTCGACAGCCTAGTTTAACATGTTAGTTCTGAGTGGCCACAGCAGAGTCAGACTCAGCAACACGGCTGCCCAGCAGGAGTGTTGTAAGGACTCTGGGGAAGGGAGCTGGTCAAGATTTTATGATCTCATCTTTAACTTGTTCACCAAATATAAATGCTCTTATATTTCAGTCATTTTTGCTAATAATACAAATGGGATGTTTCAAAATACTTTGGCTTCCCTAATCACAGGTTTCAATAAAGTGATAAAAGCCATCTTCATTTTATAGCTTCCAGGTTGAACAATTATTGAAAAGGGATAGGTCTTATTAGGAAAATATGAATGTTCTTTGATGAAGTTAGAGGTTAAAATTAGAGGAGTGTAGTTAACTCTAACACTAGCATTTTAACCAATCAGTTGACTGTGAAGATAGAAGCATAAGGTGTAAAAAATTTACTAGGTTAAAAAAAACAAAAAAAAACAAAAAACTAGGTAGTAGGTTATTCTATTTTAAAAACATTTTCAATAGAAACTAAAAGCCCTAGTGTGTCATTTGGAGTAACTATTTGTATACTCTTATAAATCTTCTATAAAGATTAAGGCCTTTGCTCTAGAACTAGTTTGCTCTTGAATCCCTTTGATCACAATTACTCTGATTATATATATAAGTTACATAACCTCTCTGTGCTTGAGATTCCTCATCTGTATAATGAAGATAAAAATATGCCTTATAAGGATTAAATAAGTTGCTTCACACAGTACCTTGAACAGTGTTATTATTATTATTCATCCATCATTATTAATGATGTTCCATATTCAAGAAAACAAAAGGAAATTATGGTTATAAAACATTTGCTATTGCAAATTGTTTTTAAGCAGTGTTTTAACTTCCTTAAAGAGTATTGATAATTAGGGACGCCTGGGTGGCTCAGCGACTGCCTTCAGCCCAGGACGTGATCCTGGGGTCCTGCTATAGAGTTCCACATGAGGCTCCCTGCATGGAGCCTGCCTCTCCCTCTGCCTGTGTCTCTGCCTCTCAGTCTATGCCTCTCATGAATAAATACATAAAATCTTAAAAAAAAAAAAAAAGTACTGATAATTTTTTTATTCATTGTCACAATTCCCTTTCTTCAAAGGGAAAGAAAAATTTAAAAAGAAAAGAAACAAGTGAAAGGGAGTATTTTATTTAAATGGTGATATTCAGTTTATTGTCCATTTTCTTTCTCCTAATTCACTATTTCCAAGACACCACATGATCGGCACGTCTTCATTTACAGTGACAGAGCTCAAAAGCACTGATGGCTAAATGAGAGTCATACTTTTAAAAGAATGTTTCCCGGGCAGCCCTGGTGGCGCAGCGGTTTAGGGCCACTTGCAGCCCGGGGTGTGATCCTGGAGACCCTGGATCAAGTCCCACATCAGGCTCTCTGTATGATGCCTGCTTCTCCCTCTGCCTGTGTCTCTGCCTCTCTTGCGCTCTCTCTGAATAAATAAATCTTTAAAAAAAAAAAAAAAAAAAAAGAATGTTTCCCACAAAAACAGATGCTTATCAATTTCTTTCACATTTCTATACCTACGATGAACTAGATGTAGAAGCTGATGGCATGCATACTGCAAAAATAAAGTGAAAACAACACTACGAAATTCTTCTCTAAATTCTCCATTAACACCACTTCCCTGGGGATCCCTGGGTGGCGCAGCGGTTTGGCGCCTGCCTTTGGCCTAGGGCGCGATCCTGGAGACCCGGGATCGAATCCCACATCGGGCTCCCGGTGCATGGAGCCTGCTTCTCCCTCTGCCTGTGTCTCTGCCTCTCTCTCTCTCTCTCTCTCTCTCTGTGACTATCATAAAAAATAAATAAAAAAAAAAAAAAAAAAATTAACACCACTTCCCTTACTCTTGATTCTGTATGTTTTCCAGTAAACTCTAATTTGCTTCCTTCTGATAAAGTTGAATGTTCTGGAGGCCCACTCAGTAATTATGACATCACCTGTACTCTCAGAAACAGGAAAATGCAATTACAGAGGAGGTGATTCAAGCTCAGATTCTTTCAAGCCAAAAAAAGATTGAGTTGCATTTAGTTTGAATATTCTATAGTTTGAGAGCTATGCAGTTGACTGAATTTAGCCAAAAAAAAAAAAAAATGTATTTCTGCAGTTGTCTCATATATCCTAATATTTATAAGCCATTTCTATATCGCTTCTCTCCATAATATTCAAATATTTGCCCATAAGGAATATTTTTCCATGTTTATTATAAACTCTCTTATTTACTGAGCCGCACATTATATTTCCTAATTGGTAACTGGTTACCTAACTTCTAAAGCTACTTACTTGACTGACCAATTATACCATTTGTATAGCTGGTCAGTGAATAAAATAATACTGGATAACTTTCCCTAAAAGTAGCAAATTATTCTATATAAAAATCAGATTTATGCTTAGAGATATAATTCAATAAAATAGTGCTATGAAGGGGAAAAGTCATATATACATACATCTGAACTTTTTTTTTTTTACATAGAGGAGAAAAATGCATTTCCTTATAACGATACAAATGAATTTGTTCAGGAAGTCTAGATAGTAATCGCAACCAATTTCTAATGGATCCTGTTGTTTTTATCACTACACTATACACATTTGTTTCACTGTAGCTAAAACATTTTGCCTCCTCAGTGCAATCCTCTTTATGTAGTAGTAGTGACAGATTCTACAAGTTGTACAGTTTCATTTTTCCATTAAAATGTGTATGGTTTTGCATAAGTGTGTATGTGCGTGTGTTATGGGAAGAGATAGCTTTTTTACATAAATGGTTTTAAAAAGCCAAATTCTACCTTTTACCACTGCCTGACTCTTTCTTTGTGGTTTTGTTTTCTTGGCCATAATCTCAAAGGTATTTTCTCTGAAGAACCAAACCTCCAGGCTAATTTTCAGCACATTGATTAAATTTAGGGAAGTTTTCTAATATCCTTTATTAAACTTAATTTTATTACACCTCCAAGGTACTATTTATTTTTGTATTTTTTTTTCTAATTGTGGAATAGAGAGATTGAAATAAAACAGAGATTCTGATGTCCCTTAGGATTTGGAAAACTTCAAATAACATTGCTCTTGTCCTAACAATGAAAACAGCCAGGTGTTCGAAGAATACTAAAAGTTGAGGATGATGACAATGTTCTCTGGCTCCACTGTGTTGGCATGAAACCTGGATCTCCTGCTCCAGGGTCTCTCACAAGAATGCAAGTAAGGATTCAGGCCTGAAGGCCTGACTCCAGCATGGTCCACTTCTAAGTGTCTGTTGTCAAGATTCAATTTCTCACAGGCCGTTAGGTAGAGGACTTTCGTTCCCTGCTCGCTTTTGGCTGGAGACAGCCCTTAGTGCCTAGTCACCTGGGCCTCCACACTATGGTGACTTACATAATGACAAAAGTGATATCCTGTCACCTTTGTGTACCGTTTACCGAGAAGTCACAGGTACTACACCCCAAAGTGTTAGCAGCATGAGATAGAGACCAGTGGGGGCCTATAATAGTAACTACCTGCCCGTACCAAATTAATATAAGTGCAATTAATCATTATGTTTATAGAAATCCAGTGCCTAAGCTACATGAAAGTTGGTGGCATATTAGATAAAAAATAAAGCTATTCTATATATATTTTGTTCCCTATTTTAGTCATAAATAAATGCTAGAAAAATCAACTTTTTACCTATGCGTTTCATTACAGTCATTGTGATATTGATTTTCTTTACACAATTGTATTCCTTTTTATATTTTGTGCTTCTGAGTATGTAACATAGTTCTTTTCTGACTCAGGCATACCATATATTTGATTGGTTTTAATCTCCTTTATTATAATGTATTATAATATCTAAAAAATGCTATATCCTAGAAAGCTTTATCTTGGAAGCCAATAATATCTGTCATATTTATACGCCGGGTTGTAGTGATTTAGCATATGATTTTAATTAGTATCTGGCTAAGCAAGTTGTCAAGAATTTCACTTATTTCATAGCCAATAACAATATGTGTGATAACAATGTAAGCTCACCATAAAACACTAATTCAAATTTGGTCAAAAAATTTTATGACATATACTTAAAGGGCTTTAGCTAAATTTTTAAAAATTAATATTTAGCAGTTTTGGTATTTCATTTTGATCCGCTCCTTTTGGGAGATATATTATAAAAACATAATTTCCTTCTAAATGTTTATTTAATAGTGCATTTTAATTTCTACTTTAAAACTAACATTTTATTCAATTTTTTATTACTTTACATGCAATACTTTACATTGTGTTTAGCATGAGTCTTTTTACATTTACTGTTCATCATGAGTCTTGTTATATCCGATGTTTATTTTTACATTCTTGCCACTTACTCCACTTATATAGATACTTCTAAGTCTTTAATGATTCTGACCATTGCTCCTTAATTGAAAATTTATTCAGTAAGACGACACTGGAATATAACACTTTTCAATCCAATTAAAAATCGCTTAATATCTCAAAGCATTTGTTTTACTATTTCACTATTAAACATTTTATCTTGTGAAATTGTGTTTTTATAATTTCAAAGATATATATTGCTTTAAACATACAGTGCATTTCTGGAAAGCTGAGAAAAAGTATCTATTCCATTATATTATTTGACAAGGGGTCATTTTAATATGAATGATCAATTTGCTCCCTGTTAACCTCTTTGTCAATTTATCAGGAAAATAGAAGCTACAGCATTAAAATGGACATAGTGTATCGTCTGAGGCACACTGAATTATTATTTGATTTTTTGGACTCTAAGGTACTTACTCTTTTTTAACTGGATACAATCCAAATTATAGCCTAGGATTTTTATCTGGAAAACATTCAGGATAAAATAGAATGATATATGTATGTGTGTGTGTATATATTTATATATACACTCATTTCACTGGAAGATGTTTACTGATTCATTTACTCATTAACAGAATATTCATTGAATGTGTACTACTTGCCAGACACTGAGAATAAAACAAATAAAGCTTTCTGTTATGGAGCTTACACTCTACTCTTTAGGAAGTATATAAATTTTATTTTTTATATTTATATATATTCATTTTTATATCAATTAATTATAAAATGCTACAGAGATAAGGCAGAGAAAGTACACAGTAAGTGTAGATTTGAGAGGAGGGATAACAATGCTTATAATTGCTTTCAATAGCTTTTAAAGTCATTACAGAATTTTAGGTATATGAGAGCACAGAGATCATCAAATCCAAGTTTATTTTATAGATGAAGATATTGCTGCCCAAAATGGGAAGTGATATAAATCAGCCAAAATCTTATTAGATCACATACTGGCAAATTTGATTTGGAAAACAAGACATGTATTTCCAAAGGCAGTGCCCACTTTACATTACTAACTTGTTCCAGAGTGTTCCAAGTTTGCTATCAAGTATTATACCTGAGATGAAGGCCAAAGCCTTTTTTCCCTGTACTTATCTCTGAAGCCCCATAGCAAAAAAGAGTACTACCGGCACTTTTTAAAGTTTTTTTTTTGTTTTTAATAGTATTTTTTTCAGGGATCCCTGGGTGGCTCAGTGTTTGAGCATCTGCCTTCAGCCCAGGGCATGATCCTGGAGACCCGGGATCAAGTCCCACATCGGGCTCCCTGCATGGAGCCTGCTTCTCTTTCTACCTGTGTCTCTGCCTGTCTCTCTCATGAATAAATAAAAAAAATATATTTTTTTAAACAAAGTATTTTTTCAGATAGTTCTTATAGTTACAATCACATTCTTTCTTACTCTACATTTATACTCATGGACTCTCATGATTATATAACACTGGAGAGTACGAGACGTATTAATGTGTGTGTATGTATGTGTGCGTGTTGTGTTCAGGCCACATATCATATCAGGTCGTTTAGTATAGAAAAAAGAGTTGACACCTACAACACATTTGATGCATTTTATGAGGCACTTTCTCAGCCAGGACTACTGTAAAAAATGTTCCGAAAATAAAATAATTTACATATATATTTTGACTCTGAGTCTCCTTTAATGCTTCCATTCGGGCTCCAGGAAGCACATATTTACAAATTTTGGAACGCCTCAGGGAAAGCTGAGTAGTGTTGAAGTGGCTCATTTCTTGGTGTTCTTAAAATATCAATCAGTCTTAGGCTAGAAATGAGAATTGAAATCTCCACTGGCTTCAAGGGCACATCTGGGCTAGAAGGCTGTCATGTGGACTCAAATTTACCCTGAATACAAATTGCAGTTCCTAGCCATAAGGAAAAAAAAAAAAAAAAAAAAAAAAAAAACACAAAAACAACAACAAAAAAACTTTAGGGTTATTTAAAAACATAATCAGTCAACGGGCAGCTTTTTATTGTGAAGTCAGTAACCATCTGCAGTCAATAAAAAACTACCAGTTGGCCTAAACACGTAGATGCACACTGGTCACTTGTGTTTTGGCTTAGATTTGGTCCTATGCCCATGTGCACCTGTTTATCCATTCCCAAATGCAGTCGTGTGGACTGGAGGAGGCAATAAGTGCAACAATGCCAACGAGATATGCAATACACCTGCAAGTAAGTGTTTTCAGATTTTTATCCACACTTGCTTTAGAACGATGCTTCTACCAATGAAGGCGTGCCAGTAAGTTTTATCTGCAAGCCCAACTTTAGTCACAAAAATGGAAAGAAGAAGCATACAGATGAATATGGTCTATATGTACCTTTACTTCATGAAAATGTAAGTTGAAATCAGGGTTGTGAAACTTTATAAATTGTTCAGGAATTACAGTGATTCAATATAAATGAAATCACAGCTGGCAGTGATGTAAGACTGCTGTGAAGAACAGCTTTGCTTAAAGGTGCTGCTATCACTTGGTCAAGGGTTGCTTCAAAGCAGGGGAAAGGGCTACGGAATAAAAATAATGAATAGTGGAAATAAATAAAATAGAGAGAAAACTATTGATATAGCATGAAAAATATAAAATCCATTAAAGTAATAACAGTTCAATCTACTAAAATTTCTCAAGGTATCTTGTAAAATAGCTCTGCATGATTTCTCTTATTTTCAGCTATGATGCTCTATATAAATAGGTTCAAAAAAAATAGGTTCAAGTTCTATTGCTTGTATGGGAAAATGAAAAGCTTTAACTTGACATCAGAAAACCTGGAGTCAGAAAACAGAAGTTGTCACTCATGTGTGAATTTGAGAATTACCTTTACCTCTATGATCAGTAGTTTCTTAATTAATAAAAAGAAATTACAGAATAATAACTCAAGTCCATTTACTTTAGAAGTGAAAAGACGCAGCACAGAGATAAAGTAATTTGCTTTAGGTTGTCAACTGAAAAATTAGAGCTGAGGCTAAAGTTTACATTTCCAGACTTTGAGTTTAATGGGTTTTTTCAGGGCTTTGCTCTTCAAAGTATGGTCCCTGAAGGAACAATATCTGTGTGACTTGTGAGCTTGTTAGACATGCAGAAAAGCTTTCTAGATCCCAGAACTACTGACTCAGAATCTGCATTTTAAACAGATCTTCTGAGTTGGAAAAGCAACACCTTGCAATTTACTGCCTTCTCTCTGTGGTTGATGTGGGGAACAAATGAGTTGATAAATGTAAAACAAACGACGCTCAATTAACGCAATGTAAGTGCACCTAATGGCACCTCTAAAAGTGCTTAATTAAAAATTTGGAATCGACTTGTATAATTTTACCAATATCCTCACATTTATCAAAACCCCAAATTCCAATGAATTAAAAACCCTTCCAAGTCAAACTGAGAATAACTATTTCAATTAAATATTCATGGAGTATGTTGCAGTATTTAATCTACAAAAGATATCATCCATGAATGCAAGAAGAGTTTATAGAATTTATATTTTTTCTCCCTTTCTCAAAGTGTATTTATGATTAGATGCAAGCAAAGTTATAACCTAAGAATAGGGAAACGGTACAAGATAGTAGTGGAAACAAAGTTTTACACAGCCATTTTTTGATATATTTACATGAATGCATAGTCCTTAACATGACCAGAAGAGTGGTACTAATTTTAAATTTGCAGTTTTTACATATAGAAATAAATATGGCAATTGCATATTCTTTGAAAGAGACATCTTAAGTGCCAAACATAGTGCTTGAGTAACCTAAGTACTATATGTGTGTGTGTATACAAATTTTTTTTTTTTTTTTTTTTTTTTACCAAAAAACTAGGGAGTGGAATTAGGTTAAAAAATTTTTTTTCTCATCACCTAATACAAGAAAGAAATGGGATCGAATTGTTGTTATCACTGAAGAAAAATATGACAACTCAACAAAACTGAAACTTAAGATTCCCTTGTCTCAATCCAATTTTGAGATGAAGACACACTCATTTTGAGAAACTCTGTACTACGATGACTAAAATGAGCTTTGTGCTCTTCCAAATACTACATGGAATAAAGCAAAATGTAGCATAATCTTTATTCTTAAAGATGCAATCAAAAATAAAAATAAAGCAGCACAAACATAATAAGTTGATGCAAGCTTGGCTCTATTTAAAATCTTACAATAAGTGCAAATGTATGAAAATGTCATAAATAAAATATTTTAAATAATTTTGATTCTGGAGTAAGGTAGACAGAGTAATACCTGCAGAGATTTCTACCCACAAATCCTAGGAATCTGTGAATATGTGTTACATAATATTGCAAAAGGAATTTTGCTGATATAATTAAAGCTATGGATAAGAACCATTGTCTTGCATTATGTACTTCACCTCATATTGAAAAATGCATATTTTACATGAATGCAGGATTGCTTTAAGAAAAACATACCTGGAGTGCCTGTGTGGCTTAGTTGGTTAAGTGGTTCAGGTCATGAGTCCTGGGATCCAGTCCCTCATTGAACCTGCTTCTCCCTCTCTTCTCCACTCACGCTCTCTCTCGCTATCTCTGCCACTATCTCCGTCTCTGTCTCTCAAATAAATTTTAAAAAAATTAAAGGAAGACATACCTATATACTCTAACAGGATTTGAGAAAAGACAAAGTCATGACATGACAACATAAAGCAAAAAGGAGGTAAAGGGTCTAAAGCTAGGGAATGTAATGCCAGCAAAGAATGGCTTGATAAGCTTATAAAGAGGTTTGGCTTAAAAATGTTGAGCTAGGAGGAGAAAAGTGTTGAGCTAAGGCAGAAGCAGCTTCTGCCAACCAAGAGTCAGGTGATGAGTTTCCAGACACCGTTAAGATAATGACTGAAGAGAACGGATATCTGTCTTAACAGGTTTTTAATGCAGATGAAAGCACCTGATGCTGGGGGAGCAGCGGGGGGAGGGGGGGCAGCCACATAGGACATTTACTAGTAAGGAAGAGAAGCAAGCACCAGGTTTTAAGGCAGGTGGGGATGGGCTAACTGTACTGTTTTGTGCAAATACAGTTGGGTTGATGATTGAGACTGCCTTGATCTGCAAAGCTGCTAACGCCTAAGCCTTGAAGGAATAGATAAACACCAGCTGCTAGTCTTTTGTTGTACAACACGAAGGCCTGGACCATGAAAACCCTTTTACTGGATTGGTTTCATCAATGTTTTGTCCCTGAGAGCAGGAAGCACCTTTCCAGCAAGAGACTGTCATTTAAAGTTCTTTTGATATTGGACTATGCCCCTGGCCACCCATAACCTTAAGAGTTCAACACCAAGGGCATCACAGTGGTCTACTGGCCCCCATAAATGACGTTTCCAGATCATAGGAGTCATAACGACCTTTAAGGCTTATTAGGCAGGATATTCTTTGGAAAGAGTTTGTCAAGGTCATGGAAGAGGACCCCAACAGAGACAACCTGATCAAAGTAAGGAGGGATTATACCACTGAAGATGCCATCATAGTTAGGGAAAAGGCCACGAAAGCTAGACAGACTGAAGCACATTTTTTTTCTGGAGAAGACTGTGTCCAGACACTGTGCACAACTTCACATGATCTATGACAGAGCCAACCAAGGCAATCTTTAGGGACTGTGAATATGGCAAAAATGGTTGGCAGTGAAGGGTTTCAAGACGTGATCTTTGACAGACTCCAGAGTTAAGAGATACCACACCAGCAGAGTTAACAGAAGATGGACTTGATGCTTCTGGACCAGTATCAGATGATGGGGCGGGGGGGGAACAGAAGCAGCAGGGACCTAAAACAAATTGACATTACACAGTATGGCAGACGTGTTCTGTCTCTACTACTTTTAACTTCTCTTTATAACATGGACCCTTCTATTTTATAGGCACCGAAACTAAAGCAAAAGGTGGAAGAGAGATTGGTACTGTATAGAAACATTTTTGGAGAAACAATTTGGAGAAATAATAGAAAAAGCAAACAGGTAGAAATTACAGTGTATTTCTGTAGAGTGTGACCAAGTGTGCCTGCCTCTCTTGCCTTCCATTCCACGTTCTCCACCTCTTCTGGCTCCGCCGTTCCTGAGGCCACAAGATCAACCCCTCCCCTTGCACTTCGGCTACTCAAGGTGACAATGATATGACTAACTTTAAAATGATCCACTTCTATTTAATGAATAGTAGATAATCATCATGTCTTCTAGTCAGTCAACTTGTGTACAGAATTGTCTTTGCGTGAAAAATCAACAAGAGCAAGGACTGCAAGAGACATTTTTGAGTCATCATCATGACCTAAGTATTCATTGTGTAGGATATCGTGTGCAAGACTTGTATGGAGTTGGATGGCCTATCTTTACCTAAGCATAAGATGAGAGAGATTTAACATAAAATTAATCTGTTAATTTTCTCACTGTTTCATAACTTTGCTTTCAAAGAATTATATTACCATACAGTAGGTCTGTCTCATAATTCAAGCAACTGCATACCAGCCTATCATCACAGGTAAGTGTTTTTTTTTTAATGTAACAATATTGCCAATACTTTATTATCAATATGACTATAATATGGTATTCCATAGTTTCTAACAATTTATTAGTGTATAGGTGAGACTACCACGAAGCAATCATATTGATTACCTTAGTCTCCCATAAAGCAATCATACTGCTGCTTCATCATTATCAATGAATGAAATCTTACACTTGTAAATAAATATATTTTTTCTTTTTCACGTTATTTTTTGAGTTATATTGTCAGATTATGTGTAACATCTACAATGTTTTGTATCATATAGGACAATAGAGACGTAGGTAATGAGAGACAACGTATCCTGTAAACACACGGCAAACTCACAGTATTAATATAGTAGTACTGTAAGTACATTTTCTTATGATTTTCTTAATAACATTTTTTCTGCAGCTTAATTTTTTTAAGAATGTGGTACATAATACGTATACAAAATAAGTGTTCACCATTTATGCTATTGGAAAGGTTTCCAACCTACAGTGGGGTATAAGTAGCTAAGTTTAGGGGGAAGTTCTATGCATATTTTTGATTGCATGGCAGTCAGCACATCTTACCCCTGTATTGTACAGGGGTCAGGGGTACATGTTTATCTTAATCACTCTTTCAGTAACACCACACCAAATTAAAATTAAACTAGTATAAGGTATCTTACAATTTTGTTATGAACTTTGTAGAAAGGAGTCAGTGCAAGCTTTATTTAATATAAATCAAACATACTTAGTGGGAAGGTTTTTACTAACAATGGAGTCTGGACATCAACAGTGTACATGATGGAGCAACAAATACCAAACGAAAACAATGAGTATATCCACAACCTAGTCGAGAATACAAAGAAAGAAATATGGAATTCCAATTCTCTTTATAGTAGAGAAACTCAGTTCTTTATATAAGAGAACACTTCTCAAAAACATTCTATATAAGCTTTACTATTAAGTAAGATAAAGCTGGAATGTCACTGTTAAATGATCTATTTAGCTTGGAGAATCTGGCTAGTTTACTGCACTCACATGAAAAAAAAATCATAGCTATCACTAACAGTTGATCATGAGAAAATGGCTTCACTTAAGGAGTTAAAATAGCAAATATGATTATTGAATCCACACACATTATGTACATCCCTTATAATAAATTTTGATCCTGCATTTATTAAAATAGCATTTTCTTTTGTCTATTTCATTGCAATATAAGAATGAGATACCTTTCAATAGGTAAAATTATGTGTACAGTGAATTTTATGGTTTTTACTTTGCACTAAAATATTTTTACTCAAGGTATTCCTGGGTACCAGAATTTCCTCTGTCTCTCCATCCTATCACGCTACAGTGACATCAGATGTCAAAGAAGAAAAAATGTGAATACATGTTTATATTACATACCTTCCTATTTATGAACTGTACTATTACTAATAACTCCATATTAAAATTTATGGTAATTATATCAAATGTGCCAGAGGAGCTGTGCCTTGGTATACATATTAAAGGCTTTTATTTTCTCTTCGTTGGAATTTCATTACTTTAAATATTTTAATTTCTCTCAGGCCACCTCAAATTGATAATTCATTACTTCCTTCTCTCAATGCTGTTTCAATTCGATGAGGGTTTTTTTTTTTTTTTTTTCTTATGCTGTTATCCCTTCTGAAGTAAAGGAAAATTGACAATTGGCAATACAATAAGCTAACACCAAGTGCAACATATCAAGACTCCACTCAGGTCTATCTTGATCTTCTGTTTGGTTGGTTTTTTTGTTGTTGTTGTTTTGTTTCCAACTTATGTCATATGATTTTATTTTTTTATTACACTAAAAAGGAAAAGAACAATAAAGAGTTGGAGAGCACTTGCCTTCTTATTCCACTTTCTAATACACCTTTTTCAAATGGTTACTCACTCGTTGGGAATTCTAATAGTTAGGTTCATTCTCAGGGCCAGTGTCATCAATACAACAAATATTAATGACCCTTTTCTACTGGTAGATATTTTGCTATGTGATACCATGTTGTCCCTCATGGAAATTGATGATTATAACGAGAAAAGTAGAGGAAGATAAGGACAGTAAGGATGACCATAACTGATATTTCATGAATGCTTGTTAAATACTACAAGCTTAATAGAGATATATACATACATAATTCATGTTAAGGTCGTTTTTTCATATATAATCCTCACAGCAATCTATAAAATACTCACTATTTGCGTCCCCATTTGGCAATTCAAAACATAAATTAGAGAAGCTTATTCAAATAAAATGTTGACTAATTTTTTAGATATATTAACTTCCTTAGTAAGACTAATAACCATACTTGGACTCCCAAGTATACATTTTTTGAGCACTTAACTATTTGCTCAACACTGCATTAAATTCTTTACCAAATGTACCTCAAATAATCTTCAAAATCTTAAGAAGGTGGTATTTTTTTTTCTATTTAATAGACAATGAAACAAAATCAAAGCTACTCAATTACTTAGGAGAAGTACTGCAGATCCATCCAATTCTGAGTCTAAAATCAAACCATTGTTTACTACTACAATGTTTGCCATCAGTGTACACTGCTTTAATTTAGGTAATAAGTATTTCATGGGATTTATGTCAGAATATGGGCATGGCCTGTTATCTCTGAAAGACCTTAATTGAATTAGGGATTTGGGGCCATTTAAATGAACAATTATTAGTGTGTTTTTTTTTTCTTTTAATTGAGGGCACAAATGTAAATATAAGAGGGAATGACATTTGAGTTTTGATGACTGATTATTCCAAATCCTCTAATATATACACAGGAATATTTCAAGTAACAAATACTTCTTGATTACACTTTGTTAAAAGCATTGGTATAAATCGCATGGATATGATTACTGTGTTCAAGTGTGATGCTCTTCGGTTGGATGACCGAATAGCACTTAAATCTCCAAATGATTAGAAGTAGCTTTCTTTCCCTTGAGGATAAAAATGCTGTAATGATTGTCAAAATTAATTATCTAGAAGGCACCATGCCATATACTCTGCTCAGATCCACATGTCACAGCCATGAAAATGTAGTTGTCAGAGAGTCTGCTGCAGAAAGCATAGTAGATTCCCAGCCCCAGTCGCCACCTCTCAGAGCCCACAACCACGTGGGTCTAAAGCCATAATTCCATCTGCCAATTTCGATGTATTGTGGGGCCTTTGGCTTGCTGAATATCCATCAACCTCATCAAATTCTTCTGCAAACTGCCCAGGAATCTGCCTCAGGCTGTTGAACTGACCTGTCCTTGCTGTCTTCCCTCACAGGTGTCAGACCTGCTTGCAGTCAATGGGCTCTCCTTGCCTACCCTTGCTCCCCTGCTCCTTTAGTCTTCACAGAGATTTACTGTCCTATCCCATCCACCAAGATGCAGAGTACCTGAGCTCACACATCAAGTCAATAAATCCTTTTCTTGGAATAGGACTGGAAATGGGTCCAAAGTGAACTATTGAGTTTATTTTGAACATCATTTCTAAGACCATTTGTTGAAGGTAGGCACTTGGAAGTAACTTGAAAAAGAATCTGTTAAACTGCCTGATGAATAAAGTGTTCACCTCCAACCCTGAGAAAAATATGTGATTCTTACAGGTCAATCCTCTTACAGGGGGGAAAAAAAAGCCAGACTAAGTTCATAGTGACTCAGGTTAGGGGTGACAGTGAGGGTTAAGGCGAGAGTGAAATGATTGAAAATGCCCTTCACATGATATACTGCACTGTTCACTGGAAAGAGATACTGCTCAAAATTGATTTCACATATAAACCTCGTGAATTAAATTCCTTTTGCTAAGGAAAAAATAAAAGTACGAGGTGGGCTTTGGGTCAGGATCTAAGTTAAAAAGTACTTTTTATGTGCTTCAAAGTCAAGTTGGTTATAAGCAAACAATTTGGAGCTTTTTAAAATCAAATTAATTTATCTCTGCATTTATTTATTTATTCATTCAACAATTAGAGAACTAGTTGTGGTGCACAGACTGCTAGGGATCTGAAATACAGATCAAATAAAACACCAACCTTGCCACAGTCTGATTAAAGTATCAGGCACCTAAGTGAGCACTTTAAACAGTGAGAAAATACTAGTGGTACATGAAAATGGGAATGGAGCAAGTTATTATTTTTAAAAAGTATCTTCCCATGCATTTTCCACCTGATTTCTAACTGTTGCATTGTGAGATAAGCATTGTATTATCTTCCTCATTTTATTTTTTGGTATTGGGAGGGGGTGAATTTCAATATTGATGCCCAAGTAGTGAATTTAGTGAATTTCCACTATTTCATACTGTACTATACTCAAAAAAAAAAAAAAATCTTAGATGAAGTCAAAATCATGACAAAAATTTTAAATTCAATGCCCAAATTGAGGCAGGTATGTTGTAGGGGTTTCATAAAGATATTTTTAGCCGCAGTAGGATACTAGTACTGCAGGAATATATTCTAAGTCACACATTTATATTTTGATTTAGAATGTTTGTTACGAGGGGCAAAGCTGATAACCGTGCCTCTTCCCACATGCATGCCTAAAATCAGCAATATAATCAATAAATAGCCATGAAAAAACTTTAGCTTAGGGTGAATTACTCTTCTTAATTACAATAAAGTCTTTGCATAATTCCCTATATAATGCAACGATGGTAAAAACAATAACAGCAACAACAACACAAAAACCAAATGCAATATGGTGATGATGATTCTACATTTTCCTTAGTTAAGTTAAATCTAATCTGGGATCCTGTCAGGCAGCTAAATAGACAATGAATCTTCGTAAATAGTCAAATGTTCTAATAAGTCTGCTCAATGTAAATCTAAGAGTGTGGTAATTCGATGAAATTATCCTAAGGCCCTTGAATTATCAAACCGACTCCCCGAACTACTTTTCATTTGCACAAAAATGATATAGTTTTTCTAAAATGATTCTTAACATTTTTAGATAATTCTAGATTCATATGCAAATATAAGAAATAATACAGAGAGATACCAAGTACAACTACCCAATTCTCTTTTGCTCTAAAACTATAGTACAATATCGTAACCAAGATACGGATGTTGATAGAGTGAAGGTAAAGAAGATTTCCATCACCACAGGGTCAATTAGTTTGCACTTTTATAACCACAACTACTTCATTCTAAGTCTCATACCTCATTAACCCCAAGCAACCACTAATCTACCACCTATTTTCATAATGCTGTCATTTCAGAAATGTTGTACACACGGAATCAGATACGATGTAAACTATTGGGATTTTACTGTGTAATTTTCTGAGAATTTAAGCAGGTTATTGCATGTGTCAATAGTTTGTTCCTTTTTATTGCTGAATAATATTCCAGGGTCGGGATGTGCCACAGTTGGTTTCCCTTCTCACCTGATGAAGTCTGAATTGTTTCCTTTTTTTTTTTAACTGTTATGAATAAAGCATCTATAAATACATGTGTAAGTGTTTGTGTGAATATATGTTCTCATTTTTTTCTGAGTGAAATTTCAGGGCCATATATTAGCTGCACGTTTAGCATTTAAAGAAACTTCCAGACTGTTTTCTAAGTGGCTCTACCATTTACATTCTGCTCACCAATGTATAAGTGTTTCAGTTCCTATAAATTTTCATCAGCATTTGGTCTTATCACTACTTTTTAGTTAGCTTTTCGGACAGATGTGTATCTCATTGTGATTTTAACTTGTATTTACTAATGGCTAAAGGTATTCAAAATCTTTCATGTGCTTATTCTGTGTTTTTCTCCTTTGGTGAAACGTCTATCCATGTCTTATGTCTATCCATTTCCTTGTGTTTTACAGGTGTTTGAGGTGTTTTTTTGTTTGTTTACATACTATAGATGAGGATCTTTTCTTGGACTTGTGGCTTACACATATTTTTTCCAAGTCTGTAGATAATTTTTTAGATAGATCCACTTAATGGGCTCTTTATCAGAATAAAAGTTCTTAAATTTGATGAAGTCCAATTTATTACTTTTTTCCTTTCATGGATTATGCTTTTGATGTCAACCCCAAGTACTCTTTGCTTAGTTCTAGATCCCCAATTATTTTTCCTAAAAGTTTTATGGTCCCATATTTTATATTTAAGTACATGACTTTTTATTTAATTGTTGTATAACACATGAGACTTAGGTTGGGGTTGGTTGTTTTTTTTTGTGTTTTTTTTTTTTTTTGACCATATATGTCCAATTACTCCCATATCATTTCCTAAAAAGCTCTTTCCTCCATTAAATTGCCTTTCCAGCTTTGTCAAAATATCAGTTGAGGGTATATGCATGGATCTTTGTCTGGGTTTTTTGTTCTATACCATGGATTTGTGTCCTTATCACTCCACCAACACTATATGTCCTTGGTTAACACAGCTATATCATAATCCTTGAACTGGGTAGACTGATTCCCTCTAACTTTATTCATTTTCAAAATTGACAAGTATTCCAGTTTGACTTTTCACATAAATTTTAGAATATTTTTGTCTATAGCTCAAAAACATCTTGTTGAGATATTGTTAGGAATTCTGTTAAATGTATACAATAATTTGGGTAGGACTGGTATCATTACTACATTGAGTATTTTAACCCATAAACATGCCATATCTCTGTATTTTTAGATCTACTTCAATTTTTGTTTTTAAGTGCTGTTTTTAGCATATAAGTCCCGTACAAGTTTTATTAGGTATACATCTAATTTTTTCACCATTTAGGAGTTATGTTAATTTTGCATTCCAATGCCCACGTGTACATTGAACAATGAATGAAATTTAATTGACTTTTTTAGTTACAGCTAAAACTTGCTTTAAGTAGTTATAGGAGTTTGTTTTTATAGATTCTGTAAGATTTTCTGATTAGACAAATAGATCATCCTCAAATAAGGACAGTATTTCTTTCTTTACAGTGTGTGTTTTATTCTCATTCTTGCTTTATTGCAGTGGCTAGAGTTTCCATCACTATGTATGACATTGAGATGTCACAGATTCCTATTTTTCTGAACAGGTTACAAGTATGAGAGGTGAAATTTGTTTTTTCTGCATTCCTTTGCCTGCATTGATAATTTTCTTTTTTTTCCCTCCTAATATGGTGGGTTACATTAATTGATTTTTCAATATGTAACTAGCCATGCATCACTGAAACAAACCCCACTCAGTCATGCTATAGAACCGTTGACTGTTATTTGCTGTTAAAGATTTTTGCATAAGAGGTATTGATCTATATTCATGAGTGACAGAACAGTTCTCCTTTTTTTTTTTTGACATCAGAGTAATACAGTCTTAACAAAATGAACTGAGTAGTGTTCCCCTTCTTGAATTTTCTGAAAACATTATGTAGAATCAGAGCTATTATTATCCTTTTATTATTGTATAGTGTCCTCTAAGGCAATTCTTTGTTTTGAAGCCTACTTTATCTGATTATCCATGAAGCCCCTTCTGATTTAATATTTTCATGATCTCTTTTTTCCATCTTGTTTATATCATTATACCTGAAGTGATGTTCCTATAGGCAGCATTAATTTGGGAGGTTACTTTTTTAATCTCTGCTGCCTTTATCAGTCTTTTAATTAGTGTAGGGAGACCATGTACCTATAATGTAATGTTGATACATGTGAGCCTAAGTCTGCTGTTTTACTGTTATTTTTTCTGTTTTCTTTCTCCTTCGTTTTGCCTGCCTTTCTATGGGTCATTTTTATTTTTTTAACTTCCTTTTGGATTCCTGCTGAGTGGGTTATTATTTAATTGAAGTACAGTTGACATACATTACATTAGTTTCAGGTGTACAACATACTGATTTGACAGGTCTATACATTATGCTGCGCTCACCACAAGGGTAGCCCCCATCTGTCACCGCACAAGGCTATTACAATACCACTGACTATATTCCCTTTGCTGTGCCTTTTATCCCCGTCATATGATTTTTTTTTGAGTGTGTATGCAGTTGAGTAGTTATTCTAGGTACTAGATACACAATTTATCATGGTCTACTGGTATCAGTATAGCAATTTAAGGGCACAAACACTACCCCCTCTATGTCCCTTCATCCTCTCCCACTTTCAATGAATGGTCTTAGGTATGTCTGTTATGTAAACCGAGAAACTCAAACGTTTGTTTTATAATTTTTACTTTGACCATCAAACATAGTTTGGGAGAATCAAGAAGAAAAAGAAAATCAAATTTTTTTTTTAACCCATACTTTTGCTTACCACCTTATTTTTCCTTCATGATACTCCATGGTTACTTCGTTGCTATTTTTTTTTTTTTTCTTGTTTACAACACTCCTTAACATTTCTTTTAGAAGAGGTCAGCTGGTAACAGATTAGGTTAATTTTTCTCCCATCTGAGGATGTCTCCATTTCTCCTTAATTCCTGATGATACTTTTACTCCATTTAGGGTTGAGGTTTCTTTTACCACTTACAAAATGCTATGACCATTTCTTCTGGCCTCTAGCATTTCTGATGACATTCTGTCATTATTTGTTTTTATCATCTTTAGGAAGACACCTTTTCTCGCTCACTACTGTCAAGATTTGTATGTTTTTCTCTTTAGAAGTTTGTGACATATGCCTTGTGTATTTACAGTTTTCCTGTTTGGATTGGATCAGGTTCTTGAATTGGTAGGTGCGTATCTTCTGCAAAATTTGCTGAGTTTTCAGCCATTATTTATTTGAGTAGGTTTTTGTCAGCCCTTCTCAAATTCTAGTGACACAATCACTAATATTTGTTATATATTCCCACATGTTCTATAGAAACGTGTCTGCAGTTTCTCTACTTATTGCTCCATTATCCTATTTTCAAATTCAGTGATTATTTCTTCTGTCCTCTCCCTTTTAATGTTGAAACCATCTATTCAAGTGTTTTGTGTGTTTTGGTTCTTACAGTTTTGTTACCAAGCTTTATATTTGGCTCTCCATTCCATCTGTTGTTTTCCCCCCCTGACATTTCTCTGCTTACTTCTTTTGTTTTTATTTTTAAATGCGTGTGTATAATCACTTATTCAAATATTTTTATGATGCTTCTTTAAAATATTTGTCAGAGAATTCTCACCTCTGTCATTTCAGTGTTGCTATCTATTTATTGTCTTTCTTAAACTCCATTTGAGGTCTTCCTGGGTCTGAGTTTGAGGAGTACTTTCTCAGGGAAACTCTGACATGTTTGGTATCATGTTATAATACCCTGGCAGGAAGTCAGGGTGCCTCCCTGGCCCTTGCATGAAAGCCTGTGTCTTCCCACTCAGCCTTTGCCACACGGCTGGGAGTGGGACCACAGCATTTGCTGTTGTCTGGCTGGAGTAGCAACGGCCTACATATTTTGTCTGGCTTGGATGTCCTTTTCTTGTTTTTGTTTAGACAGAGTATGTGTTTGTTGAGGCTTTTTTTTTTTTTTTTGTCTGTATACTCTGACAATTCTAGATTGCAGGCTTCTCCAGTACCCTGTTGGGAATGTATAAGGCAAAATTAAAAGCCAGGAAATTCACCGTGGTGTTGCTTAGGTCTGTATTTGCCATCTAACAAATTAGCCTGCTACAGCTTCACGGATGCTGACTGAACACAGAAGGCTTGAGTCAAAGGCGTAACAAATTTCATCGTTATCGGCATATTTGCATCAGTTCTCCCAGCATCCACAGAGTTTCAGGGCAATGATCGATGGGCCCAAACAGATGGCTGCAGTTGTGATGGTTAGCAGTCCAGGAAAGGATCCATGGGCTTACAGAAGCAGACTCTGCCTTCTTGCTCTTTGCTCCAGAAGGACACACTCTCTAGAGCCCCCAAAGTGGGTAGGTGCACACATCCTAGGAAGGGTTATCTGGAGCAAAGGGCAGTCAGGGCCAGTGCACACTCCTCTGTGCTGGGAGGTTTTATTATCATCATAGTTTTGTTGTTTTTGTCTTTCTCCTGTCAAGGTTTTATGAACACAATATTAGGTCCAAAGTTCAAATGCAAAGGTTGTTTTTCCTTTTTTTTTTTTTTTTTTTAATTTTAAATGTTTTTGGTTATTAGCCAGTAAGAGTTTCTTGTGTAAGATGATATTTAGTATATTAGAAGTTCAGTCACCAGCCTTGGCTACCTACACTGCAAGGCTTCTCTGTTGATTTCCCATTACCCTAAGTATTCCAACCACGACGAATGGGTACACTTTTTATGGTGTTACTTTTTTTTCCTCCAGATATTCCTAACTCCTCACATAGATTGTGATCATCTACCAGCTGGGATAACTTAATCTCAATTAGCCCCCAGGCGTCAAATTCCCTAAGGTCTAGGACTACTTGCTACCTGCAACCCCCAAAAGTTCCTTTGTTTCAGTCCCAGACTGCCTGTGTTTCTGCTGATCACATCTTTGTTTTGTTTTTCATCGTGGCTACACCAATTTTAATTATAAATTGTGCCTCACTCAAATTTTATCTATGTAGTTGATATGGAAGCAGATTTTAGGACCAGTGCTGACAGTGACATTTTACCCTAGAATTTTGTTTTACTGTTTTCATCAGGAACAAAGCATAGATTTTTTTTTTTCTTTTGGGGGAAAAAATCCAAAATCACCATCTCAGACATGATGATATGATTATTGCAAATTAGACATACAACTATACCTAAATAAATATGCTAAGTAATTTCCCTTAGTAATGTACTATTGAATGTCCTATTTAATGGAATCCTTTCAAATGTTAAATATCATCCTTGGATTTCTTTTTATATAACTTGTGATTTTCCTTTCTGTATTTCTGTTGAAAACGGAAACTCTGCTGATTTAGAATTATCTATTCAAATGTTAATCCATAGGCAGATATATATTGATTAATTTTCACATGCCTGGCAGTTTACAAAATGTTGTGAGCAATTAATATATACAAGCAGAGATGAATTCCTGTCCTCGAGAAACTTATGTTTACCTTAAAATGTAAATTTTCTGATTATTATGTAACAGGCAAATCAGGAAAATGGTAATTGTACAT
Organism: Canis lupus dingo; assembly: GCF_003254725.2. NCBI lineage: Eukaryota > Metazoa > Chordata > Mammalia > Carnivora > Canidae > Canis > Canis lupus. The sequence goes on from NC_064245.1 coordinate 6,372,034, forward strand.
TTTTACAGGTATCGATAAGTTTAATCTTCCCCTTGTTAAAATGTCTACTATGGGTATAAGACTTAAAAACATTTTAGCCTTGTTTTTTATCTCTGGACAGTTTAACAGCTAAGTATAGATAGGGCCATACAATTTCTGTATCATTTTGCTAAACAAAAATAACATATTGCAGCAATCTCCCCTCTGAACCTTTGGTTTCCAGATGCCTCACTATTTCCTTTTCCTCTTAAACCTATAAAATTTACTCCATGTTAGCAATTCTCCTATAGTACTGCCATGAAAATAACATATAATCATTGAAACAAGTGGCTCTTCCAATGAGCATAAATTTTATTTCAAATCTTCTCCCCTAAGGACATGCTTTCTGTGATACTATATGGGAGTATTTAATTTGTATAATAGGAAAATAAATTACATGTCTCTTCTACTGAAACTTACATGGAAATACCTATAGCATGTTTTGATATTCATTGTGTCTGATGCAGGGCTATTATCAATGCAGAAAATCAGAGAAAACATGTCAGATATAATTTCTCAAGGTGTTAGCTTGTTTTCCTTTGTTAGTATCTGTTCACAAAAGATCTCAGGCAACAAAAGACAATATGCTCCAGAGATAATAAAAGATAATTCAACAGATTAGTTGAACTTCCAAAGATGTAGGCACATCTTGCAACACTCTCCATGTCAGACACCACTGTCTATTTGCAAATATTATACTTGAAATCCTCTAATAGTCCTCCACTTATGTATGATATTCTAAGTGAAGTAAAATTGAGGTCTTTCAGGGGTTAAAAAAGAAAAAAAAAAAGCAAAGGGAAGAAAAGGTTTAGATGAGATTGGCATCACTTTTACCTAGAGTGATTTGATTACATATGCTCACTTATTCTGACAGGTTTTATCAAGAGGTACATCAGCATCATTTGACACTATAAAATTATGAGACAATACAAAGTACGGACATACTATTTAGATGCAGTACACACAAATACAGATCTTGTTGGTACAACACTTTAAGAATCCGAAATCACCAAGATACTGTTCTATTGTCCTATTTCATTGTAAACAAGAATTATATGTGAAGTCAAATTATGTGAAATATCATTATCTGTATAGCCCATGCTTTGTTTTATAGCTCTTTGTTAAGTCAGTTCTCCTTGAACTGGTATCTTCCCCAACAAAGTACTACAATTGCCTATTTGTATACTAATCAATAAATGGTATGTAAGATAACCTGGAAACAAATAAGGCCTCTTTTATTGTTCATGTGTGCTTTTATGTACTTCAATTTAGTAGACAAGTGCCTGTATTAAAAAAACCCTACATATACATGATTGTCTGTAGATGCAAAATATATAAATTTAAAATTGAATAAAAAGAGAAGAAAGCAGAACTATGTGGTCTGTTCACTTAATTATCCACATATCCCACAGCCAAATTAGCTAAATGTAAATTTCAGACTGATCGTAAAAATATCATGATAAAAATTACTTGATGATTTCTCTGTGCAGGGTTTGACATAGCCTGGGCTGGAATAAAATGAAATGAAAGCAGATACTATTAACTAATCAAGTTGGTACGACTGTGACTGTGGCTCGGCTTATGTTTGGGACACAATTTTTGTAGTTCTATGTATAGGCTTGTACTAATTAAGGAAGCTCAAGGACATCAATTCAATGTACTTCTAGAGTTAAAGGTCAAACTAAATGTTATCAAATAAGTATTACAAACTTAAAAAGCAGCATAATTGTGATGGTTAGTTGTATATGTTAATAGGGCCTTGCCATGTTTCCTGAATATTTGTATAATCATCATTATAGAGGTTTCTATAAAGGTGTTTTTTGGATGAGCTTAATATTTAAGTATGTAAAGCAGATCACCCTTCATGATATGGGCACGGGTGCCTCATAGAATCAAGTGAAGGCCTCAATAAAACAAAGACTGACGTCCTCTGAGAATCAAGTTGTGCCCTCAAAGGGTCTTTGGTCTCAAACTATCTCTTCCCTGGGTCCCCTTCTTGCCAACCTCCCCTCTGGGTTTTGGATTTATTATACCCACACGTTCTCATGACTCAATTCCTTAAATAAATCTCAGTATCTCACTTTCCACATATGTGTGGGTATACGTGTACGTATATATACATACACACACCATGCATATCCTGTCGGTTCTGTTTCTCTGGAAAACCTGAATACAGATTTTGCATACCAGGAACTGGGATGCTGTTACAACAAACATCAAAATATGCGAAAAGAGGCTTTGGAATTGATACGTAGATGCTGGAAGAGTTTTGAGGTGCACGATAGACAAAGCTTAGATTGTTTACAAAGACCATTAGTAGAAAAAATTGGTGGTAAAGGTGTTTCCGGCAAAATCTCAGCTGGAAATAAGGATTATGTTATTGGACATTGCTGGAAAGGTGATCTTTGTCAAAAAGTAGCAATGAACTGAATTGTGCTTACGTGTTATGCGGAAGGTATAACTTGTAAGAGATGCAGTTGGATATTTAGCTAAGAATTTAGAATGTGTTGAATGTTCAGCCTGGTTTCTCTTCACCTTTATAGTAAAATGTGAGAGGAGAGTTATGAACCTAAGAAACTGTTAAGCACAAGGGAGCCCAACTTTAAGATTTGAAAAATTCTCAACTGATGCTTATTGCAAAAAAATAAGAAAGCATGTTCTGGTGAAAGCACCAAGATTGTGCCTGTATGATCAGTTGATAAAGAGATTATGTATAGGACTCATGATTTAACCAGCCATCTAATCAGAAACCAAAAACAGAGCTAGAGTTCTATCAGTACCAGTGGAAACCCTGTCAGTTTGTACAAAAGGGGACAGAGATGGGACAAAATGAAGGAAGATTCCTACTACAGCCCCACTGGGTTTGGAAGCGGAGGCACCAATGCTGGTGGCTCAGAAGACAGACCACCAAGACAAAAAAAAAAAAAAAAAAAAATTATTCTCCATCCTTAAAGTCTACAGAAGTCACCCTGCTAGGTTTTGGATTTGCTTGGTTCCTGTGACCCTTTTTTTCCCTTCCAATTTCTTCCCTTTGGAATGGAAACATCTATCTTACGCCAGTGCTACCAGTGTATTTTGGAAGCAAATAACTTGTCTCATTTCCCAGGTTCACAGTTGGAAAGGAATGATGAGGAAGAATGAATCGTATTTTCAGACTCAACTACATTTTAATTTAGATGAGATTTGGGACTTAGGATTGATGGTGGAGTGGGTCAAGACCTTTGGCTTTACTGGCATGGAGATCATTTGCACGTGAGAAGGACATGAATTTTGGGGGCCCAGAGTATGGAGTGTTAAGGGCTCAAATGTATCCCTCAAAATTCAGTCAAAGCCCTAACCCCCAGTACCTCAGAACATAAATGCTTGGAAGAGAAGATCTTTTAAAAAGTGATTTAGGTTAAAAAATGAGGCTATTAAGGTAGGCTCTAATTTAATCTGACTCAAGAAGAGGAAGCTCTGACACCTAAAGAGACAAGACAGCAGGAATGCACGCACAGAAAAGACCACGTGAGGGCACTGCAAGGAGACAGCCATCTGCAAGCCAAGGTTTTCTTAGGAAAACCTCCTAAGAAACTAAATCTGCCAATACCTTGATCTTGGCTTTCTAGCCACCAGAACTGTAAACAAATTTCTGTTGTTTCAGCCATTCAATCTGTGCTATTTTGTTATGCCAGCCCTAGTAAACTACTGTAATCACCGTGACATTGCCAGAATGGTCAATGTAAACTTAGAAACCTCCACGAAGTCCTTGATATCAGGACTCGCTTGCTGGAAAAGCTCAATAAGAGAGAAAGACTTCAATTTAAATATAGACTTGATTGTATTAAAATTCTTCCAGCTGAAGCTTTTGAATGAGTATATACTTAAATCAGGCAGTTCTAAAGTTAGCTGCACTCTCTAAGAACTAGATGTAAGAAACTATCAATTTATACAATTGACAAAAATTGTAAATAAAGTCAGAGCTCTGAGTAAAAGCATTCATTGTGGGAGATTATAAAAGATGAAGATAGAAGGTTTGGCATATTTGCAGGACCGCCCTAACCTTTGAGTCAGGCAGTGCTGAGGATAAGGATGGGGTGCCAGAAAGCATCACTTAAGTCTACAAAAGAAGTTAAAGAGGAATGTATTAATCATTAACTTACACAGCACCATATTTCTGAGATTATTCAGCTTAGCTTTTTCTTTAGTTTCCTCTTCCCTCACTCTATGAGTCACCATAATTGGGCAAACTCTATACATAATTCTTCTAGTGAATACTCAGTAAGAAGTATCTTCCTGTGGAATTTGCCACAGGGATTTTACATATTTCATCAAACTTTAAAATTATTTTGGCAGCTGACGGGGAGAGTGAATAAATGAGAAATCAGATACAAAGTTGAATACTTCAAAAGATCAAGACACTAATCAAAACTAAAGGAAGAAAATTGCAAATACAGGCACTAGCGTAAATTCAGTGAAATAATTCTACTAATTCAAACTTCTTAATGTTATTTAATTTCTTCCTTACATTGTCATTTACCTAGTCCATGTTCTTATCATCTTATAGCTTTCCTATTTTCCTAGCCTTAATCAATTTTCGAATATTTACAACCGTCTATATAAGGCAGCTTACTATTGTCCCTCTCGATTTCACATTTATCATCAATAATGGATTAGGAATTCCACATAGTAACTTGAAAGAAGTTTCATCTTTCTCAAGCTCAGTTTACTCACTTGATAAAACATGGAAGGACGAGTAGCAGGTATGAGGTGAAACTAATAGTTGTCAAATAACATTAATACATGAAAGGAGCTTTGTGTCATCTTACTGATGGAATTTAAGTGACTGAAAAATATTGGGCTCAAAAACTGAAGGTAAGTCCAATTTCATGGATGATTAAAAGAAACACTGACTTGTTTTGGAAGGGGAAAAATGAGGTTAGTTTTTTAGATTATTTATGAAAATATAAACATACTTGTGTGAGTTTTTCCAGTAGACAGCCTAACTGGAACCCATGAGGCCTGGTGGTATATAAAAGAACAATCATTCACTTTAGGGTAATAGTTGAAATACAGAATCAGTAAAAAATATAACAGATGATCTGGATTTATGGGTACATGGCATTAGTCACTATCAAGAAGAAAGTGGAAGCATAGCCTGGACCCACTATGGAAACACAAAAAAGAAAAGGTCAAAGTTGTCTAACAGGATTATTTCCAACAACCAGGATAGAATAAACTACCAGGAACTGTATAACTGGTAAAGTACTGCGAAATTTTCTCTAAGTGCAGTTACGAGAGGATCCAGTGGATTTTAAAATGAAAATGGCAAAGTTCGAGAAAGCAGAAAAATCTGTTTCCTGACAAGTGACTTGTTTTAGGGAAGAATGAAGGGGAACACAAGTGTTCATTGCAGGTAGACTCCTTAGTTTTAACTTTGGAAAGTAGAAAGGAAAACAAGTTGATAGAGGATGATTAAAAAAAAAAAAAAGTGTTCACTATTTAATGCCTTTCATAAGACATGGATTATCCTTGGGGTCTAGGGAAGGACATCTGACTAGTTACAAAAAGCAGTGTTTTATCTAGAGGATGTGGTAAATCAACAGGCGTTAGTATTTTCTATTACTATTTTTTTACATTTTTCTTCATAGGCACATACATTTTAAGAAAACCTCTTTTTGTTAATAAAGCAACATACCCTCATTTAAGGTTTCTATAAAATAACAAGGCAGAATAATTCTAGTTTCTTGTGATTCATTGAGAATGCCCATTTAAAATGATTAGCGGGATATAAATTCATGTGTACCTTTGAGTGACTTTGTGACGGGACTAATGATTTGGGTACTCAATTTATGCAATTAATTTATACTAATAATAAATAGATAAGGTCCCTGTTAAATGACTAGATGGAAAAGTAAAATCATAAATAGATATAAACTATTAAATATCTTTATCCTTGCTGAGGGACTTTACCAGCTTTACTACATTTAAAAATAAATAGATGAATATAAAAATTAAACTGTGTAATAACATGCATGGGAATTCTGTTATTTTAAGATAAATTTATACAAATAATTATAAAATTTACTTTAATCATTTTGCCAAATACTCTTTGGTCGATAAATATAAAATCTTTAATCATTTATGAGCTTTTAAAAGCTTCAATAATTTAGATTATCAAACGTTTGTTTCCTAAAATATTTTTTGTTACCAACTTCTGAAAATATTAATGAATCCTCTTGGTCTTATTCACATGAAATAACCTTGGGCTGACAGCATAATACTGAAAAAAAGCTTTTAAAATAATATCAATTTTCCATAATACATCATGCATGGTGTATGATAATAAGTTGCTCTACAAAACAATTTTTGATGTGATCTCTTTTCTTTTATACCTTTTTAAAGTTGATGCATCATCAAAACATTTTGTTTTCTTATGCATTTCAAAAAAAGAAGGTAAAAAAAAATCTTCTGACCTTCTCTGCAATTGGCTGAAACTTTCATGCCTTTCATTCAGGTCTCCATTAGTGGAAAGTGGTTTTAGCTAGCTGTACTCAAGCATTTCAGTCAATTACCAGCTTTTATCTTGTTGTTATCATAAAGGGCCATTTCTTTCCTAAAATGGTCAATTAAGTTCATGAAAATAAATGGTGAGGAATATACAATTTGTTAGCTGTACTGTCAGGAGTACACTGGTCTTGGGAAAAAACATTTCAGAGGATTTCTTAATGAATAGAAATAGCTTTCATCAGACTAGATGTTTGTTCGCATTTCTTTTTTCTCTGGCCACAATTCACAGTTAACAACGCAGTAATTGAGTATTTGAAAGCTCTTAAAATATCTACCATATACTTAAAGAAGGGTCCCATGTTTTTGCTTAACTACTCCATTTGATTCCATTTGTATAAAGTGCATTTCAGAATCAATTGAGGTAGTATGTTTTATTTGAAATGCATTGGAAAAAAAGTTTTTTTTTTTAATCTGGGAAAAAAGTGAAAGAAGGACAAGCATTTGGAGAAAATTAATCAAAGGATATACTCTAAATATACAGAAATATGGCAATGAAAGCAAAACTTGAAAATAAGAGGAAAATGTGACAGCAACCCCTAATTTGCATAATAATGTAATATTGTAGATGCTCCATCCAAGAATGCAGGCTTGAATCATGTTGCACCCATTTGATGATGCTTTAATTTCCACTTTTGTTCTTACAAATCAAAAGTATTTACTGTTTGTCACACCATTCTAGGCTCAATGTCAATTCTAGTATGAATAGATGGTCAAAACCATGTATGTTAAATTTGGTCATACCATATCTTCCAGGCTAGTTTAGGAAATACCTTCTAAAAATGTGGAATTTGACTACCATGTTTATGGATTATGAGTAAATGCTAAATGGTTAGCAACCAATTCATGAAGAAAAAACAAACTGTGTATGTCTGTTTTTCACCTTGCAGCACTCCACAAATATTGTAACTATAAAAACTATCTCAAACATTCTTTATCCTAGCAAAAGTATCCAAGGCGATGTCAAGAAAATTTATTGGATAAATATAGTTACTTCACCAAAATAGTTTTCTTTTCTCTGTTTGCATTTGAAACCCAGAAGTTAGGAGATTAGCCAGCCATTGTGGTGGTTGCTTTTGTGTACCGATTTAGTTAGGCCACCACATCCAGGTATGAGGTGGTCTAACCAAAGGCCAGAGTGCATGTCACTTTGAAGATATTTTCTGGAAGAGAGTAGAATTTAAATCAGTAGAATTTGAGTAAAGCAGATTGTCTTCCATAACACGGATGGGCCTCATCCAATCGATTGAGGACCTTAATGAAACAAAGCCTAACCTTCTCGGAGGACGAAGTAATTCTGTCTTTGGGATTAAGATACATCATTAATATTTTCCAGGATCTCTCTCTTGTTAATCTTCCTTGAAAATTTTGGACTTGCCAGGCCCCACAAACATAGGAGTCATTTTTACACTTTTATATATTTATATATGTATTTATCAATAAATATATGCATACTATATATATGTGTGTGTAGATAGATACACACACACACATCCTGTTGGGTTCAAATGTGGTTCTGAACAGCTAAGAGACATAATCCTATACTAGGAAAGCTTGTTTACAATTATTTACAATTCAGCAGTGGAAAAGAACCTAACTCATTTAAGTACTAGGAGTTCAAATATTTACTCAGACATCATTGAAACCATCACACTAATAGTGTACAGATACATGTGTATGCACATTACCAATTTTTTCTGTAGTCAATCACTGGGTGATATAACTCTATAAGCAGGTGTAATTAATATACATGTTTAGAACCATGAACACAGTACCAGAAGGGGATTATTTTCTCAAAAGAAGTAAATAACTGTTTTTTCTATTTTTAGTTTTATTTTGACTATAGTGACATGATCTTTTGAAGTATTCAATTTCAGATCTCATTTCTCATTATTCATTCTTATCAACTGCCAAGTTTTTCCCTGAATAAAAATGTAAACATTTGTTTTGCATTAGCTTGCCTTGAATATGGAAAATAATCATGGTCATGACCACCAATACTTTGTAGCAAATGCCAAAATTTCAACTCTTTATATTTCAACTCAGTAATGTTGCAAGTATTTTATCCCCAGAAGACCACTGGGTTTCAAAAAAGTGATTGATCAAAAACCAGTGTAATCTCATCAATGTAAATGGCTTCAAAGGCATTTAATTATGCTTTCCATTGCAAAATTTGCCTTCATTTCTCTTTGCCAATTGGTTTTATATTCTATTACAAAATTTTTACAACTAGGATATATTTAAGAGTCAAAGAGAAAGAAACATCATGAGGAGAAGTTGGCAAACACAGACGTACACATGAAGAATGTATTGATTCAACTTTGATCAACAAAGGCATTTCTTCAAGTTGAAGACACTCTTTAACTCACCTCTTTGTACTGTAAAGTATTGCCTCAAATATTATGGACAGTAAGTATTTGTTGAAAAAATTCATAGAATAATATTAATAATTACTACCACAATCCAGACCTACTTTAAACTCACGAGTTATTCAGTTATATTTTATTTAATATTTAAATTATCTAAATAAATTTTAGTTGCAAGTGTAAGAGCCTTGTCATTTACTAAAGCATTTGCTCTTCATAGACACAAAAAATATAATACATTGTCTACAATTATCCTTCTACAATACCCCTGAATTATCCCCAATCTGTTAAAGAGATACCATGGCACAACATAGGAAATGCTAGTTTAGACATTTGGCCAGAAAGCATGAAAGAAAAGTAATGACACTTCATAAAGTTGACTAGTCATCAAAAACTTAAAGTATCAAACTACTAAATATTGGAAATAAGCTATACCTTTCTTAAATTTATTCTTTCAATAATTTTTTAAATTATTGATTTCCCTTTAGTCCTTCAATGTTATTTAATTCTAATTAAAACTAAATCCTGAAAGATTTTTATCAATTTTTCCACAAATACTAATGATTTAAATATATATTAAGAACTAATTCATGAGTGTTCCTTTTTATTTGATAAACAGATGAGGAAGAAAACTAACTTCATGGAAGCCAAACGATAATTTCTGATATTTTCAATTTGGCTGTTTTAACTCAGTTTTTAAAAATTTTGGTTTCCTTCTTTCCTATACCCAAAGAAAGATTTGCAGACAGATTTCTGTGATCTAAAAATATTAATTTACCTTCTGTTTTACAGTGTTTATTTTTGGGTTTGATCATATTTATTATCCTACCTTAAGAAAATTGAGGCTTTCAATTAGATATTTGCAGTATCCATGTCAAATGATCATGACAGTACACTGAAGATGTGATGTTTTCAAAACATATAAGTAAAAACTTCTCATGTTAGGAGAAATGCACAGTATGTTTTTATATATAATAAAGTTTCACTAAACCTATATTTATAAAAAAATATAAACTAAAAGTGGGAAAGATATAGCTTTGTGTGCTTAGTTACATAACTGGGACAACTGACACAATATTTCCTTATTTGTGCTCTTTTCTCTATAATGATTTGTAAATAAAATATAAGGATGTTGATTTAAAAAGTGATATGCTTTTCCATGTATGCTTACTGTGAAAAAAATTACATAAATAATTGAACTTTAAAAGGGAGCTTAATATTTAATTAAAAAGTTTTTCCTATTACATATCATACCAAATATTTTGCTTTCTTTTGTCCCAGTCTCAACATCTATCTATCTCGCTCTACCTACTTACCTCTATGTCAAATTTATATTACTATATGAAGAATAAAATGAGAAGAAATAAAGACTCATAATTCCTGGAAGGTAATAGAAAGAGCCCACAATGTCATGTGATGTGTGGATGCAGAGGATTTTTGAAAAAAAAAAAAAAAAATCTCAGATCTTTAGTGGAAATATAAAATCAAGGAAGAGCCAAAAAGGCATCCAATTGCTCTCTCCCTCTCATCAAATCACTTAGATCTGCTATTTCATTAGGGGGAAAAATCACATTAACAAAAAAGGAGAGTTTAACAAAAAGGACCAGGGATTAAAATCCTTGTAAATGCATTATTTGGCAATACAAATTTATATAGTTAAGAAGCACAACCTAGCAAAACTTTAAGATATTTATGTACTTAAAAATTATTTATTCTATAAATTATACAGTGTGGCTTAAGAAACTATGCACAATATAAATACACTGTTCATATTGGATTAAAACCCACCTGCATGACCTCATTTAATGTTGATTCCCTATTTAAAGGCCTTACCTCCAATACAGTCCCACTTTAAGATATTGGGGATTAGGACTTCAACAAATGAGTTCTGGGGAGGACAATTCAGTCAGTCCAGAACAAATACATACATGTGTGAAGGATTGAGAGGTTATGCATTGAGTCCTTAAGTTCTTGTGTCTCAAAGATTTACATTCTCTTCAGTTCCAAATCTTTCCAGCTGGAAGCCCACTTGGATTTTTAAGTGTAAGGTTTTATCATTTTATTTATTTACATTTTTATGGTTTTATTTTTAATCAATGTCTATACCCAACGTGGGGCTCAAGCTCACAATCTCAAGATCAAGACTCACATGCTCTACCAATGAGCCAGGAAGGTGCTCTAAGTGTAGTTTTTAAAAGAGAGCTAAACAAATAGCTATGTGCTAACACCAAACCAGAAAGCAGGTGCCTATTATTAAATTTATGTTGACTGTAAAAAATACTGAAAGCCTGGTGCATCTGACCCAATGCTTTAGATGTACAGAAAAATATCTCGATCAGTAAGTATGTGAACATCATTCTCTGTTTGACCAAGGTCATTGCTATGTTCTAAGACATTCCACCGATAACCAACAACAGATCAAAAACATGCCTGCTCTCATATATGTACAGGTTCTAAAATAAAAATTAGTCTTAAATATACAAAAGGAGTTTTAAAGAGGATTAGGAAAGATTTAAAAGAAATATGAAATATTCAGGTTTTCTATAGATAAGATTTTAAGTGATTTTAATATTGTCGTAGTATACTTTCTAAATTTTCCATAGGGTAAATTACTGTTTTATTTAGAAAATGTTAACATTTCAACAACAAATTTTATGGAAATTCTTTATCCAGTCTTTATCTATTCCTGAGAATTTGATCTCTCTCTCCCATACAAATCCCCTTACCATTTAAAAAAAATTCTTCTCTACATTGTTTTCAAGCTAATACCTAGATCTACTTAACTTTATCCTTTCCCTTTCTGTGTAAATCAAAGTAATAATCATGAGTCCAATATTATTTATTTTATATGGATGCCTCTGCCTTTCCCAAAATGACTATTATGCCTGAAATCTGTTTTAAGGATTATTTTGTGAGAAAACATGGATGGAATCAAGAGTTAATTAACAAAGGTGTTGTTTTTGTTTGTTTGTTTGTTTTTTCCTTAGAGGAATGCATATTAAAGCATGCATTTTGGGGAAGATCTGCAGTTTTACAGGTATACCTCTACCACTAACCCTGTCCTCACTCATTGCTAATCACTGAGAGAAATCAAGCTGGATCTACCTCCCGTATTTATTGTTGTGGCTGCAAGAACTGAGTCTTAGAAGAGAGGACAGGGATAAAGATGAATTTACTTTATTGACAGTGTTTAAGAATTTATTTGGCAATCAGAAAAGTTTACTACTTTTACCAAATGGGGGCTAGAATAGGGTACATTGCTGTCCTGTTAAAATACTTTTATAATTCCCTATTGCCTGTGTGATAAAGTAGGGACTCTTCCATAGGACATACAAGTCAATACACATGGCTCCTATCTTTTCTGTGCATTTCCCATTGTGCTGCAATACACATGAAATGTTCCAGTCTTGACATATTTTCTATTCTGTATGTGTTCCATCCTTTCCCCCCCCCCCCAATCCATGTTTTGCATTCATTATTCTTGTCTACAATCTTTTAGAGCTCAGAGTGAATTTTCTCAAGTTAGGTCAAAAGTTACCTGTTCCATAAAGATTTCCATGGCTCCTCCCCTTCCATCATAAGAATCATCTTTGTCCATCCTTAAAGGGCAGTGTTTTACTGCAGAATTATAAAGTTTATGTATATGTAAGGTTTATGTATAGGTCATATATGTTGCTCCCAATAATTACATGGGGCCTAGGACCTTGTTTTATTATTTCCCTATCTCAATGCCCAGCAGAGAGTTGGTTGTATATATTCCATAAGTTTGGGGTTACTTAATAATTTTATTAAAGTAAGTATATTTACAAACATTCTATCAGGACAATGATGGATAAACAGGCTCCTCAACCTTCCTTTTCCCATGGATACATTGTACAGGCACACATGAAGCATTTCCTCTGAGAGAAAGACACAAACAAGCTAATTGCCTCCTATATACTGGGCAAATAAGAAAATATCCACATCCACAAATAACGAGTAGTAAAGCCTGAGACAGACTCTCATAATAAACCCTACCCCTGCACAACATCATTAGATAAGAAGGAAATGCCACCTCCCAGCTTCTCCCTGAGTTAAGGGTTTATACAATACCTCTAATGCCCCAACTTTTAAGCTCCTACCAGAGATGGACCTTTGAAATATCAGACTCTAAGAACCAATAAGGCTTATATTCACAAATCCCACAACATAATAGCAAACAAAAAAGTAGTTCTCAATGGATGCATGGACACTCACAATGGCTATCCCACCTGAGCTCAAACCCAAGGGAACAGGCAAAAGATACCCTCTTTTCAGGACAGAAGGAAATGTTTTTGAAAAAAAAAAAAAAAACACTTTTCAAAGGTTTCAAAGAAGAAACTGCCAACCAGGAACACTCTACCCAACACAGTTGACCTTTAGAATCAAAGGAGAAATAATTCTCCAGGCAAATGAAAGCTGAAAGAGTTAATCACCAATAGACCAACCTTACAAGTAATGTTAAAGGGAGTTCTTCAAGCAGAAATGAAAGGACATTAATTAGTAACATGAAAACATATGAATGTATAGAAGTCACTGGTAGGTAAATAGATAAATACAGAAATTTTAAAATTATAGTGTTGGTAGATACATGACAACTCTGGTAATAAGGGTTAAAGAACAAACGTATAAGAAATACTGTAACTTCAACAAGTGTATATTATTAATGTATATGCAATATGAAAATATGTAAATGTTAAGATAAAAAAATGCGAGAGAGGAGAGGAGAATTGTAGAGTATTTGTATATATTCAAAGTTATCAGCTTAAAATACACTGTTAGAACAATGAGAGGCTTTACGTAGCCTTACAGTAATCACAAAGCAAAAATCTATACTCAAAAGAAATTAAAGCATACCACCATAATAAGTCCTCTAATCATAAAAGAGAAAGAAAGGAAGTACAAAACAGCCAGAAAACCATTAATAAATTGGAATGGCAAATTTCTATCCATAATTTTTTTAAAATGTGAAAGGATTAAATTCTTAAATAAAAGCTGGAGTGGCTAAATGGATAAAGAATACACACAGATTTAAAGTGAAGGTATGAGAAAACACAATCCATGCAAATGGAAACCAAAAAAAAAAAAAAAAAAAAAAAAAAAGGCATGGGTAGATGTATCAGAAAAAATGGACTTTAAGCCAAAATCTGTAGCAAGAGACCAAGAAGGGCATTATATAATGCTAATGGGGTCAATTCAGCAAGAGGATATAGCAATAGTAAATATTTGTGTATCCTACATTAGAACACCTAAATATATAAAGCAAATATTAACAGATCTGAAGGAAGAAATATCAATAATAGGAGGTTTCAATACCTCAATTTCAACAATGGATAGGTCACTCAGAAAATTAATAAGGAACCAATAGACTATAAATTACACTTTAGAGAAGATGGGGCTAAGAGACATACACACAATATTCCAGCCCAAAACAAGATTTCTGAACCACACGTGGAACATTCTCCAAGGTGATATATCAAGCTCCAAAACAAGTCTTAGCAAATTTAAGAACACTGAAATCCTATCAAGCATCTTTTCCAACCACGATGGTTCAAAATAAGAAGTCAGGGGCACCTGGGTGGCTCAGTGGTTGAGTGTCTGCCTTTGGGTCAGATCCTGATCCTGGAGTCCTGGGATGGAGTCCCACATTGAGCTCCCTGCAAGGAGCCTGCTTCTCCCTCTCCCCATGTTTTCTACAGTTAGGGACATGCATTAGAATTTAAAACCCTACCAAACTCGCTATGTAAGCTCTTTTGTGAGAGCAAAGACCCTAAAACTCCACATCCCCAATGAACTCCACACTCATTTAAGTCCTACATCTAGGGGTGCCTGGGTGACTCAGTGGTAGTGGTTGAGCATCTGCCTTTGGCTCAGGGTGTGATCCTGGGGTCTTGGGATGGAGCCTCACATCAGGCTCCCCACAGGGAGCCTCTGCCTCTCTCTGTGTCTCTCTCATGAATAAATAAATCTTTAAAAAAATGAGAAGTCAAATCCAAAAAAACTATAAATTGACAAAATGTGGAAATTAAGCAGTATGCTTTTGAACAACTAACGGGTCAAGAAAAGAAGAAATCAATAAATATCTTGAGATAAATTAAAATGAAAACTTACAAAACCACATGCAATGCAGCACAAGTAATTTTAAGAGGAAGGAAAAGAAAGATCTCAAACATCCTAACTTTATTTCAAAGAACTAGAAAAAGAACTATCTAAGCTCAAAATAATAAAGGAATGAAGATCAAACTGAAAATATGTTAAATAGAGGACAAGAAAAACAATAGAAAGCATTATCAAAACTAAGTTGGGTTTTTAAAAAAAATATTAAAATAGACAAATTTTAGCTAGATTTACTAAGGGAAAAAAAGACTCATAAAATGAAAGATAAGACATTTTGAGCATAATCACATATAATCACAGAAATAGAAAAGTTTCTAAGATTCTACTATATACAGTTACAGGTCTCAAAATTAGACAACTTAGAGGAACTAGATAAATTTCTAGAAATGTACAATCAACCAAGACTGAACGGTGGCAAAAGAGAAAATTTAAACAGACCAGTAAATGAATAGACTAAATCAGTAAACAAAAACTTAACAAGGTAAGACCATGACTAGATGATTTGATTAGTGAATCCTACCAAATATTTGAAGAATTAATACTAATCCTTCCAAGAAATAGAGAATGAAAAGAACCTTATAAATTCATTTTATGAGGCAGCGTTATCTTTATACCAAAGCCACATAAGGATACTACAAAAAATAAAATCTACAGGCTAATATCCCAGGTGGATATCAATGTGAAAATCCTCAACAAAATATTAGCAATCCAATTTCAATAGTACATCAGAAGGACCATATACCATATCGAGTGGGATTTATTCCAGAGCTGCAAGGATGGTTCAACATTTGTGTATCAATAAACGTGATACATCATTTACAAAAGAGAAGATAACAATTATATAATAATCTGAACAGCTGCAGAAAAACACTTGACAAAACACATTTTGAGATTAAAAAACTTAGTGACTATAGAAGGAATATATAACAATGTATTAAATGCCATGTATGACAAGCCCACAGCTATCATATCAAGGGAAAACTCAGTTTTTCTGCTAAGATCAGTAATAAGACAAGGCTGCTCACTCTTACAACTTTTAAGCATAGTACCAGAAGTCCTAGCCAGAGCAAGTAATCAAGAAATAAAAGGCACCCAACTCAGAAAGAAGGAAATTATCTGTTTGAAGATGATGACATCTCTCATAGAAAAACCTAAAGATTCCACCAAAAACCAGTTAAGATAAATTCAGTCAAGTCACAAGATTTAAAAAACAAACAAAAAAAAAAAAACGAAAAAACAACCTACAAAAAATCAGTTGTAGGTCTACACACTAACAGTCACCTATCAAAAAGAGAAATTGTGAAAACAATTCCTTTTATGATGGCTTTGCAATTAAAAATTAGAATTAATTTAAGATGAAAGATTTGTACACCACAAACTATGAAATATTGATGAAAGAAACTGAAGGCAACACATATAAATGGAAATATAACCTGTGCTCAGCAATTAAAAAATATTGTCAAAATGTCCATAGTACCCAAAGTAATCCGCATTGACAATAAAATCTCTATCACAAGTCCAAGGTCCATAGTACCCAAAGTAATCCGCATTGACAATAAAATCTCTATCACAAGTTCATTTTTCACCAAAATAGAAAAAGAGTATCCTAAAATAGAAAAAAAAATGTGGAAAAAAAAATGTGGAATACCACCAGACCCTGAATAACCCAAAGAAATCTTGGGAAAGAACATAGAGGAGGGCATCACACTTCCTGATCTCAAACTGTATTACAAAGCAAGAGTCATTAGAACATTATGATTAGATATAAAACAATACATATACAGATGGAACAGAATAGAGGGCCCCCAAATAAGCCTATTGCACATATAGTAAATTATTTTTTGACAAAGGAGCCAAGAATATACAGTGAGGAAAGGACAGTTCTTCAGCCAATGGCACTGGGAAAACTGGATATCCATATGTGAAGAATGAAATCAGAGTTTTGTGTTATACTGTACGTGAAAATCAACTCAATAAAAATAAAATAAGGCTTGAATGGAAGACCTGAAACCATAAAACCCGTCCAAGAAAACCGAGGGTGAGCTCTGCGACAATGGTCTAGGCAATGATTTCTTGGATGTGACAGCAAAGCCAAGTCAACAGAAATAAACAGGTAAAAACTACATCAACCTCAAATGCTTCTGCAGCAGCAGGAGGTCATCAACTAAAGGCAACCTATGGAATATGAGAACATACTTGCAAACCAATAAGAGATTAGATACAATAAGGGATTAATATCCAAAAATTATAATAGACTCTTTCAATATTAAAAAAAAATACCACAAAATAACTTAAAAAAAAATGGGCAAAGGACCTAAATGGACCCATTTCCAAAGAAGAGATGCAGATGGCCAACAAGTACCTGAAAAGGTGCTCACCATGATTAATCATCAGAGAATGCAAATCAAAGCCACAGGAGATATCACTACACCCTTATGAGGATCTCTGTTATCAAACTGTCTGGAGATTAACCAATGCTGGTGAGGACGTGGAGAAAAGGGAACCACTGCACCCTCCTGTGGGAGTGTGAGTTCTTACAGCCACTGTGAAAAACAGTATAGGGTTTCCTGAAGAAATTAAAAATAGAATTACCATATGATTCAGCAAGCCCTCTCTGGGTATATAGTCAAAGGAAGCCAACTCGGGCTATCTCTAAGAGATACCTGTATTCCCACGTTCATTGCAGCCACGTTCATAAGAGCCAAGGTATGGAAACCATCTGAGTGTCAGCCAAGAGATTAATGGATAGTGGAAGTGTGATACACACACATACACATACATAAACACATATACACAGAGGATTATTATGATCCTAAAACAAATAAGGAAAAAGTGTCATTGCCAATGACATGGGTGACCCTGAGGGGTGTTATGCCAACCAAAATAAGCCAGACAGATAATGACCAACACCACACAGAGTCTCTTATACATCTGATCCTTGAATAACGTGCATTTTTTAACTGCACAGATTCACTTATATGCAGATTTTTTTGTAGTACAGTACTATAAACATATTTTCTCTTCCTTATGATTTTAATAACATTTTATCTTCTCTAGCTTCTTGAATACAGTATATTATATATAACATCCAAAATACATGTTAATCATCTGTTCATTTTATTGGCAAGCCTTCTGGTCAACCGTAGGTCAACGGTTGTTAAGTTTTGGGGGCCTCTAAAATCATACGTGAAATTTCGACACTGCAGGGAGTTGGTGCCCCTAACCCCTGAACTGTTCAAGAGTCAACTGTATACAGAATCTACGAAAATTTTAAACTTTAGAAATCATGAAGTGTGATTGCTGCCAGGAGCTTCATGGTGGTGGCAGTAGGGAGAGTCTGACAAAAGGATACAAAAATGTCAGCTCCAAGAACAATTAATTCTGAGGCTCTAATGTCTTTTATGGCAACTAGAGTCGATAATACTATATTCTATAGGAAGTTTGCTAAGGGAGTAGAACGTCTGTATTCTCATCATAAAGAAAGGTAAGAAGAATTTTAAAAGATTAATATGGGGATCCCTGGGTGGCGCAGCGGTTTGGCGCCTGCCTTTGGCCCAGGGCGCGATCCTGGAGACCCGGGATCGAATCCCACGTCGGGCTCCCGGTGCATGGAGCCTGCTTCTCCCTCTGCCTGTGTCTCTGCCTCTCTCTCTCTCTCTCTGTCTCTCTGTTACTATCATAAATAAATAAAAATTAAAAAAAAAAAAAGATTAATATGAAGAGAAATTTTTTCAAACCAAGGTCAGTGTGGGAAGCTACACTTTCTCATCAAGGAATAAAAGCGTAGGCACCTTCTTGTGACTTGTTAGCAACTGAAATAAGAAGAAAGAGGACCAAACCTAGTTCATTTCACAGAATGAGGCCTCTGTCCTTCTTCATTAACTGCCTCTTTTTCTCCTGTGAAACTCAAGCACTTTTTTCTAAATCACAAAGGAATAGAGTGAAAATGAGAAAGTAAACTTTGCTTTGGACATGTGCTTCTGTGCCATTAACCTTCTAGTTTTCCTAAACTGTGCTCATTCAGTATTACGGGCCTAACCTCCCCACCCCCCCACCCCCCATCAAAGAAGGAGTTCACAAGCAAATGAAAATGGTTTCACTTCAACAAATCCCAACTTGAGCATTCTCGAGAATGATTATAGAAGGTCCGAAGGCAATTTCAAGAAATGGTTAACATCATACAAGTTAGATATATTTATGCAAGATTATTACTACCAAAGAAAAATACTTCTTAAAATGAAATTGTTTTAGAAGATGTGGAAACTTGTTTTTAAAAGATTTTTATTTTAAAGAGATGGAGACAGAGCACACACGAGTGGGAGGGAGGAACAGATGGAGAAGGAGAAGCAGGATCCACACTGAGCGTAGGGCCTGCAGGACCCCAGCCCAGGACCCTGAGATCATGACCTGAGCCACAATCAAACGTCCAAGACTTAACCGAGTGAGCCACCCAGGCACCCCAAGAAGAACTTAAAATATTTTTAAATAGACTATTCTATTGAAACAAGTTTTTACCATTCTCACATTTTAAAGTTTATTCAAAATTTAATCACTGTAATCACAAAATACCATGTTTCATTAAAACAGATGATTATATAGGTTAATAAATAGTGGGGAAAAAAAATCAAGAATTAGATACTTCCTAGACAAAAAAAAAATGTCTATCTCTTATAAAATAGAAAAGAAGTTTATTTATTTTTTTAAAGATTTTATTTATTCATGACAGACAGAGAGAGAGAGAGAGGCAGAGACACAGGCAGAGGCAGAGGGAGAGAAGCAGGCCCCATGCAGGGAACCTGACATGGGACTCCATCCCAGTCTCGGGATCAGGCCCTGGGCTGAAGGCAGCGCTAAACCACCGGGCTGCCCTAGAAAAGAAGTTTAATTGGGAAAAGTTTCTGGTGCATTTAATAGGAAAAACAAAACAAAACAAAACACTGCTTTTCAATCAAAACTCTCATCAGTTGAAAGAGAGCCCGTGTGTGCCAACTAAATATGCAGGCTCATTTCAGTCTTAAATTCCTAATGGCAGTAGTCAAGGACAGTTCCAATTTTAGCTGATTTCCAAACAATGCTATCAGACCAAAATTTCTGTTCCAGAAGTCTGGGGTTAGATTATCTTTCTTTTACCATGCATTCTTCTAAATGTGATAGGGAATTCAGAAAACAAAGGGTTTTTAAGCCATTAGAAACAATGTCACATGTTCCAATATCGCCCCCTCTATACTCTAACGATGCCCTATTAGTAACTGGGCAAGGGGGGGGGGGCAGGTTTTTAGTATTTAATCAAAGCAAATAATCTAATATATTATATGCTAATATAAAGTATTGTAAGGAAATTTGCATCTGGCTCTCAACTGTCTTCTTCAGATCCTTTCTTAACATAATTTATCTTCCAAATAATCAATCATTAGGGACTCTTGCTGAAGGGCCCTGGGTGGCTCAGTCAGTTAAGCTTCTGCCTTAGGCCCAGGTCATGGTGCCAGGGTGCTGGGATCGAGGCCCAAGCCCCAGGTCTGGCTCCGGGCTCAGTGGGGAGCCTGCTCTCCTTCCTTTCCTTCCTTCCTTCCTTTCCTTCCTTCCTTTCCTTCTCTCTCTCTCTCTCTCTCTCTCTCTCTCTCTCTCGTTGCAGCAACCCCTGCTTGTGCCAGTCTCTCTCTCTCTCTGTCAAATAAATAAATATAATCTTAAAAAAAGAAAGTCTTGCTGAAATAAATTTTTTTCTCTCTTGGTTGCATATCATTTATCTATTTACTAAATCACTCTGTTAAGGTACAATTATTTTAGGAGATCTAGGATTCTAATCCAGATTTCTTTAATCTAAAACAGAAATCTTATGTATTGTGAGTGCTAAAGATTTTTTTTCATGTAGAATAAAACTTGAGGCAAATAATTTAATTGGTAAATATATTAATTCCTCTCTCCATGTATCTAGCTTCTCAAAATGTTTTAGCAGTTTCGTACATGCAGACACTTCTAGAAATCTTAAGTTCAATTTTAATTTTAGATTCAAAATGAGAAACTTCATATAGATAAAATTGAATTATGGAAATAAAACATAGAATCCAAATTTAAGTACACTATGAAGGTAAAGCTAGATAAATGGACAAATTTTTATTTGGATTCTATAAGTTATGGGAAACCAAATGAAGAGTGGTCTTTGTTTATGACATCAATATATCAAAAGCTTTTAACAATGCCAATTCAAAAATAATAAAATGTGGTCATACTTCACGTATAATGAAAATAAAGACTGATGACAAAAATTGGAGGGATTTTCAATTTTTTTTTTAGCTTCCAGATATAGATGAAAGACCGTGCTTAGGTCCTAAATTCTTTAATGATTACATACTTGTCAAGACTTTTTAATTTTTTTTTGTAACCAGGGAATTACATAGAAAAGGAAGGTGGGCAAAGATTATATATACAGTCCATTACAAATAATGAAAGCTTTCCTTTGATCTCAAAAATAAGATCGGGGAGCATCAGGGTTTCTTGAGATTGATGCCAGGATCACAAAGGTACTGTCAGGTTTAGGCAAGAAAGTTTCAGGAATTTAATTCCAGACACTACAGAAATCTAACACAAGATAACACAATACAAACACGAGAGGAAAAACAAAATGTGAATAGCCTTTAGTTGCATTAAGCTCTCTTATTAGGTTTTCTCAAAGTTGAGAAGTTTATAAGGTAGTTTTATCTTGCAGACCTTAAGTTAGTCATCTCTTCTAAAACAAGGATTTTTCAGAATACTTACACTATCATTGGTTTGTTAAATATGTGTACATACATCCTGAGTGGTTCATGTTTTTATTAGAAAATTACATATTAATGATTCAAACTTGAATAATAGACTGTAAAGAAAAAAAAACTTCTCCCTCATATTGCCATCCCCTAAACATACTCCAAATTAGAAACAACCATGTTGGAAATATCCATCTGTCAAAGTAAGGTGAAGCTGGATATTTTTCTCCCATCACCCTTTATTATTTTTGTTTTTGTTTTAATGAGAGCATTTCAGATTTACTCTCTTAGCAACTTTTTTTTTTTAAGATTTTATTTATTTATTCATGATAGACAGAGAGGGAGAGAGAGAGAGAGAGAGAGAGAGGCAGAGACACAGGCAGAGGGGGAGAAGCAGGCTCCATGCAGGGAGCCCGATGTGGGACTGGATCCCTGGTGTCCAGGATCAGGCCCCGGACCAAAGGCAGGCGCTAAACCGCTGCGCCACCCAGGGATCCCCACCCTTTATTATTTGGCAAAACAAGATGTTGCTGGAGCTGTTCAATCAAAACTCAGTGGTGTAGACACTGAAAAGATCGTTTTGAGTTTGACATTCTCCTGTACGGTCATCTTGCAATACTCTCACCCTTAAGTCTGTATCTTTCCTTCCTCCTTTCTAATTTTTTTTAGGTTTTTATTTAAATTCTAGCTAGTTAATATACAGTGTGATATCAGTTTCAGGTGTACAATACAATGACTCAACACTTCCATACATCACCCGGTGCTCATCAGGGCAAGTGCCCTCCCTAATCCTGTCATCTATCAGCCCATCTCCCAAAACCTCCTCCCCTCTGTAACCATTGGTTTATTCTCTAGAGTTAAGTGTTTATTTTTTGGTTTGCCTCTCTCTGTTTTCTTAACTTTACTCATTGGTTTTATTTCTTAAATACCATATATGAGTAAAATCATATGGTATTTGTCTTTCACTGACTTGTTTCGCTTTGCATGATGCTCTCTAGCGCCATCCACATCGTTGCAAATGGCAAGATTTCATTCTTTTTGATGGCTGAGTAATATTTCAGTGTGTGTGCATGTGTATCACATATACTGTATCTTCTTTATCCATTCATCTTCTTTTTAAAGACATCATAACATAATGTTTCAGAAAAGGCTCCATAAATGATTATTTTTTATGTTTCTATCTTATATTAAATTTTAGAATTTACACAAAGTAATCGGTTCACTCATGAAGCAGTTTAAAAACTGCTCAATGCCATAGCAGGTCATATAAATCTGCATGTGATCCAGGGCTTGACACTAGGTGTCCAATAAATTTACATTAAATGAATGCAGACTCACTGCCAACACTGTCCTGCTTATTTGTGTATGTGCTGCTGTTTGGTTTATTTGTTTTGATGTAGAGCATTTATTGCATCAGAAAACACAGCACCTAGGGTTGCTATCATTTTTTAAATGAAATGATATACAAAGGTTTAATGTGTTCCCACTTACTACAAAAAACTTTTCTCGTCCCTGACATATCTTCACAGAGTTCTTACAGGCTACCTAAAATTGCATTAAAGTCGTGGGACAAAGATAAATGAGGTTCCTGCTCGAGGTACTACAAGACCAATTAGTAGCATATAAAATATAAATATGATCATAAATACATTAAAATAGAGCCTTTAGGAGAAGTAGGTCAATGGCAAATGTTGGAAATGAATGAGATTTACAAGGTTAAATGCCCCAGAGGGCCATAAAATAATAATTTAGAAGAAAGTATAATATATTATTTTTAAATGATATTTTATAACAATTATCTCATCTACAAAAAGATGCCCTTCGAATCCTCAAGTTTCTAAATTAGGCTTAACATCTTTAATTTTCTCACACTAGTAAAAATCCAATGCAACGCTCAGCATTCTTCAGCCTCAGAAATTTACCTTGTTGGCAAAATATGTAATGCACTACATTCCTTACATCTCAAATTATTTTTTATGTATCCACTTCTGTTTTTCCTCAGGGAAAAAAAAGTGTATACTTTCTACTGAGTTATATTTTTTCTTTTTTTTTTTTTTAAGTATGCTCTATTAGGGGCTTAAACTCACAAACTCGAGATCAAGAGTCTTACACTCTACCCGCTGAGGCAGCCAAGCCACCTAGGTTACACTTTTTATGTGTATTATTATCCTAGTAGAATGTTTTAATTAACTCCCCTTTTCACACTTGTTTTAAATTTGTGTTTCTTCTCATTCTTACGTCAAAAGTATAGTTCATACTACATCTTCCCAATTCCTCATGTTACCACATCTTGGCAACCACAGGACTTAAACATTTCAATGCAGAGATGATGGCTTGTGATAAAAATCAAGAATGAGAATTAAAAGTACCCACTCTCTTCCAGAAACATCCATCACCAGCTTCATAATGATCAAAGTGCTTCTTTCTACATTTAAGATTGAACCGATCCCTTTCAGCAACGCTGTAGCATTGTAAGTGTATCAAATGGTGAACTCAAAGTCTACTAGAACCTAATATAAAAAGAGATCTATGCTTTGTTCAATAAAAGCGGGGCCACACAGTTACGGCTCTTCCTTGTTTAAGCGAGTGATACCTTTAGATTTCCTTTCCAGAATAACGCAAGTTTTAACTTCTTGAATAAATACTTAGGAAATGCAATGGCTGAGCACATGGTGAGTAAATGGTTAAATTCTTAAGAACCTTAATTGGATACAACCCTTCTCTATTCCATACTTGCCTCAACTGGAATGTTTCCATAACCTCCCAACAGCTCTATTTCTATCCTTGTCCTCCTACCGTCCACCAAAACCACAGCAGTGATTTCAGTACATGAACCATAATATGGCATTACTCTACTAAGGATATTTCAGTAAGTTTCCATCACCCTGGGATGCCTTGGTGGCTCAGGGGTTGAGTATCTGCCTTCGGCCCAAGGGCGTGATCCTGGAGTCCTGGGATCAATTCCCACATCAGGCTCCCTGAATGGAGTCTGCTTCTCCTTCTGCCTGTGTCTCTCTGCCTTTCTCTGTGTGTCCTTTGTGGATAATAGATTAAATCTTAAAAAGAAAAAGCTTCCACCACCCTAACAATAAAACCTAACCTTTCCATCATAAGTCCTTGGTTATCTCTAAAAATTTACATGCAATTTTTTACAGCCATATTAACTGCTTTCTCTTCCCCAAACCAGTCAAGTGTGTCGCAAATTAAGGACCCTAACTTGCTATTCCTTCTGCCTAAATGTACTCCCTTGAGTATTCTTTCTTTTCTCAAGTATTCTTATCGCTTATGTTTTCACTTCATCAAATTGCTTTTTAAATGTTATCTTTTAGTTTAGTCCAAACAACTCAATTTTAAGGATATACTTTTCAGTCATTGGCTATGTTTATTTTATTTATAGCATTTACTGGTTTTTAACATATTATAGGAGCATTCGTTTATTTATCCCCTTCCACTGGCATTAGGATATAAATTCCAGGGGGTGAAGGATTTTTCCTTTATTCTTTTCCTGTATTCTTAGCTTTATTTCTTTATTTTTTACAGTTTCTCTAGTACTTAGAATAATACTTGGTAAATAGTAGGAGTTAAGACACTTGTTAAGGTAACAAATAACAAATGAAACATCCTGTATTTTGGTCCACTTCCTTTTGAATCTCTACAGACTTCACTGAAGGAAGAAATATATACTGTAGGAAATATAGTTCTACAGCCCAATCTAGTAACCTCAAAATATTTTTCTATCATTTTCTGCCTTATTTTATCATTTTCAAGCTTATATTCAATGAACAACAATTACAAATGCAGCTTTGCAACTGACTCAAATCTTTAGTCTTTGTTTCCTTTAGATGAAATTACCTAATAATTTTTAATTGTGATGAACCCAATATATTCCATTTTCCATAATCACCTCTGACTGGGTGAGCATTACTTCTGAAAATTATGCACTTGGATTAGGGTCCAGAACATTGAAGACTATTATGGTTAAAAGGACACTCAAAACTTCCCTGGAAATGTATCATGTTTGTTTGTTATTTCATATTTATTTTCTTTGGTACCAGCTGTTATCTTATAATTTAGACTGGCATCTACTTATTTGTTGACAAAACAGATGCCATCAGACTGGAGAACTCTTACCTTCCCTTCACCATTTGGTAAAAATCTGTTAAATAAGTACATTGTCCTTTTAACAGTACAATTTCAAAAGAAGAAATGTCTGTAAAACTCTTAAAGCCAATATCTCTAATTGTCTACTGAATCCTCTCCTCCTTAATCTTTAAATGTCCTTTCTTTCTCCATTTCTAATAGATTATCTCTATAAGTATAAAAACATATATTATTTTTATCCTAAAATAAAACTAAAAAAAACTAACTATTCCTATTTGCCTATAACACTATCAAATTCCTAACTCTGTTCTTCATAACCCCACTTCTTGAAACAATAGTGTGTACTGTCTCCTCTTCTCAATTCCCTGATTATTCTTAGACATCCTCCAATCTGGGTTATACCTGATTCAAACTGATCTGGCCAAAGCGACTAATGATTTCATGTAGTGTAATCCAGTCACCTTTTGCAACTTCACCTCATTCTACATCTTGGCTGATTCTGATGACTCTTTATTTTGTTAAATATTTTCCTCCCTTTGCATCTGTGGTTGTACCAACTCTTAATATCCTCCCTGATAGTTGATCATCTCATCTCAGTCTTGAATGCCATCTCATACTTTACAGGACTAAATCCAAGTATGTATGCCCTCAGAAAGCACACACACAAGCACATTCTCAAAAAGAGATGTAAACTCCACAGCTATGCACAATTCACATACACACTCCCATACACACATGTGCATCCCCATATAAACATACTCTCATGTATAAACACGCATAATGCTGTAGATCCATATACACACAGATATTACCAAAAGGCAATCCTATAAATTATGGGTAACTCCACACAAACAGTCACTTACACATAGGCATTCCCTCACCTAAACTGACAAACGCATTTTCCATGCATACTCACATACATATATATACATGCATCACCCTTATACACTCAGATACACAAATGCACACACAGCCTCCCTACATACTAATATACATGTACATGCAAGTTTTACATGTGCACAGTCATGTACTCTCAAGCATGCACCACACATACCTCTTTCAGACATGGAGGGTGCATGCTCAAAAAATGAAATCATGAAGGCACAGAGTAAAAACTCAATTTCAGGTTCTGGCTCATTTTCTGAAAGGTCTAAGACTACCTTTTCCTCACAACTGCATCCTAATTTCATCACCTAAAACTGTCAATTCCTCCTAAAAAGGAAGTCTAGAATTTCCCTATGTATTCCCATTTTCTATGCCACTCACCTAGATATACCATTGTTTATCTGTCCTAACATTTTTCAATTTTGCCCTATTTTCCCCTATCAATCCTGTACAATTTGAACTGTGTAACCATTTCAGAACACAACCATTTCAGAACACAATTTCACAATACAATTCATATTACACAACTCTTAACATTTACATTCATTCAATGATTACTCATCACCTTTCATTTTCATTATTAAAATTAGCCTATATTGAATATATAATGCTAGTGAGGAAATGATAAGATAGGTATACTTATGTAACATTTTAAATGATTTAAAATGTATTTGATAAATCATATATATTTCAAGATAAAAGACAGCAATATACCTTTTCATTTATAATTCCATTTCAAAGGCACTACAACAAAATCTTATCAAATGCTATGAAAGAATCATGCACAAAAATACCTACTGTGGTAATAGAATAATGGAGCTATTTAAAACAACATAAAAATAACACCAAGGAAATAAAGTAGGAAGTATCCATTCAACAGAATATTATATACTCAAAGTATTTCAGAAGAGTATTTATATAATCAATGCTAGGTTGATAATATATGAAATTTTGATAATATATGATAGGTTGATAATATATGAAATTTTGAACTATAAACGTATAAAGTGGGTTTAAATTTATATCTGGAATATAATCATAGCTCAATTAAAACAAAAACAAAAAAAATACACAAAAGCATTAACAGTGGTAATAGCTCAGTGATTCAATTATTTTAGCTTTCCTCCTCTTTTCTTATTATCTGCATTTACCATTATGAGAATATATAAAGGAAAAACCATTTAACAAAATAATCATTATTTTCCTCTTTTCTCTACTTGATGGCAAATGGAATAAAAGTAGCTCCAGCAATCTCTAGGTCATTAACCTTTTTGTAGTCTTTTTGTAAACTTCAGGTTGTTAATTTTTTTTTTTCTAGTCAGGAAAATTAATTTTAGATGCATTATTTATTTATTTCAAAGTGCCTTTTAAATATTGAAAGTATCTTTTATTTATTTATTTGAAAGTACTTTAATCAACATCCTGACTAGAATCAAAGTTCAAAATAGATGCTATTTGGATGATGGCATAATTAGGAGGGAGGTCTATTTCATAAACTAACTTCAAGGTGTTACTGGAAATATTAAATGGAAATAGTATGTATATATGACATCCAAATCCTAAGTGCACAATAGACTTAAGAATTTTGTCATCCTTCTACTGTTTCATCGCACAATACATTATAAGGAAATAACATTGTCACAGGTTAGGTTCCTTAGACACAGAATCTGAGGTTCTAAGACTTGGGTACAAATCTAGAGTGAAGTTGTCTCAAAAATACTACCAGTCAGGGGCAGCCCCAGTGGTGCAGCGGTTTAGCGCCACCTGCAACCCGGGTTGTGATCCTGGAGACCTGGGATCAAGTACATCGGGCTCTCTGCATGGAGCCTGCTTCTCCCTCTGCCTGTCTCTGTCTCTGTCTCTGTCTCCCTCTCTCTGAATAATTAAAATCTTAAAAAAAAAAAAAAAAAAAACTACCACTCAGGTAGAAGAAAAGCAGAACTGGGCAGGGAACACTTTGCATGACAGCAGCCTAGGCTATCCTCAACATGGTTGTGGACCTGGCATGACTCTTCAGAGTTGTCCCCAATCAAGAGAAGGTCACTCACTCTTCCTAGCCCTTTGTTGACCTGTCACTGGATTAAGGTTACTTCTAAAAATGAGGTTGTATAGCCTTGGTATAAGTAGCTCTTTTTAAGTAGGGCAATTACCAGAGTAGTATTAAGACTTAGCTGCTACTAACACTCCTAACAAGTAGGAAAAAAAGTGCTTCCATCTTCAAAGGGGTGGTAAAGGGTGATAAATAGAAATAGAGTACAACATGCATTCAAGCTTGTTAATTTTACTAGTCTCATAAAATTCCTGTGTCAAATCTAGTGATTTTTTTCTTCAGATTTCTTCAGAAAATTCTCTCTTGGAGAGTAGGACTTTGGTATGGAGAAAGCTCTAGGAATTATTCACAAGGATTACCTTTCTTTTCTCTCTGATGGACTCGAGAGAGGACTTTCCTGGCACTTTACCTTGAGAATCTTCTGGTTCTTAGAGCCAAGACAGGACTCGATCCCAGGGCCTTGACATCATGACCTGAACCTAAACCAAGAGTCAGATGCTTAACCAACTGAGTGACTCAGATGCCCCATTATCACCGAATATTTTAAAACAATTGTTTTTTTTTTTTTTTTAACTTTAGAGGATACAGAAGCAACTTACAGAGTATCTGAAACATAAAAATTCCTTTGTCATATCTCCAGATATTCTATGTTAGGTAATAAGATAACAGGTAATAAGAAAACAAAGAATTTTAAATAACATTGTGCTTTTGGTGTGCATTTTTCTTATACTCAAAAACAATTGCTGGAAACAAAGATGGTGTGGTAGAAACTAGATGGAGGGAAAGTTGGAAAGTTCTAGAACTGCAGTAGCAACAAGCACATCCTTATGATTTTTAAATATATTCTCCAATAAAAGGAACCTGAATTCTTCGGAGAAATGGCTGTTTTAATGCAAGGGCAGTGAAAATTGAAGATGAGAGTAGAGAATCATGTATTGTCAGAAAGTAAGGAGATACTAAATGTTGATGATGAAGATGATAATGACATGTTCAGAGAAATGGAGGTCAATCTGAAAGATTTCCCCATTTCCAAAATTGGAACAATTTAAGCAACAAAAAGAATAATGTTGATTTCTAGTTTGAGTCCCAACATTTAAAGAGCCTAGAAACGCTCATTCTCATTCTTGTAAGGGGAAAAAGTTGAACACATTGAACATTATTTTTCCTGAAACCACCAGAGAACTGTGACTGCAGAACAGTCACCCCCAAATTTGAAAAGACAGCTTAAAACAGAGCCAAAGCTTATATCAGCCTGCAGATCTGAGAAAGTACAGAAGATCTAGTTGTAGCACTTATATGGTAACTTTTATAAATCGCTGGAGGCTGAGTGGGGACAAGACTGAAAGTAAAAATCTCTGGATGACAAAGTCTGGGGAGAGATGACCACATTTTCAATGGTTTTAGCTCTAAGAACCAGCAGATTCTCAACGTAAAGTGCCAAGAAAGAGCCTCTCTCGAGTCCAACAGAGGGAAAAGAAAGGTAATCCTTGTGAATAATTACTAGAGCCCTCTCCATATCAAAGGCCTACTCTCCAAGGGAGAATTTTCTAGAACCTTACCCCAACTGGAGAAGGGCATTCCTTCCACACCAGCAAGCTTTATTTTCCTACCTCATCAAAAGGAGGAAAGAAGTAAGCTCTGCCACTGGAATAGCACTTGTGATGAACTCAGCCCTATAGAGGTCCCCACTAAAAAGACTTAAGTAGAAGATTATAGAATGGTCCCTATACCTAACAACTGAAAAACACATCAAAAGGCTTCAGTATAGTAATAGTGAGTTACAGCTGAATCAGCTATCAAATGTTCTCTTTGAGGAGAAAGACATCTACCAAGAAAAGAATCAGAAACAAGGAAGTCTCAAAGAGGGGTATAGATGGCTCCAACAACAATAGACTTCTCTATTTCTCCTTCTATCCATTTTTGAGCCTCATCATGATTATTATTCCTGATAATTTTCCTTGTTCTGAAACCTTTCTGTTAACGAACTACAAACAGGACCCAACTGCATACTGTCTATAGGGAACCTCCTATAAACAAAGAATTAGGTGAAAGTAAATAATAGAAAAATGCATAACATCGTAACACCAAGCAAAAATAAGCTGGATAACCATATTAATTTTACCCAAAGAAAACATCAAAACAAGGGAAATAATTAGGAATAAAGAGAGTCATTAAATAACAAGAGTCAAAAACAGCAGGAGTCGAAACACTAATTGTGGGAGATATCATAGACTCTTTACATTATAAATAAGGAAGGCAGAAAAATCTGGACGGATACTGTTAATACAAATAACATTTATCAATCAACTTAATATAAGTTGCATTCATATAATACTCCAACAACATCTGAATACACATTCTTCTCAAGCTGTCATGAAATATTCACTAACATGGACAACATTCTTGGGTATAAAACATTTTGAGAAAGTTAAAAGAATAAAAATCATATAAAAATGTTCTCAGACATGAGAATTAAACTTGTGCTATAGTCTAAGTGTTTGTTTCCCTCCAAAATACATATGTTGAATTTGTACCCTCCATGTAATGGTACTGGGAGGTGCTTAGGTCATGAAGATGGAGCACTCATGAATGGTATTAGTGCTCCTATAAAAGAGATACTATAGTGACCAACCTCCCACCATGTGAGGACACAACCGAAGGCATTGTCTATGAACAAGGAAGTGGATCCTCACCAGCCAGCACACCAAAACTGCCAGCACCAGGATCTTGGACTTCTCAGGCTCCAGAATTCTGAGGAATTAATTTATGTTGCTTATAAATTACTCAGCCTCTGGTATTTTTCTATGGAAGTCCAAATGGAAAAGATAATTAGAAATCAATAATAGAAAGATAGCTAGAATATTCTTAAAAATGTCTAGAAGTATATTGTTGAATATTCACAACACATAGGTAAAACCTATTACAAATATTTAAAACTAAATAAAATTGAAAATACAACAGATCTAAATTTGTAGTATGCAACAAATATACTGTCAAGGAAATCATACAACATTCAACATATGTTAAAAAGAAGGAATATTTTATGCCAATAATTTAAATAACAGCCATAGGAAAATAGAGAAAGAAGAGCAATACAAACCCAAAGCAAGCAAAAGAAAACATTAAAATTAATCACTAAAACTGAAAACAGGAGAATAACAGAAAATCCACAAAATCAAAAGCTAGTTATTTAAAAAGAACAATGAAATTAATAATTTCTAGCCATACTAGAGAAAAAAAGAGAACACAAATTACTAATATTAGAAATGAAATCATCACTACTTATGTCATGGACATTAAAGGAATAAAGAAAAGAATATAAACAAGTCTATGCTACAAAAATTGATGACTTAGATGAAATAGGCCAATTTCTTAAAGATGAAAAACACCAAAATGCAAACAATGATAAATGGATAATTTGAATGCACCCATGTCTATTAACCTGAATCAACTGAATCAATATTAACTACCTTCCCCCAAAAAAACAGTAGGCCCAGACGGTTTCAGGATGAACTCTACCAAAAATTCAAAGGAGAAATTATCATAATTCCAGAACAATATTTTGGTTAACTTTTCATAGATCTTTCTTAGAATAAAATGACGTGATTGAGCTGTGTATCATTTGAAGTTTACTTGTTTCCAAGAGAATGTGTTTTATAGCAACAGTTTAGCTCAAAAAATATCATTAGCAACTTCCAATAACATATTTTCATTTTGGAACAACTGACATCAAAATGGAAACAGAGAGAAGCAATATTTTAGCCCCTTCTCCAAATGCAGGGGTGGGGGGAATGGCGTGGGGTTATAATCAAAACTATTCTGTATTTGGTTTAGTGTAGAAATAACATACCATGAACATTTAGATATTTCCTGTTAAGTCATAAATTATTGAGTTTCTCTAATTTTCATTGGTATGACAGCAACCAATCAATTCTTCCTAAGAAATAATTATGGTCAATTTTGACTACTGTATTTTAAACCTGTATTTTAATTTTCTTGACAAATTTTGTCATCATGGTAGCAGATTAATGCCCACCAACCATTGAAAAATTGGAGTTCTCAGTAAGGGTCAAGACCATATAGCAACTCTGCCCCATTATTAACTCCACTAGAATGGACTGAAACATCAGAAGTCTAAGAAAAACAGCAATAACAAACTTCAATAATGTAATCTACAATAATGCTTCAAACCATGGACCAATATTAATAATTACATTTTACTGGAATTTAAGGCTAAAATAAGTTCCTTTTGAGCAAAATTATGAAGGACTAAGGACTGTTATTGATTCTAAATAAGGAGTGCCAAGTTATGCCAATAGCAGGCAAATTGCTAACAAGAAGATAGGCATAGTGTAGTTGTGTGTGAATATATGTGTGTGTGTATGTAGAGAGAGAGAATTTTTGTACCATTCTACCAAATATTTCATTCCTGACTTACAGATCCTGTACTAATTCAAATGCTTACTTAGTCTAAACAGATTTATCAAGATTGTCTTCAAGTCTTGGAAACATTCTGGTGATGGTAATGTATAACAAAAATAATTCTCATTCAATGAAAATCTTCTAAGGAGAATTTTCCTTGGATCATCTATACATGCCAGCTGATTTATATATTGTACATTCGTTAACTCCCATCACAAACTTCCATTGTCCTTTAATATTATTTTTAATTTAAATTTTAGGTAGTTAATATAGAACAGAATATTGATTTTTGGAATAGAATGCAATGATTCATCACTTATATACCACACCCACTGCTGATCAAAACAAGTGCCCTCCCTTCATACTCCTCAGCCATCTAGTCCATCCACCTCTTTCAACCTGTTTGTTCTATACAGTTAAAAGTCTTACAGTTTTCCCTATTTTTAAAATCTTTTTCTCCCTTCCTATATATTCATGTTTTTTAATTCCACATATGAGTCAAATCATATGGTATTTGTCTTCCTTTGACTGACTTATTTCACTTAGCCTAATACCCTCTAGCTCCAGTCATGTCACTACAAATGGCAAGAGTTCACTTTTTGATGCAAAGTAAATTCCATTGTATATGTGTGTATAAATAGATATATAAATATATCTATCTATAGATAGATAAAATAACCCAGTTAAGAAATGGGCAGAAGACATGAATAGATACTTTTCCAAAAAAGACATTAGGTGGCCAACAGACACATGAAAAGATGCTCAACATAATTTGGCATCAGGGAAATACAAATCAAAAGCACAAGGAGATACCACCTCATATAAATCTATCTAGATATAAATATATAGATATAAATATCTATATCTATCTATCTACTTTATCCATTCATCAGTCAATGGACCTATGGGCTCTCTCCATTATTTGGCTGTTCATGCTGCTATAAACATTGGGGTGCTTGTATTGCTTCAAATCTGTATTTTTGTATCCTTTAGGTGAATACCTAGTAGTACAATTGCTGGATCGTAGGGTAGTTCTATTTTTAACATTTTGAGAAACCTCTAGAGTGGCTGCACCAGTTTGCATTCCAATCAAAAGGGCAAGAAGATTCCCCTTTCTCCGCATCCTAACACCTGTGGTTTCTTGTGTTGTTAATTTTAACATCCTAATCGGTGTGAGATAGTATCCCCTTGTGGTTTTGATTTGTGTTTCCCTGATGCCGAATGATGTTGAGCATCTCGTCATATGTCTGTTGGCCACCTGGATGTCTTTTTTTGGAAAAGTATCTGTTCGTGTCTTCTGCCCATTTCTTAACTGGGTTATTTGTTTTTGGGGTATTGAGTTTGAGAAGTTCTTTGTAGATTTTGGATACTAACCCTTTATTAAGTGGATCTACAACTATAGGTCACCTAATCTTCAACAATGCAGGAAAGAAAATCCAATGGGAAAAAGTCTCTTCAACAAATGGTGTTGGGAAAATGGGACAGCAACATGCAGAAGAATGAAATGGGACCACTTTCTAACACCGTACACAAAAATAAATTCAAAAAGGATTGAAGACCTTAATGGGAGACAAAACTGTCAAAATCATAGAGAACACAGGCAGAAACCTCTTTGACCTCGTTCGTACCAACTTCTCATTAGACACGTTACCACAGGCAAGGGAAACAAAAGCAAAAAATGAACAACTGGGATGTCATCAAGATAAAAAGCTTCTGCACAGCAAAGGAAGCAATCAACAAAACTAAAAGGCAGCCTAAAGAATGAGGGAAGGTATTTGCATACTTACTTGCTTATTTCAGACTCCTTATTTTAGACAATAAGTGCATGTGATATATGTTACTTTATACTGATGAAATTTTTTTTAATTTATTTTTTTATTCATGAGAGACACAGAGAGAGAGTCAGAGACACAGGCAGAGGGAGAAGCAGGCTCCATGCAGGGAGCCTGATGTGGGACTTGATTCCGGGACCCCAGGATCACACCCTGAGCCAAAGGCAGAAGCTCAACCACTGAGCCCCCTAGGCATCACTATACTGATGAATTTTTAGTTTCATCTATTGAACTTAGAACATTTTAGCATTGTCAGTGATTCATCGTGTGAAAATCCCTTTATAGTCCTTACGCTCGAATCAATTTTTTTTCTAAATATAAATACCAAAAAATTATCTTATCAATTGACATTGTTTTTAATCAATCGGTTCTTTCTCCATCTATCTTTAGCAAGCAGCTTTGAAAAAAAAAACATTTATAAACATTTACTTTAACAACCTTAAACTACATAACTGTCCATCCTTTTCAATTTATAATATAAATACTGATTAGTATTTATTCCAAAAAGATATTTGGTAAGATATGTTCACTTGTAACAATATGAATATTTTACTTATAATGAATGCTGGTGTTTGAAAATGACAGTTACAAGAAAGAAAAAACATTTGTCTTAGAAATATTTGCGTTTAAATGTCTATAACAAGAATATTAAAAAAAATCATGTTTTTTGGTTGACCTCACTAATATAGAATGAAACACTCCTCTATATCTATTTTGTTTATAGTGTACTTAAATATTTTATTCAGTTGATTCTACTTTTTGAAGCACAAATGTTAGACATGAGAAAAAAGTGTCATAATCTGAAAACAAAATTGCAAATTTGTGTTATTTTGAAGGAATAATGAAACAATTTTTTGAAAAAGCATTACCAATATCATACATTTTTAATACTAATTCAGTGAAGAAATAAAGCAGCACTTACACTTCAAGATCAAATCTGAGGAATAGAGTGAAAGAAATAGATTGCAATAAATTGATTTAAATATTATCAAAAATAACCAAACTTACAATTGTATGTTTTTAAAGCCTACCTAAGAATTTATATTTTGGCACATTTATAAACCATCCTAGCCATAACTAAATTTTAGTTTTATTGAAACAGTTGAGATACACATGGAAATGTATGCAGTAAAAGCACAAGTCCCATAAATTAGATACAAGTCATTCCCCATAATTTAAAAAGTATAGTTACTTGGGGGATCCCTGGGTGGCTCAGTGGTTGAGCACCTGCCTTCAGCCCAGGGCATCATCCTGGAGACCCAGGATCAAGTCCCACGTCAGGCTCCCTGAATGGAGCCTGCTTCTCCCTCTGCCTGTGTCTCGGCCTCTCTCTCTCTCTCTCTCTTTCTCGAATAAATAAAATCTTAAAAAAAGTATAGTTACTTGCAAACACCATAAACAATAATACTTCTTGGATTGAGCTAAGCATAATGGAGAAATTTGCTTTAATCTCTAAGCATAATACTAATTGTAATGATTTAAGTGAATACGTGGTCATTTTTACTTAAACAGCATCATAATAACAATGCATGTCATTAAATCTTAGATTAACTTTGTGATCACACTTAATTGGGACCTCAAAATCTATTGAGCTATTTCCCCACCATAGTCAAATTTTGCCCGAAACCACACAGGTCACAGGTGGGTGTGGTCAAGAACTTGCAACAGCTCAGGAATAAAGAGCAGTGCAGATGCTGTGAAGTCTTTGGATCTATCACTGTACATGGTTGTTTAAGACAAATACTAAAAGTAGAGTTGTTACATGCCAACAGACCCATTTGTGTACTTTTGACACACACAAACTTCCCTCCAATGTCTATTTCCTTAACTGTCCACTAATACTATTTGTCACCAATCTTCATCAATTTGAAAGATGGAAATACACCCCTACTTTTAAGATTTCTTTTATGCTAAAGGAACGAACACATTCCTACATGTTTATTGCTTTTATTTCTGTTGCCAGTTTTCAATTCTTTCCTACATTTTCTATTGAGCTTTAAATCATTATATCAATTAGTAAGATGTACTAATAGGGTCACAGCATTAATCCATATTTAGTGTTTTTGTGTATTGAAATGTTTTTCTTTCAAGTTTGTATGTTTTTTAAATTTTGGTGGAACTATGCCATGCAGATATCTGAAGTACACAAATCACCGTCTTTGTTTTTATGGAATTGTTTAAGTTGTATCTCCCTAAAAAGTCTTGTCTAGCACAAATATTCAATTCTGAAGGATCAAAGGGAGAATCCAAACTTATGCTTTTTAAAAGTTCATATTTATATTAATATAAAGCATTAAATCGGAATTTCAGGGAAGATGTAAAGCAGGAGGATCTGTAGCTCACTTCCTCCCATAAATACACCAAGGCTTCAAATGCATGTAATGCAAAAAAAAAAAAAAAATGCATGTAATGCAACACACTCTGAAAATGACCTCAGGACTAGCAGAACACCTTTTCCAGAACTATGGAAATAAACAAAAAGTGGTATTGAGAAGGATAGCAGGTGCAGGGATCAAACCCCGGAGGGACTGATCCACAAGTGGAAGGAATAGCACAGGCATAGAAGTCTTCCCTGAGGAGCAAGGACATCAGGCTCCCAAGTTGGCACCTTAACCCCAGGAATCTGCAGCAGGAAGCGAAGCCCCCCTAACATCTGCCTCTGAAAATCTGCAGGGCTTAACCCCAGGTCAGACATAGGGCTATAGCAAACTCAGACTCTTCTCTTAAAAGGGATCTTAAATCTAAAGATGCAGCATTAAATCATAAATGCATAAAATTAACTGTAATACAAACAGTGCAACTGTAATAATTTTATAGCTATTGCCTGTTGTCATTGTGATGAGCTTGAGCACATCCATTTAAAACACCATGTGATGCTAGTCATGTCCACAGAACAATTTGTCTCTCCAGTCACCCCTTATCACAGTACAAAGACTTCTCACAGTTCTCACACATTTTTCACCGAGTTCAGTGTAATGCCATGAACCTTTAATAATACCATGGGACCCACATGAAGTAACACTAGTGATGTTGGAAATGCTCCCAAAGTAGAGAAAAGTCATGACCTTACAAGAATGGGCTGAAAGGCTTGATGTGTACTGTGCAGTGAGGTCTGCAGCTCACCACCAGCTCAGGATGAATCCAACCTAAGAACCATGGTAAAAACAACTGAAAAAAGGAAATGTGTGAGGCTCTCCCTACAGCAGGCATAAAAACTTTGTACTTTTTGCAAAATAGTTTTTTTATCCCCATTAAAAATGTAGCTGTTATGTGGATACAGGTTTGCTCCATGTGAGAAAGGCATTCTTTATAGACTGTGATTAGTTTTGAGACAGAGCCAAGTCACTGCATGACAACTTAAAGCAAAAAGGAAGGTAAAGGATTGAAACCTGGAGAATCTCAGGCCAGCCAAGGATGGTTTGATCATCTTGGAAAGAATTCTTGGCAATACCTGGACACAAATTGACCTTGGACAATGTAGTAGAAGGAGCCTGATGAGTCAGGAGTGCTTCTGAGTTGTTTTACAGCGTGGAAACACACACTGAAACTAAAGCAAAAGGTGGAAGGTTGTCATGTAGAAACACTTTTAGGGAAACGAGAAAGCAAAACGTCAAATTACAATGTAGTTCTGTCAAGTTAGACCAAGGTTCCTGCCTCCCCTTCTAGATCCTCCACAGCCTCCACCTCCCTGAGGCTGCAAGACCAACACCCTTCCCCTGCCCCCTCAGCTACTCAAGGTGACAATGCACATGAAGACCTTTATAATGATCCATTTCCACTTCATGATTAATAATTACGCCTTAGAGTTAATAAACTTCTGTTGTGTAAGTCATGGTCTTTATGTGAAAATCTAGAGCTAGAACAGGCACAATGTCCTCTTCACCACATAAGCATTCAGTGCATAAGACATCATGTGTGAGACTTAAGACATCATGTGTGAGACTTTGTGGGAGTGTGTCGTCTATCCTTACACAGGCATAAAGGGAGAGATCTTTAACCTACAATTAGTAATGTGTTAGTTTTCTTACTGCTTTATAACATTGGTTTAAGAATGACATTGCATGGAGACACCTGTGTGGTTCAGTGGTTCTATGTCTGTCTTTGGCTCAGGTCAGGACCCTGGGGTCCTGGGATCGAGTCCCACATCAAGCTCCCCACACGGAGCCTGTTTCTCCCTCTGCCTGTGTCCCTGCCTCTCTCTGTGTCTCTCATGAATAAATAAATAAATTTTTTTTTAAATAAAATCTTTAAAAAGAAAAAAACTGCATTGCATGAAGTACACCTGTCTCCTAATTCAAGAAACTCCATACCTATCCTAGGTTAGTTTAAAAAAAAAACCTGAACAATGTTACCAATACTGTATTGTAATACTATAATACTGTGTGTCATAAAATTTTATAAGGATCTATTCATTAGTGTAGAGGCTAGGCTACCAAGAAGCAATTGACTCCATTAGGCTACCACAGCATAAGCATATTGCCATTTCTTCGTTATCAACACATGACTCACTAATCCTATGAAGAACTATAAATTTCTTTTTCATATTACCTTTGCATTTCTGACATACAATGTTACTCATCTGGATAAGTTACTTGGTATTTTTATCATGAAAGACAATATTGATTTAGTTACTGACGGGATTCATCTTATCAGGAGAGGATATAAACTTAGAGTATTGATAAATACAATTCAGTGGTATAAATATATTTTCCTTACAGTTTTTTTTTTTTTAACATTTTCTTTCTCTAGTTTGCTCTATTCTAAGAATATGGTATATATCATTCTAACACTGAATTATGTTTTAATCAAGTGGGTTTTGTTTTTGTTTTTTTAATCAGTAAGGCTCTGGTCAACAGTAGGCTATGAGTAGTTAAGTTTTAGGTGAGTCAAAAATTCTACACAGTAGAATTCCCATTCTACTGCATGGGAAGCTGGTGATCCCAACCCCCATGTTATTCAATGGTTAACACTCTGGTCAATAATACTGTAGTAACTTTGTCAACAGATAAGAACTACGCTTATCATTGTGAGCGTTTCATAATGTATACAATTGTCAAATCATTCTGCTGTATACGTGGAAATAATGTATGGCAACTATAATTCAATTAAAAATAATTTTTAAAGTATCATTCATCCTTCATTATGAAACAAAATATGATCTACATAAATTGTCTACATTTTATAGTATCTTATTTTTGAACAAAGCAATGTCTAATATATAAACCTTAGACATGAAGTAGAAATACATTATGTCTAAGTTGAAAATTATATTTGGTTTGGTTTAAGGACACCTTTAGACAAGGGAGGATTATTTAGAATTTAAAAACCCAATGGTCCTTTATTTCGAGAGACATACATGGGCCTCAGAGTCTTCAGATTGTATCCATTCCCTACAGCTGAATATATGCAAAATGTAATATTCAACTAGCCCAGTACTTGTATCTAACCAGGGGTAAACTGCATCCAAGGGATCTTACTGGACACATGCAAGACCTCACAGTTAACAGTGGAAGAACGAACAGGGTTTATTTAGGATCTGCTTATATTCTTTATGTTAGCTCATGATGTTTTGTATTATAATCCACTCATAGTAGCAAGGGTAACTGAAGGAATATTGGTATGACTAGTAGGAGGTCAGGGAAATGAACATTGAATTAAATGGACTCGAATTAAATGCTTTCATATTTTCCCCCCAAATGTCTCTTAATCCCTGAGCAACACCTTTGATGCTATCCTGGAAATGTATGTGAATTTCATTTTGAAATAAAGCGATAAAGCTTTTATTCAACTATTAAACATGTTCTCTTGAATGGACTTACATCTACCTAGAGATCCAGTAAAACTCAATAGCATATTTTAAGATCTTTCAGCGATAAAGAATTATGAAAATTAAAGATGCTTGAGTTTAAAAGAACTGATTCATAAAAAAAGATGACTTAGGCTTGTGATTATAGAGAGCATCAGGCTTACCTCCTGGAGGCTCTTAAATACTACACTTAAAGCTATATGACTTCATGAAAATTTTACAAGGAGATACATTCTAAAATTTGAGATTAAATGCACCTTTTTTACATTCACAGTTATTCATAGTTCATGGTTTATCGGTGTTACTATTTAAATTTTTGCTAATAGGTGTTCTCTTTTTTTTTTTTTTGAAAACTATAAAAACCCAATAAACACAGAAAGGAATCTTCATCCTCAAACATGTTTCCATATGAAATGATCCTTAAAAAACAAACTCTCAAAGGAGAATATTTAAATTGGATTACAAAATAAATTGATGCATGCCCTCATAGATAAGATATAAAGTCCTCTAAATCTACAGTAAAATTAATTAGACATTTCTATTTCTTCTATAAATACAGTAGTATATAAAGTAACATATTAGAGAGAGCCAGAGAGAATCAGCACATGTGGGAGTGAGGAGGGAGGCAGAGAGAAACAGACACAGAAGTGGGGCAGGAAAGGACAAAGTATAGAATTTAGGCTTTGAATCAATTCCAAAATAGTCCCCAGAAAAGACTATGTAATTTTTTTAAACAATAATGTGTAACATTATTGTTCAGGAATAGGTTCCAGTGACTGATCTAATACATTTCTCTTTAAAAAACCATTGTGATGAAAAAAATAAATAAAATAAAAAAACAAATAATAAATAAAAAACCATTGTGATGTATGTCGTAGACAGTCTCAAGCCCTTGTCCACTCCATGAGTATCACTGAAATATTTTTTTTAATTTTTTTTGAAATATTTTTTGATACGTGTAGTCAAAATATGCTCACACCAAAGCTGTGTAAAGAAAATATTTTCTTCATTTTAAGTCCTCTTTCTACGTCGTCTCAAGGTCTAAATTTTATGAACC
Organism: Canis lupus dingo; assembly: GCF_003254725.2. NCBI lineage: Eukaryota > Metazoa > Chordata > Mammalia > Carnivora > Canidae > Canis > Canis lupus. The sequence goes on from NC_064245.1 coordinate 6,413,995, forward strand.
ACTCTTCATATTCAACTCCTATCATGTCTATATTTTAGTTTGAGAAAATGAGAGTTTCTTTGAACATTTCCATTTTCCAATGAGAAGTCCTTACACGGTTGTCTTTTACCCTTTCCTCAATACAGCATATGTTCCTTCTCACTTCTGTGAGGCATAAATACTACTCATTTATAATATAGAGAATTTGGAGGTAAGTAGGAGTTGGGAAGAAGCACACACACTATTATTTCTACTTCATTCCTTTATTTTCTTTTACAGGAATGGATTTTTTACCTAAGTGCTTCAGGGGAAGTAGACACACACTCTAAACAGGTTTAACTGATAAATACTCAAATTCATTTACCGATTTTAATAGAAATAAGTAAAAGCAGAATGATTTTTGTGCTTATTTGATCAAAGAGGATCCAAATGAGAGACCATCAATAGTTTAGTTGTCATAATTAAATAGCATAAATACACATTTTTTTTTTTTTAAATTTATTTTATTTTATTTATTTATGATAGTCATATATATATATAGAGAGAGAGGCAGAGACACAGGCAGAGGGAGAAGCAGGCTCCTTGCACCGGGAGCCTGACGTGGGATTCGATCCCGGGTCTCCAGGATCACGCCCTGGGCCAAAGGCAGGCGCCAAACCGCTGCGCCACCCAGGGATCCCCCACATTTTTTTAAAGTATAAGAAAGCCACAGCTAAGTACAATAAGAAAAATCATCTCAGAGGATCAATTGTACTGTGTTCCTAAGGGGTCTCCCAATGCCAAGGACAGTTTTATTGAAAGAAGCCTGTTCTTTACTTTTTAATAACATATTTACTGTGTTCCACAGTTTAATAAAAGTTTTTGGAGTTTCAAATCCTTTAAGCATGCTTAACAGGGTCTCAAGAACAAGGTGCACTGGTGGCTAAGATAACTTTTGATACAAAAATAACACTTTATAGATCTTTTTATTTAGTTATTGACCCACTCCACACTGCCACTTTTTTTGTTGCCGCAAGGTTAAAGGCCCAAACTATTCAATATGTGCAACAATTGAAATTGACAACTTTTATACTTGCTGAGTAAGAATAATATTTCCAAAATAAATAGTTTTAACATATATTTCACAGATCAGGTTTTCCCGAACTGTGCTCAAATCCGTACACGGTTTTTGTTAATTTCATAGGCTGGCAAAGCCTTTGCAATGGAAAGTCAAGTCGAGTTATTAATTTTGCTTGATGCTTATCCAGTGCTCAAATTTCTTACTTATGAAATATTATAGATACTCAACATTCATTTTTAAGGGGAGCATTTTTTCCCCTCAAGTTTCAGTTTTGTTGCACATTTAATTGCTCATTTTCACTGGGAGTTGAGTTCAAGCCTGTGATACTACAGCAGCAATTTATTAAGAACTGGCACTTTTAAGGTTCCGTATTAAAAGATTAACTGTGAATTATAGCACTGATTGCACATTAAACTACCATCTTGTGCAACAGATGTTACAGATAATCTGCTACCTGAAATATTGGTATTTTACGGCTTTGGAGATTACATTAATTACAGTCACTTTAAGAATGCAATAATTAGAATGTTTTATGGTAGCCACTAAGGTCAGTTTATACAAGTAATTATTCACCTGCTACAAAGCTTCATGAAGGCATTAAGTAATCACATATATACACATACACTCGGTGTGTGTGTGTGTGTGTGTGTGTGTGTCTCACAAGTTGTGAGGTTTAGGAAGTTTCACACCACTGAACAGCATCTCTATGATCCCCCCCCCCAAAAAAAAAAAAACATTTGAAGTAAAAATTAGAAATCTCTGGCATCAAATTTAAGAAGTGATATATAATGCCTATACATTCAAGTTTGTATTAAGAGATAATATTTTACTATGTATTAAAAAAAAAACTATGCTGACAGGAATATTTTTCCTCAAAAATTCCTGGGGGTCGGGGGGAAACATTTTTACAAACAAATAAGGGTAACTCAAACATTCACCCATCAGTTCTGCAGAAAAAATACCAATACTAATTTGGCATAATTCCTGTATATTACATTTCTAATATTATGTTCAAATAACTAACATGAGATACATGGGAACATTTATGCTGAAAAAAAAAAAAGATATACTAAATGAATACAGTAAGAGTTACAGGTGGGAAGTCAATAAACTGATTAATATAAAATAAAAAATGTTGCTACTGACAGGCGTTACCAACATTTAAAGCCTGAGCCACAATCCCCATTAAGAAAATGACCCACATGAACAATAGGTAACAATATGCAGTAAACAGACTAAAATTTGAAAAAAAATAATTCTATTGCCATGATTCTACTAGGTTTTAGGTAGCCTGGCTGCAGCTTTTAAGCCATTATCACTGGGGAGTTCAGGAGAACATTTCGGTCTCAGAACTTCATCCATTGATTAACTGATTAATAAGTACTTATGAGAGGTCAGGACCTAGACATTGTTTCAAACACATAAGAAAAAATGTGGACATATGTTCTACATGAACGTCTCCATCTCCACTCTATACTTCTTCCCTTGCAAGAATATATCCCTTTGTTTAAGGCTTTGACTAGAACTCCATCATTAGAACACAATCCAAGTACTAGATGTTTAAATTGCCCACTCCATTCACCAAAAGATACATAGGTAGTTGTAGGGTTCTTAACTAGCCATAACCTAAACTTACCCTTTCCTTATCATTTACCTCCTCTGATACTGGTCCAATCTTTATACACTACCTTTTTTTTTTTTTTCTCCCCATAAACTTTGCTGTTTTTGTGTGATTTTCTTAATTTGCCTTCACATGTATTCATGTCATACATTTGTCCATCCACTCATTTTATTTACTCCTTTTCCTCATCAACAAATACAGAATTCTGATATAGTCTAAAGCATTCAGGCAATTCACACATTAAAACTATTGGGAATCAGTAGCCTCAGTTCAGATAATTTTCTCAGAGATCACATTAGGTTCTTGTTCAGGATCTCAGAGCCTCTTGTGTCCATCGTGAACTCTCAGACATTTACAGAATCATTTTTCTACTCTAGATTTTTTTTTGGTGATTTGTGTATCCAATTGGCCTTCCCCCAAATAAATTATGCTAATGCCAAATATGCTTGTATCTTTGAAGACAAAGATTCCATGATAAAAAGACCACACTATTTAATAGATCGAAGAAGGTGTGGAAATACTAAGTTGTAATAGCAAAGAATGTTGAAAGAAAACAAATTGGATTTGATTGTTGTCATTTACTTGTAAAATCCAAATAACCTCCTTCTATTCTAAATGGAGTAGCTTCAAAATAACAACCATCAAAGCAAAATTAAGCAAATGAATTGGTAGAAATAGGATACGGAGCTTGTGACATTCAGTAAGAAGGTATCTGACCAAGGAGGTAATATGTGGAAGGTGAAGAGAATTAACAGAAATACTGTGTCATGAAAGGCTGCAGGCATTTTCTGACAAGGTAAAAGAACACTTTTAGAGAAATATTTCTGATTAAAATATGAACCTGTGGATTTAAAGTTCTACATACAAATTATATGTCCAATAATATTTATTTAGTAACTGAATTTTTTTTTACTCAATCAAATTAAAATAATCACTCTTATTTCTTCATGTAGAGGTGCCTAACTATAAAATCTCACAATGGAAGAAGATTTTTCATATTTGTGAATACTCTGATCACTTAAATTTTTTGTTTACCGAGTCAAAAATTGTTCCTCAACTCGTTCAAGGTAGCAACCTTTCCATTATATGGTTGTTTTCAGAAATCATTGTGGAGAATTTCAGATGAAAAGAGAAAACATTTTTCTATCAACACTGTAACAGCCTGTTAAGTTAAAGGAAATAGGATTTCACTTTTAAAAGAAAGACTTTTAAGGACCCCATACTTATCATAATAGATTATTACACATACCTCAAGTTTAAAATGTTTCAGTGAAGTAATTATTACCGTAACATCTCTCACAGATGTAATAATCGATAGGCCGACGGATTGAGCTCAGAAGGAACACAGTATTAACCATAGGGAACTGCCTTCAACCAAATGCTCATGTGTTGTTGGATATGTCACGTAGCTACGCATCATCCAGTTGAAGTATTTTTGACATAAACTTAACTGGTCTTTTGTTTCATATTTACTGCTTATTACAGCTGTGTATTTTATACTTGAGAATATACAAAACACCTAACAGGCTTTTTCTCTAATCATCTTTACACTTCTTCCTAAGCCTTCTTCCAGAAGTACAATTAGATCATGCTAATCCCTAGCTCAAACCATAATCAATAATGCCCTATTGCCTACAGAATTATAACCCTTGCTCCTTAGGATCCGATCCCCTTATAATCTGGTCCCAACCTCAATTTCCAAAAACATGCCCCGTCTCACTTTTGCTCATGCTGTGATGTCTAGCAGCATATCGAAATAGAAAAATGTTCACATACAGTAAACGATAAATTGTTCAGCTTGGTAAAGCAGTATGTTTTCTTTTTTCCCCACTTTTGTTTTGAGTAAAATTAGTCATTACTTCTCACTACAAGGGGGTAATGTTGGACAGAAGATAGATGCCAGGAATAATGAAGAGAACAGCTGGCAGAGATCCACAGCTTTCTCCCCTTAGTCAATGCTCACTTAGTGGTTTTCATGTGTCCCTACCTCTGATTTTGAATAGTTCTTTATGCTTTACTTAGAACACTAACTGTCAACCTTGGGTGTGTTGTTATTTGCATATAAAATATGTCTCTTTAACAGAAAAGAGAATGCATGTTGATATTTGGATTTGTTTCCTTAAGCCCCCAATAGATCTTCCCCATATATATGGGTGACACCTGGAGATTCAACACCTAGCTTGGCCAGTTTAAGGACACAAGAATTTTCCTTCTCTGTAAAACTCTGTGCTAGAAAATACCTTCCCATTTGCTTAAGAACAAGAGTTTCCTCTCTGCACAGGTAAAGCTGTGCTTAAACGATCATCCCAAAGCAAGCTGAACCTGAGGCTGCACAAAACATCTGCATGCAATAACCACTGATCTTATGAAAGGAATGTGGAAACCTTAAAATTAAGAAAATTATGTAACTGCAATGGTTGATGTCCAGAGGAGTGAGACAAACATGAAACTACCAAAAGTAGCATGTGAGTGTGCTTTAAGGCCCAGAACACATAAACATGCCATAGCAATCAACGCTTTAAAAAATAAGCCAGGCCTGATTTCAGGTTCCCTTGTAAGGAGATTGGATTCACCACCCTTTAACAAGTAAAAAACTGAACAAACTGAAAAACCAATAGCCTTTCTTGGATTCCTAAGAGAGGGGAAGACACAGGACAAACCAGTGCCTCAAAATTTGGACAGATAGGTGAATACAGGGAGCCATGTCTTACCAGGATGCATTCTCATGAACGGAAGTCAGTGCCAGAGCAGGAACTTGAGCTGTAGTTGATGACCGACTGGAGGCTCAGTGTGGACAAGTCTCGGAGTTAAAAACTCCACAGGGATCCAGGTCAAGAGAGGCCACCGCCCTACTCACACACCTTTGAGTTTTACCTCCAGGAGGTGGACTAGAGTTTTGGAGTAAATACTGGAGAGAAACTTCTTTATGCTCTGGCAGGGGGAGAGGAAAAGGAATGATTTTTAAATACTCCAGAACACCTGGCTATTTTTAACAAGCTTACCCTCAGGAGAAGCTATTTAACTAGAGCCTAAACTGTTGGGGTTTAATCAAAGCCTTACTGGCCTTTAGGAAGCAAAATACTTGACTCCAGCTAGCACTTTGCCTTTCACTGGGGAAGAGGCACATGTCAACTGCAGGCTCACTTTAACCATTCCATCCAATTCAAAGGGGGAGATGTGAGAACAGAGAAGCATTTGTGAAGTTCACAATCCAGAGCTATAAGCTTGCTAAAACCCGAGACCTAACTACAGGCCTAAGGAACTCTTCCCTTGTCCTCACCAATTTACCCCGCATCATTAAAGGTCAATTTACAACAGATGTTTTTAACCTACCACAACGTATCTGGTCTTCAGGAAAAACTGACAAGAAATACGAAAAGGCAACAAACACAACTAGAAGAGGCACGACAATCATAAGAACCAGACTTGGTGGCGATGTTGGAATTATCTGGCTGTTGAAAACAAGTATGATCAATGTGCTAAGGGCTCCAATGGATAACGTAGACAGCATTTAAGAAAAGATGGAAAACCTAAGCAGAAAGATAGAGATCTTATGAAATAGCCAAAAAGAAATGCTAGAAATGGAAAACACTACCAGAAATGAAGGATGACTTTGACAAACTTATTAGTAAGACTGGACTTGGCCAGGGAAATAATCTCTGAGCTAGAGGACATTCCAACAGAAGCCTCCATTACTGAAAAGCAAGGACAATGAGACTGGAGGGTTTTTTCCAAAAAAAAAAAAAAAAAGGCAGAACAGAATATCCAAGGACTGTGGGATAATTGCAAAAGGAGTAACATACACATAATGGGAATACCAGAAGGAAAAACAAAACAGGAAAAGAAGAAATATTTTACAAAATGATTAAGAATTTACCCAAAATAAGGTCAGGGACTAAATTATAGACCCGGGAAACTCAGAGAACACCAAGTGGAATATATATGCAAAAAACAAAAGCAAAACAACCAAAAAGCCCACTATGCTTGGCATGTCATTATCAGATACAGAAATTCAGAAATAAGCAAAAATTCCTGAAGGAAGCCAAAGAGGTGGAAGGAAACATCTTACCTGTAAAGGAACAGAAATAAGAATCACATCTGACAAAAAAAAAAAAAAAAAATCACATCTGACTTTTTTTTTTTTTTAAGATTTTATTTATTTATTCATGAGACACACAGAGAGGCAGAGACACAGGCAGAGGGAGAAGCAGGCTCCATGCAGGGAGCCCAATGTGGGACTGGATCCTGGGACTCTGGGATCACGACCTGAGCCAAAGGCAGACGCTCAACCACTGAGCCGTGCAGATGTCCCTTTTATAAAAGATTTTTATTTATTTGACAGAAAGAGAGAGCGAGCACAAACAGGGGAAGCAGCAGCCAGAAGGAGAGGGGGAAGCAGACTCCCTGTGGAGCAGGGAGCCCAATGTGGGGCTCCAACCCAGGACTCTGGGATCATGACCTGAGCTGAAGGCCGGTGCTTAACTGACAGGCCACCCGGGTGCCCCCACATCTGACTTCTTAAAAACTGGCAGGCCAAAAGAGAGTAGGGTAAACTATTTAAAAAGTAGAGAAAAAAACCCACCAACTCTTCATAATTATCCTTGAAAAATGAAGGAGAAATAGACTTTCTGAGACAAAACTTGAGGGAATTTGTTGCCAGCAGAGAGTATTGCAAGAAATGTTAGAAGTTCTTTAGGGAGAAGACAAATAATAAAGGTCAGAAACTCAGATCTACATAAGAAAGAATATTGAAGGAAAAATAATGAAGGTAAAGTAAAGACTTTTGTTTTCTTTATTTTTAATTGATCTAAATTTGATCTAGGTTTGTTCAAAATAGCAGCAACAATGTATTGAATTATGCACACTTATACATATAGCTTGTGTGTGTTTATATATATGCTTACGTGTGCTTACATAGAAATGAAACAAATGAGCAATGACACAAAGAATGGGAAGAAGAAATTAAGATTATTTTGTTGGTGTAAGGTACCCACACTACCTATGAAGGTAATGGTTTAGCTAAAGGAAAACAAACCAAATGTCACGACCGGAATTTGAAAACATCATGAGTTGATAATCTCCTTCGTGAGAGACTTTAGAAGATCTAACGAAGTGGAAAATGTATACTCCAATAGTTAAAAATAACATTGTAATATGAAATTGACCCAAAATAAATATACTGATATTCCAATCAAGAGTGAAATGAAAGGTTTAAAAAACTGTGTTAAATCATTCATATCACAGAACACCATTCAGCAACAGAAAGGAACAGCTATCAATAGCCACTATAATTTTGATGGATCTCAACTTAATTATGCTTAATGATAAAAGCCAATCTCAAAGGTTACGTGCTGTACAATGCATTCATGTAACGGTCTTGAAATGACAAAGCATAGAGATGGAGAACACATTAGCTGTTCCTAGGAGTTAGGGTACAGAGACGGAGGGAAGTGGTGGTGCCAAAACTGGACAGCACAAGGGAACATTGTGATGGAGCTGTTCTGTATTTTCACTGTGGCAGTTGTGACAAAAATCTACATGTTATGAAATCATATGGAACTAAATACACACAGCATGGAAAGGTTGGTTGAGTGTGACTAAGAATGATGGATGTTATACATGTCCCTTTGTGATCCAATTGGTTGTGATATTGTGCGATAGCTAGGTAAGATGTTACCACTGTAGGGAATTCCTGAAGGTGCAGAAGAATCAGAGCAGGTGCGCATTATTATCCTCATTTTATGCATATGGTGATGTCAGCAAAGTGCTTAGCACAGCAGCTGGCTCTTAATAAATGCCCCAAATAATAGCCATTATTATTGTATAGTGCTGTTAATATCATGTTATAGAGTGGAAATGGAGGCTGGCTGAGGTTATGTAACTTGCTGACAGTCCTATAGAAGTAAACAAAACAAAACAGGAAACAAACAAAACTTAAATTAATTACAGATTCTGGATCTGAATCCAACTACTTCTCTTCCTATAAGCCATATTGAAAAGCAAATTGAATAAGAAAAAAATAAACATACTAACAAAAAAACCTTCAACTTACATATTAATTGAAACTATGTGGTAGAAAGTATTATGAGGTCTGTCCGCTGATAAGTGATCAAAACCCCAACTTATTCAAGTATTAAAAATATAAAATCAAACTGCAGCATGTATATAAAAATCACATGCAGAAAAAAGCATCAATTTTTATCAATAGTAAAAACAAAATCATATAAAATTTATCACAAAATACAGGAATGTTGTGCCACAACAATCCAACATGAACTTGGAAAGTTAATGAAGCAATTACAGGTATGATAAAATATCTCAAAGCAAATATATGTGCTCAGATTAACAAACAACAAGAGGTGGTATCTAGAAAACACAGGAAACATAAGTGGTAAGAATTTAGGAAACAGATTGATGGGAAAATTATTTCAGAAATAAAGATTCAATTGCAAGAGCGTATGAGAGAGATTCAATTACAAGAGTGTATAACCTTGAAAACTCAATAGTTAATATGGAGTATAGGATGAGAAAACAAATAAAATGAAAAAGAAAGAGGGGAATACATGAAAAGATTCAAATAGACTATAAATGCAACAGATACTTCTGGTACCTCCCCCGTTCCTCTGTGCTTTACCATTTCAGTGCATTCTGGCCACCTGTTCACTACCAGCGTCTCTTTCTCTTCTCCTGAAAGCGTTTTGAGAAGTCTTCTGAAGTCTTCTCTGCCTATGCACGTAGTAAGTTGAATGTAGGAGAAATAAATAAGCCCCAAAGAGCAGACTTTCATATATGCTTGATAGAAATCATCCTAGTTTTGTTGTTGTTACTGTTTTTTGCCCTTCCACTTGGATCATTCTGAAGTCCATGGTTTTCATTGGCTCTGAGTTCTTCAGTGGTTGAAGAACATGTTGCCTCTGGTGATAAGCTGACAATAAGACATCCTCTATTACCCGCATTTCCCTTTCTGTTTTCCTTCTTCTTTTCCATAACACATTTTTATTTATTTTTTTCCATAAAACTTTTTTAAAGGATGATCTTTTATTAAAGTTACTTGCATCAAATCCTACTTGCCTAAGGGTCTTCTTCTAGCAGAAACCAAACTGGAAATGGCTATTAACAGTCATGGGGATTATAGAAGCAGTTTTTCAGGATAAGATTTAGAAATTCAATAACTTTCTATCAGGATGACAACAAGGATTACATTACTGGTGGTAAGTGGGTTATGATGCGTCTCAGTGGGCTATGGCATCACAATTACTGCAACTCTCACATGTGACAGGTTGGGATCGGATACATATGTTAGAGGATCCATGACTTCTATGATACGTCTAGCAGTGGAGAGATATGCAGACAGTGGTGATAATAAGGGATGTGGAGTTAGTTATTTGTTTCTAAGTACCTCTGAAGCACTTACGGAAGAAAATAATGAGCTCAGGTCAACCAGCTATTATCTGAAACATGGTGTAAAAGTTAAAGAATTTCTAACACACTGTAAAGAGACCTTGATCTCCTGCATCAAAAGACAAGTCTGTGCTCAAATTCACACTCAAGCTCTGATTGTAAGAAGAGAGATGCTCTAGATAAAGCTAACTATAGAGCATGGTCAAGTCTCTGAGGCTAAAGGAAGCTCAATGATAAGGTTAGAGGAGGAGCCTGGGATAAGGATATGTGCACTGACATAGTTAAGAACTGTGTTAAGACAATTGAGTGCAAAATTAAGATGTTTTAACTGAGTTAAGAATTCTCGATTTCCCCGGAACCTCTGAGCTTACAAAAGTGATTAAGTGACCCGACCGTGATCACGATCATGCAGAGTTTACACGATTTTGTGCAAGCTAATACTTACCTTAGTCAAGGTCTGAAATCACTGCCTTGAAATGCTTCTAGGTAACTAGTGCCAAATTTCAACATGGTATAACTGGAGAAATATTGTTTATGATCCAGGAGTTAAGTGACTAATCCTGAAAGGAAATGAGATGACTTGGCTATGTACTGCACAGTGTGAAAGTAACATAAATGGGAAACAGCTTTGAACATTGTGAACATCCAGGATGTGATAGGAACATGGATAAGCAGAAGTTAAGCGTCAGTATTCAATATCCTGCCAGGGTATGAGTACAATGATGGCTGATACAGCGGAGATCCTGCCACTGCCCTGACGAAGTATTGAGGAATATATTCAGAGATAGAAGCATACTAAAAGAGATTTATTAGAGATCCCTGGGTGGTTCAGCGGTTCAGCACCCGCCTTTGGCCCTGAGCGTGATCCTGGAGTCCCAGAATCGAGTCCCACATCAGGCTCCCTGCCTGGAGCCCGCTTCTCCCTTTGCCTGTGTCTCTGCCCCTCTCTCTGTCTCTCTCTATGTCTCTTATGAATAAATAAATAAAAATATTTTTAAAAATTAAAAAAAAACAGATTTATTATAGAGACTAGAAAACCCAACTGTGTTTTTGAAGAGGGCCTAGAGGCCCATCCTTCCACCAAAGCAACAAAAAATGCACTAGTGAGGGGGCCACCAATTGCTGAGAAGCTCAGTAGTGCCAACCTCTATTGGCTAGAGGTGATTGCAGGGAAATCTTCTGTGGAAGTTAACTTGATGCTGTTACTGGTAAAGACAGAATTCTGGAACAGCAGAGACCTCCTGACTGTACTCAACCATTAGTGATAAGGTGTACATTGTTATTATAAAGAACTTGGCAGAGCTGCCTGGGTGGCTCAGTGGTTGAGCGTCTACCTTTGACCCAGGGTGTGATTCCAGAGTAATGGGATCAAGTCCCACATTGGGATCCCTGCAAGGAGCCTTCCTATGTCTCTACCTTCTCTCTGTGTCTCTCATGAATGAATAAATAAAGTCTATGAATGAATAAATAAAATCTTAAAAAAAAAAAAGAACTTGGCAGAAACTCCACACAGCATCTTTTCTACCACCAAGTTCTTTAAAGTCATATTTGTTTTGGTCCAATGGCCCATGTGGCATGCTACTTATATCAGAGGTTTTGTTATATTGCTTCTATATTCTGATCTGGGTGCCCTCAGGTGTGACAGCATTCTGAAACACCCAATGAATAAGTTGAAGTAATATTTCCTTCTGTAATGGGCACCATGAAGCAGACCTACCTACTGGTCATGTGCCTCTTTCTTGGTGGTTGGGGTTGGAAGGTGCAATAGCTTGTTCTGTGAGAGGATGAGCCAAAGGGTGATTCCACTAGATGTACCATAGGATTAGAGTGCTGACCTTCTAGATGTGGTATAGTCTTTAAACAAACTAACTTACTGATGCCACGCCCCTGATTGGTGTAATGCTGTGTCTCCAAGGGGCAGAGGAACAGTCCCTGTTTATCCTTCCTTCCTGTGATTGCCCTGAGAAGCATGAGCTTACCTTCCCCACAATTTCTGGCTCTGATGGACTAGAATCCTGGTTCCCAAATAGGGATAACCCTTCTGTCAGAAGACATAGTAGGGGCTCCACTAAACCTAAAGCCACCTGCCAGTCATTTTCCTCCTCGTCTAACTAGATCAAGAGGCAAAGAAAGGAGTTACGATGCTCACAAGTGTTATTGACCTCGGTTTTCATGAGAAGAATGAGACAGCTATTACCTGATGGGGAAGAAAGTATCGTGGTATTCAGAAGAGTCAATGGTGACTTCATGTCAAATAGTACCTTCCAATATATTTTAAATTTTATAAAAATCTTCCAAATAGCTAGCTATTAAAGGAGAAAGTAAAAACAGACCTAGGTGACCCTGTATAGATTACCAACGAGAATGCATCAATTAGGATGCACCCACCTACAAATAATCATCTCCCTAGTACAGGCTTAACCAGTGAAGTGATTACATAGTCAATTTTTAAAGACAGAGCTGTAGATCTTCCCATCTGTAATGGCTTGCTTCTCTCCCAGGGCAGAACTTCCACCCCACTCTATTGAAGCTGTTAGCAGGGGAGGGCAGTGGCCCACTTTTCCTTGAGTGACACTAGTGCTCTAAGGATAGGCATTGAGATAGTAGGGAGCAGCGTAGTAACAGCCTCTAATCTTCCTGGCTTGCCCCATCTGGCATGGATCCTCTACTCTAAAGGCAAGCTGTTTTGGACTTGACTGGGATCTCAGTATTCTTGAAGCCCTTATCCTAGGACTGGGAATTGTGTGGGGGGAAGGGAACCCCAGTCTTCTCATTTGTGCTTGTCTATTATAGAACTTCTTTTTTTTTTTTTTTTTCTTTCTTAAAGCCTTTACTTTGAGACATGATGGAATAAGTGACAGGTACACATGGAGAAGACATGATCACAGTTAAAACTGAAGACAATCTAATCAGAAAGCTTTAATGCCTGTCAGCTAACGTTGAAAGCTAAAGGTCTGAGTGTGACATGCTGCAGGGCTGAAAGGGATGGTATTTAGTATTCCTCTCCTTCTTCTTCACCCTCTCCTTCAACAGAATCCACACCAACCTCCTCATAATCCTTCTCCAGGGCAGCCATGTCCTCACGGGCCTCAGAAAACTCTCCTTCCTCCATGCCCTCACCCACATACCAGTGAACAAAGGCACGCTTGGCATACATCAGGTCAAACTTGTGGTCCAGGCGAGCCCAGGCCTCAGCAATGGCTGTGGTGTTGCTCAGCATGCACACAGCTCGCTGTATATAGAACTTCTAAATATAGACCTGGAGAGGACTAAAGACTCTGGTGGCCTAACTTTTCCGGGGTCTAACCATAGCCCTAGCCTAGGAGCTGGCTAGACTGGGATCTTGTGTCTTCTTGGTCACACATGCCCAGAGTCTACATTCACATTAGAACTCTCTCACACGGTTAGGAAGAGGGTAATGAGGTACAATGTCATGGCTCAAATGCATGGCTCAAATGCTTGACATTCTTAATGAAATTTAGCAAATTTTCCTGAATAAATATACACTTTATATATGTCCTTAGGAAAATTTCCAGAGACCTTACATTTAAAAAAAATTAGTTTGTACCAGTTAAGTAGTTGTTTTATTGAGAAGTGTATTGATTTCCTTACCACACCATTCTAGAATATTTACAACATCCGTTTGAAGTCATACTTTATCATCTAGAAGTTCAGGTGAAGAAACCAAGGCTCAGAGAGAGTATGTAATTGCTTATAAATGAATTTCTCTAATTTAGTACAATGTTCTGTCCTGGAGTATTGAATTGAACACAAAACATGGATGAATAGAAAAATGTGTCTGGAATTACAGAAGCTTTAAAACCATGGAATTGAATCTAATATTCTTACATGTTTTATAGGAAAATTAGATCAAATGCATATCCATGTCATTACTGGAGTCACACTACCATAATTATAGGGCAGAGATTCGTGAACAGTTCAGGTTTTGTTGGCCCTGTGGTTTAGAATATAGTCTTCAACTCAAGATGTTGAAAGTAAATCTTCATAGGATTTATTGAAATTACTACTACAAGGTCCTTGTAAGTTTCCCTCTCTGTAAAAAAACTTGGAGTGAAAAATACTGAGAGATATTTGCTTTGGCCATTAAAACTTTGACACATATCTTTCATGCCTCGGTACACTGAATGACCTGGGATTCGAGCAGAGTCCAGTGCCCGGAGCAGATACGCTTCTCAGAGCCAATCGTCCCTCTTGACTCTGAACTTTGCCAGATGACCTCTGCTTTGGGAATGAGGCGAAGTGCTGGCTGAGACCGTATGCCAAAACCACTGCCATTGATCAATGAATGGCTGATCTCTCCAGGATACATAATGTCAGTCATGTTGCTTCTATGGAATCATTCAGGAAGGCATTCATGTTGCAGGGAAAATCAAACTTGTATAGAAATTCAGTTAGGTTCACTTAAACTAGTTCTATTATGTCAGGCCATAAGTACCTAAAATTTAAGAAGAATCACTTTACAGTCTGCATTAAGAGAAAATTCTGTAGTGAGGAAGAAGTGGATTTTGTTTGGCTTTTTACAATTTACTTATTTTTTTAGGATTTACTTACTTACTTATAAAAGAGAGCATGTGGGCAGGGGAAGGTGCAGAGGAAGAGAATGAAAGAGAGTCCTTAAGCAGACTCTCTGCTGAGTATGGAGTCTGACAGGGGGCTCAATCCCAGGACACTGAGATCATGACCTGAGCTGAAATCAAGAGTCAGACACTTAATTGACTGAGCCACCTGGGCACCTCTGGCTTTTTAGTAGTTTGACTTGCAGACTTTCTGATCAAAATTCATAATTTATTTCCTCTCTCTTCTTTACTTTCCTTATGTAGGTAAAGGGTAAACAAGTGATTATATTTTGAAGAATGAAAGTAATAATATTGGAAATACTGATTCATCCGAGCAATCTTAGAACTGCTCTAGGCCAAAGTACACTGTATTGTGGTTGTCAATTAACTGATGCTATGATTGAATCCCTCATGATAGGCTGTGCTAGAAGGAGTATCGGGCATCTGGGTTTGCCTTCTACCTACACCACTTAAAAGGTCTATGACTTTAAACACTTTCTTTGTAATCTCTAATTACCAAATATATTTTTTAATATCTGTAATAATGTCTACTCCACATAATTTTTGTAAGTTTGGACTAATAACTATGCAAAAATATTCCTTTGTTCATAGTAGTGCAAAATGAATACAGCATATACACAAATAGGTATTTTCTGATTCACTTTCCATATAATGGAGCAGAGTTCTGATTAAGTGAACATGCTAAGTTTACTGATTCTTAAATGAAACTATATGTAGCTATTAAGGAAACTTTATATATAATATATAATTTACATGCATGATATATGAATATGTTTTATATATATGTGTGTTGCATGTAATACATAATGCATGTTGTATATATACAGGTATGTGTGTAAATTTTGTGATACGAATCATTAGAGAAAGGATTGTTTTGTTGAATAAGTGTTTTGGGGACCACTGAATATTCATATACAAAAGTCTTTGATCCATACTTCATATCATATACAAAAATAAATTAAAAATCTTTTGTAATTCTAAAAGTAAAATATAAACTGTAAAAATTCTTGAAGAAAATGTAGAAGACCTTTGTAATCTATCAAAAGGCATCAATTTCTTAGATATGGCACCAAAAGCACAATCTATTTTAAAAAAAGTAGTTGGCAAATTGGTCTTCATCAAAATGAAAACTTCCATTATCCAAAAAACACAGAGACTAGAAACACAAAATAGGGATTGGGAGAAAATATTTGAAAATTGTGAATATCCTCAAATGCTCAAGTCTGTTCAAAACTTAATTAGAAAAAAACCCAAAAAACAATTAAAGTTGGCAAAGTATTTCAACATTTTATCAAATAATATGTATAGACAGAAAATAAGCACATTAAAAGATGCTACACATCCTCAGTCATTTGGGAAGTATAAATTAAAACAACAATAAGAGAAAACTATGTATTTATTAGAATGGATAAATTTAAACTATGATAAGTGTTGGAAAAGTGTGAAGAAAATCTTTTACATTTTTGGGAGGAATGCACAGTGGTAGACCACTTTGGTAAAATGTCAATGTCAATTTCTTAGAAGAAAACAAAAAACAACAACAACAAAACACTTACTGTGAGATCCATTGACTCCTGTACTAGCTATTTCTCCAAGAGAAATGAAAGCATATAGAAATATTCATATAAGTACTTTAAAAAATTCAATACCTAAAAACCAAATAACCTCCAAACACCTCAACTATGCAACCATCTGAGTGTTAGCTTTTGGACAACATCTTAATGCTGTGTTTAGCTATGAAGAGTTCAAATATAGACTTAAGTTATGAATATTACATGGCTCATTTCATTTTTGTGTCAATAATTTTGGGTTCACAATAGTATATACATATATTAAAGATGAGAAAAGTCCACATATTTCATAATATCATTGGAGTATTTAAGTTTTTCCCTTACCTCGCAAGATGTATAATGTAATATAATTTACCTTTGTGATAAATACTATGTTTTTAACCTCAACACAAGAACGTGAATCTGTATGTGGATTTTATGAGTTTCCTGGAATGGATAGAAAATGTATTTTCTCCCCCCCCCCTTTTTATGCTTCCTTTATAAAGTGACATAATGACTTAATCTATGGATTTGAAAGGTACCTTCACCGTATCTCTTTTCAAGAAAATGAGTGAGTGATGGAATTAGAAGCTAATTGGGCAAGTGATATGATGAGCACTGGTGTTATGTGCAACTGATGAATTACTGAACACTACATCTGGAACTGATGATGTACTATATATTGACTAATTGAATTCAAATTTTAAATAAGAGGCTAATTAGAGAGGCTATGCAGAAGTCAGAACCTGGTCTTTGTATTTCTGAAGCATGGGTTCCAAAGAGGTAGCTTATTCAACCACTACGGCTCAGAAGTATAAAAGTAAAAGAAAAATGTCTGGAGCTGGACTCACGCATAATAAAATCTGAACCCCAAAGAAAGCCAATTGCATAGTTTGACAGTGACCCTGGAGGAGGCAAATCCAATTAATTGGAAAAAGGATTACTTTGAAGAGACCCCTCAAATGGGGCTTGCCAGAAAAGATCTATCTCAGTAGTAGATTTAAACAGTAGCCATCAAGTCGGTTGGATTATCAGTGCTCCTATGATAATCCTCCAGTGAGAGCATGAGATATTTCATCTGCATTTTTTAGAAGCTCTTTTCAAATTAAAAGATAACTTATAAAAACAATGCTCTGTGCACTCTTAAGCCCAAAACACCCTGAAAAACCAGTAGAAAAAAGACAAAAACAAGCACTATTGGCTACAAGTAATGCAGCCTCAGCTATACAAAGAGCAGAGGAACTCCTGTGTTAAGTAAAATTTAAATTCCAAAGATAACATTTCATAAGAAAGAGAAAGCATGTTCAAGCTAAAAAATAAGATTTTTCATTTGTTTGAAAAAGGAGAAAAAGAAATTCACAGTGGTGTAGTTTACTAAGAAACAAAATTATTAACTCTTAGTCTTTTGCTTTTAAGATAGTCATTAATGCAATGAAGACATTGAAGGAAGGTATGTAAGTGGAAATCACATTTTGAATCCATCAAAAATATATAAGGTTAATTGTTTGTACTTGGGACTTAGTTTTTCACTT
This sequence comes from Canis lupus dingo, assembly GCF_003254725.2. Taxonomy (NCBI): domain Eukaryota; kingdom Metazoa; phylum Chordata; class Mammalia; order Carnivora; family Canidae; genus Canis; species Canis lupus. Next base: position 6,431,736 of record NC_064245.1, read on the forward strand.
ATCAAATATTTATGTAACAACTAAATGTACCAGACGTTGTGTTAGACTTCATGTATTCACAAGTTAACAAGAGCTAGCTATCCTCAATAAACTTATCTTAAGAGTTTAGGTGGGTGAAGGAAAGAACACTAGAAAATAGAATAATTAGTAGTAGGTACCAAATAGATGCACTCATAACTGTTCTATCATTTTAACTTTTTAGAATAATAATTTTTAAAATCATAGAAATCTGTGTTGCTTTTGACAATAAAAACTTTATAAATCCCAACTATTTTACAAGTCATCCATATAGTTTCCTCCTGACTCTGATCCTACCAACTACATTCATCAAAGGCACTTACATGAAACATTGGAACTGACTGGTCATATCACTGGTCAAGGGCAGCATAAGGAATATTAGGCACATAACTGTATGACAAATATTCACATAAGCACTAATGATTTTTAAAATGTATGAATTTCTCAAAAAAATTATTTTTTGCCAGGAAATGAATAGATTTATTATTACAGAGACTTAATAGTGAAAAGAGTTATGAGTCCTTGCCATGAAAACTAGTACTTTAATGAAGAAGACACATAATAAACAAATAAATGCATAAGTAAGTAAATTGATACTATTACATGACCAATAACAAAGCAGGTGAAGCAAAGTTTAGCCTCAAATACTCAACATTAAGAGTAAGAAGTAAAGATTGATGGGGAGGAGAGGTACTGTGGATAGTGGGGAAAAAAAAAAAAAAAAACCACAACAAAACAAACAACAACAACAAAAAACCACTCTGAGAAGTCTTCAGTAAACAGAGACTAGAAAGAATTAAAGGAGTAAGGAAGGTATTAAGTGAAGGATATCAAAGGCATCTAATTTGAGCACAAGCTTGAAACATTTGAGAGGGAAATAAAAGGCCAGAAAGGCCATAAAAGAGTAAGAGCTCCCCCTCCCCCCACCGTGAGTCGTGGAACCTCGCCCGAGGGTACTTGCAATAAAGCTCGTCTGGGATCCAAAAAAAAAAAAAAGAGTAAGAGGAATAGGGTTTTCTGGGAAAGAAAATAACATGGAGTTCTAGACCATGGAAACGACTCTGTGTGATATTTTAAAACAGATGAGATACCATCGTACACAGGTCAGACATGATATTATTTATTCATTTATTAATGTCACTCTAGCTTTGGGAGAGAGAATACCAAGCAGGTGCAGAAGCAAGAATCACAAAACATGTAATTGAGTAACTGCTTTAGTTTTGAGTTGCCAGTATTATGTTTGGAAAAATTGTGGATACTCTGGATGATGTCGTCATCACGTAGAGATTGGTCTCTCCTGTAGTAGTCAATACAGCATTAAATCTCCTCAATCTATTTAAAGACTTTGCTGATCCAAGGCTGGTTTAAAATTCAAATAGTTCGTGGTTTACTTTTCATTCATCAGCACTCCTGAAATTCCAGCAGAGAAGTAAACTTGGTGTAGTTGCCCAAACTAGGACAAAAATCATTAAAGCAACTATCTACCAACCATACCGTCCATAATTGATTACTGTTCAGAGATAGATACTTACTTCCCAGTGTCTTTTCTTGCACCTTGAGTTCATCCAGTTGACTAAAGGTTAAAACTAGTTAATTGTACTGCCATCACACATCGGGATTTAATGCTGTACCACTTAACCATCAGCAGTGTGGTCCTTAATGTCTTAATAGGAGTATGTGATCTAGCTCCAAAAGCCAATCTTAAGTTTGGGGGAGATTTCAAGATAACAAGAGTGAGGAAAAAAAGAAAGAAGAGATGATACTTCAGAAGCAAATTTAAAATTATTCATAACTGAGCAGGCCTCACTTCCCAATGAGGAAGTTTACCAGGTAAAGTGGGAGCTCTTATGGGTAGACTTATGAAACTACCACATCTTGGAGGAAGACAGGAGGGTACTTTGCCTATTCCAACCTATCTCTTATCTCTCAGTGTTCCAGCATCATCCAGTGAGAAATTAATATTTCACATTTCTGGGTTATAATACTGACTCATTTTGCCAATCAATCAAATTGTCTTGCCTGGATCTGGCCAAGTTATGGTGTCTTACAATGAAAGAGTCTAATAAGGCAATGGTAAAATCAAATCTCCATGCCTTGGAAGGTTGGGATAGCCAGTAGGAGAGGTATCTAGCTTCTCCTTAGAGCATGATGCAGAGGCCCATGGAACAGGAAGGACTAAGGACCTCTAGAAACTGCCTAAACTGGGTCTGGTAAAGGGCACAGTATATATTTAAGATTCATCAGTACGTTGATGATAAGTAAATGGGATCCGATTCTGCCCTGACCCCAAGCTCCCCCCTTGAAACTAGCTGTATCTGGAGTTAGTTTCTTCCTTCCTTCTTTCCTTCCTTCCTTCCTTCCTTCCTTCCTTCCTTCCTTCCTTCCTTCCTTCCTTCCTTTTTTCCTTTTTTCCCCTTTCTTTCTTTCTTTATTTATTTTTCATTGCTCTTCCCTTCTACCTTTTCCTTGCCTGAGGCTTTGCTCTGTTGATAGCTTCTCTAGAACACTTTCCTCCTTATCTTCCTATAACTCACTCTTCATATCATTAAGATCCCACTGTAAATCACCTGAATGGCCTTTCTTGTCATTTTTATTTAAAAAGACTCTTTCCAAAAAAAAAAAAGACCCTTTCCCATCAACCTGTCATTTTTATCCTTCTACTCTATATTATTTTCTTCATAGTGTTTATCACAATTAGAAAATCATTAAATGTATGTGTATATTTGGGTGTATGTGAAGATATGCATGTGTTGGCGTTTTAACTTATTATGTTTCTCCCATCATACAATATAAGATGCATAACAGCAACAATTTGCCTGCATTTTTTTTTTAACTTCTTTACTCTTCTATCTCCAGAGCCAGGACTAGAGCCTGAAAATATAAGGGCAGCAAAAGCTGTACCACTATGTATAAATGTGATGTCTAATTGATTATCTTTGAAATAGGTTTGAATCACATCCCACCATGAAGGAGAATAAGGAAAAAATTGAGTCAGTTAGTACATAGATTAATTAAATCCAGTGAAGTGTTGAATCAGTTTGGGGATGGGGGTAGGGAAAAGAATTGTAAGCATGAACAGATCTAAGAATCAAGTAATAGTTAACTTCAATTTATGGATGTGGGCTCAGAGACCAAAACCTTTGTTATATAGTCCCCACTTAAGGACTGTAAGAGAGCCTCAAACAATGTCCACCCAAATTCCTACTTTCTTTTTTTTTTTTTTTAATTCCCTCTTTCTAGTCCAGATCTGATTGATATGCGACTCAACCAGGGGAAAATGTAACACCAATTACATTGTTATAAACAATTTCTTGAAATGATAACATTACACAATTTTGTGATTGTGTAATTATTTGCTAGTGATTAAGGAAGGTTTATAGAATTAAATAGAAAGATGACATAAATCAATGGTATTCTTATTTGTATTTTATCAGTACATTTTGTATGTTACTTTTGGACTTAATTGTTTAATATATTTTGTCACAGAAAATTGTGATCCTATTTTAAAATATGTAATCGAATAATTGCTTGAGTCTTTGAGTTTAAGTTGTAAATAAAAGATAATTCAACTTTAAATTCTCAAAAACAATTGTGATTCACCACATTTAAGCTTGACTCATTAGACTCTAGGAATTACCTAAGTGCTTGTGAGAGTTCTTTTGTTTATTCAGACAATTTAAGGGCTTAGAAAGAACATAAATTACTAAATTATAAATTCTGATAACATTTAAATGTGTAAGTTACAAAAATTGTAGAAGTCATTTTCATTGCGATAATTAAATTATACTAATTTACTAGAGATGATATCTGTTGGTTGAATTTAAATGTTCAATCTATTTTCTCATATATTGACTCAACAAATTGAATTATCAATTTAAAAAGTCTAATTGCTACAAAAGAGGATTTTTTGTATTGTTTACAAAGATTAGCATCATGTAGACCATGGAATTCATTTTGAAAATATATATTAATTTAAGGGATGCCTGAGTGCCTCAGTCAGTTGAGTGATCAAACCTTGATTTAGGCTCAGGTCATGATCTCAAGGTCTGAGATCAAGCCCCATGCTGGGCTTTTCAGTGGTACAGAGTCCTCTTGAGGCTCTCTCTCCCTCTCCCTTTCCATTTGCCCCTCCCCCCACTCACACACATGCCCTCAAATGAATAAAATTTTAAAAATATATAAAATATATATTACTTTCTAAAGAAATATTGTAAATGAGTCAATGAATGAATAATTGTCTTTTATAGCTCTTTTAGGATAATTTCCTTTATTAAAATTTTCTAGAATCATCTCTGATGTTTGTTAAACAACACAGATTTGCAGAGTTTCCCTCACCTGGAGCTACTGTGATTGAATTGGTCTTGATGGATTCTAGAAATCTGTTTTTCACTAATGTCTCTTTTAACTCTCACAATAGGCAAAACTGTAGTACACTGCCCTAAAACATATTTCTAATTTGCTCCCTATCCAACCTAGGTCTGAAGTTTTTTGACTCAGTCCCATGTCTGATGCCATCAACCTTCCTGATGCAAACTTTCTCTGCATGGATGTGCATCAATGCCAGTTGATGTTCCTCTTTGCTAGCTGGGATTTCCTGGTTGTCTCCTGATCAGATTTGTCCTGAGCTAAGAATCCTGGATAATGTGTTCTGATCCATCAGCAGGCTGCTTACTAAGCTCATTTCATAATAATTCTTTTCAATTTACAACAGTCTGTTCATGTCAGAAATAGCCTCGAAAATAGCAAATTTGGATGGTAACTCACAGTAGACCTTGACTCCTTTATGTTCCTTTCAGAAAAGCAACTCAGTTATTATGAATGTTTATTGGAATATGTTAAGATTATACTAAGGCTCTTGAGTGACACTTTTCATTCTTTCCTTCTTTCTTTTTTTTAACACTATTCTAAAAATGATTCAGCTTTTGCTATTTGTAGTAAAATCAAATGCTTTATTCAATTGCAAATGTGGAAAATTACTTTCCAGTTTGATCTATTCCTAGGATGTACTATTTGAACATTAATAATTCCTTTTATAATTCATGGATCCTCAGTTTGCTATGAAATGATACTCTTTCCTGTGTAAAATCACAGGTAAACATGCTTATTCAATAACTACCAGCCAAAGACTTTGCTCAGACAATGGAAGATTGGTTCTCAAAGTTATTGAAATCTATGCCATTTTCTACTGTCACTTTATATTCAAAATACTTCATCTGAATCAGAACTGTGATTATTGAGGACTATCTCTTCTATCCTATTGTCTGCCAGCAGAATTACTGGGGCTGAGTTGAATTTTCTAAATCTACTGGCTTTTTCTCAAAAAATAAAACATATATGCCTATTATTTAAGATAAATGGGTTATCCAGTTCCCAATGGATTAAAACAAAGAACAACCCAAAAAGCTCCCAAAACCATTGCTATCCATGAAGTCTTACAACAAAGTGGCAGCAGCCTATGTTACAAATCACCCTAAATTAAATTCACTCACGTATTTATCCTTATTTTTACTTTCTTTTCATAAATTGAAAGCACAATTCGGTCTTTTCTAATTCTAAAAATAAGAATAACTTTTGTTAGTCATGTCCTCTCCTAATTGAGGACAGAAAGATCAAGAAAGCAGTGTTTTGTAGGATCACTGTAGCTGCAAATTTGCAGCACAGTAATTGCCCAGCATGTGCTAACAAACTGTTCAGCTCATCCAGGCACACTCAGTCAAAGAGTGTAAGGAAGCAAAGAGAAGGAAGATAATCAATGGTAATCATTTCTGTATTTTTTTCATTTCCCTTCAAACGCCATTGTCATCTCATTTATGTGAGAAAAACAAAAAGCAATTTAGGAAGTTATCAAAATTAAAAGGAGAAAAGTGCAATTCAGAGACAGGAAATATTCATGTGAATTGAAAGGAAGGTTTGATTCCTTCAACATTGAATGAGTACACTTTTGCAGCAAGAAAGGATAACACAGAATGTTATTCTAGTGATAATGGCTATCGCAAGGAAAATCCAAAAGTATTTCATGATGAATTGAATTATGCTATGTATATCAGCAGGAGATAAGCAGACACAGTGGATTAGAGAATAGAGTAATAATATACAGTGTAGTCCACAGTTATTTTAGATTTTTCACATAACCAATTAAAAATGAGTGCTCTAGTATTCTAAAGGTATGGTTAACTGTTAACAGTTCCTATGCAAATATGGCTGATCATAATATTCATTGATGATCAGCAAATATGGCTGATCATAATATTCATTGATGATACTTTCTTAGTGTGCAGATTTGTCGTGGCCATTGTTTATAGTAAGAATAAAATGAGCTCAAGTTTTTATTATTTTGTAGAGTTTCATGTTCATTTGCATGAACATATGTGTATATAGGTGTATTTTTCAGGCATGAGCTCCATTTGAATAAAGACATGCATTGAAAGGGATTTAAAGTTGACATCCCAAACAAAATACCCCAACATATATTCAAATTATAAAATCTGATTTTATAATATCCTTATATTACTTAGGCAAAATAAGGTAAACTCAAATGGATACACTTAGCTACTTGGATTTCAACACTTGTATGTCTTCCTTTGTTTTGGGTTAAGTAAGTTTAAATAAGTGTCTGATTTTAAATATTTGAAAAATAAAGTACGATTATTTTCTCCAGAGTTTTGTTTCTGTGTTTCAGGATGTATTTTTGCTCATGACTCATGATGAATATTGAATCTTATAATATCTACATTTGGGAGATTATCAAGTCATAGTTTATGGTTATTAACATTTATTTTGTGATGATAACCTTAGAATTTGCTCTCTTCATATTTCCTGTTCCTAATTTCTGGTTTAATGGCCGGAGGAAAGGGGATAGAGAGCAGCACATCGAAAGAAAACCTGACCCAACTTTTAACTACTTTTATGGTTTAGATCTCACTTGCTTCCTTTTATTTAATTTACTAAGTTATTTGACTTTTCATATAAACACCATATTTAAGTCTATCATTCTGGATAATGTTCTACAAAGTTTTCAGATGCCCTGCCCACATACACAGTTACCTCCAAGCCTACTGGGTAACTAGTTTTCTAAAGTTTGAAATCTACTTTTCAGAAAACATTTTCATGATTGATCACAACTCATGAATAATCACAGTTTCAGCCTATTTACCTCTTAGATAATATGACCCACTATGTATCCTCAGCAAATTATGAGCTAATCAGACAGGAATATCTTTTACATTGTTGAAATTATCATATATAGTCTATTCTCTCCCTTTTTAGGTGAATTCTGCAGTAAAAGTCTGTAATTCATTTCCTTAAAGGTATAAGACTGCCTGCATATTAGACTTGTCTGTAATTTTGTTCAAAACACTCGTATCATTTCTGTATATGGTCCTCCTCCTATTGAAGTGAAATACAAGTCTTCTACCCTTATAATTATCTATTTCTGTCTCTAGCATCCTAGACTTTATGCCTTGGAGATATAACTTAATTTTATTTTTTATTTATTTTCTATTTTTTAATAAAAGGTTTATACCAGAATAGTTGTAGATGTATAAAAAGTTGTTAAGATAATAGTATATGCTCCACATACCCCATATACTTCAATCCTAGATTTTCCTATCATTAACATCTTATATTACTGTTATATATTTGTCACAATAAACAAATATTGAAGCATTATTACCAACAGAAGTTCATATTTATCCAGATTTCCTTACTTAATACATAATGTTCCAGAATCCCATCCAGAGAACATTATATTTAGTCCCCATGGCTCATTAGGTTCCTCTTTCTGCAACATTTCTTAGACTTCAATTGTTTTCAATGACCTGGAAAATTTTTAAAAAGTACTGGTCAAATAATTTATAGAATACCTCTTGATTTGTCTAATATTCTTCTCATGATTAGGTTGTGGTTATGGGCTTTCTGAGGAAGGAAGACAGATGTGAAGGGCATTCTCACACATCCATATCAAGGGTACATGATATCAGCATTACTCATTACCATTGTTGTTACTTTTGCTCATTTGCCTGAAGCAGTGTTTGTCATGAATGACACTGTAACGCTACTCCTGTTTTGCTTTTTCCATACTGTGCCCTTGGAAGGAAGTGGCTATGCAGAGCTCATCCATCTCCTGGAAGGATATGCGGAGATTAAACGATGCACCACTAAATAACACATTGGCCAAAGGAGAAATCTCAAAAGAAATTAAGAAATGTTTTGAGTAAATGAAAGTGAAAACATAATTTATCCAAGTTTGGAGGATGAAGTAAAAGCAGTGCTTAGAGGGAAGTTTATAATATTAAACATATTATAAAAAAAGAAAAATCTAAAATCTATAAGTTTTTAGTTCTAATGGAACTAGAAAAAGAAGAGCAAACTGAATTCCAAGCAAGTAGGAGAAAAAAAAAAAAAAAAAGAAGAATTAGAGCAGAAAAAAAAAAAACCTTGAAAACAGGAAAAACATAGACAAAATAATGAAACCGAAAGCTGTTAAAAAAAAAAAAATCAATAAAATTGATAAGCCTAAGCTAGGATAACTAAGGGGGGGGGGCACAAATTACTTATAACAGAAATGAAAGAGGGGACATTAATACAGATCCAACAAACATTAAAAGGGTAATAAAGAAATGTTATGAACAACTCTATATCCACAAATTTGAGAATCAAGATGAAATGAGTCAACACCTTGAAAGACAAAAGCTGCCAAAACTCATAGAAAAAACGGACAATCTTAACAGGCTTATGTCGATGAAAGAAACTGGAAGATTTTAGGTATAGTGATGATTTTTTAAATACCAAAGATGTGATCCATGAAAAAAAAGTAATTGATAAGGTGGACTTGATTAAAATTTAAAACTTTTGCTCTACAGAGACCTCACAAAGAATGAGAAGATAAGCCACAGACTGTAGAAAATATTTTCAAAAGTCATATATGACTTAAAAAAACAAACTGCTATCCAAAATATACAAATAAATCTTAGAATTCAACAAGAAAACAAACAAACCAAATAGAAAATGTCCCTAAACCAGAACAGACACATCGCCAAAGAGATGTGTAAGCATATATAGATGTCATAAGCATGTGAAAAGATGCTTGGCATCATTTGTCATGAGAGAAATGCAGATTAAAACAACACTAAGATACCACTTAGAAGAATGGCCAAAATCCAGAATACTCGCAACACCAAATGTTAGCAAGAATATGACAAGGATGTGAAGTAATGGGAACCCTGTTCATTACCAGTGGGAATGAAAATGGTACAGCCACAAAGGAAGACACCTTTGGTGGTTTCCTACAGAACTTAATATACTCTTACCATGTGATCCAGCAATTATGTTCCTTGGTATTTATCAAAGGAGGTCAAAATGTATGTCCGCACCAAACCTACACAGGTATATAGCAGCTTTATATATAATTGCCAAACTTGGAATCAATGAAGATGTCTTACAGTGGATGAGTGGATAAACTGTAGTACCTCCAGACAATGGAATATTATTCAGTGCTAAAAAGAAATGAACCATCAAGCCAGGAAAATACATGGAAGAAACTTAAATGCACATTCCAAAAAAAAAAAAAAAATGCACACTACAAAGTGAAAGAAGCTGATCTGAAAAGACTCCATACTGTGATGATGAAAGTCCCTACTTCAGATTGTGCCTTGAGATTACGTCAGTGGGTATGGTATGGCGTCAGGCGTGCTCATTGAACCTGGTGCAACTAGAAAGCTAAGCAGCTGTCAGTGCTGGACAATGGACAGCACTGTTTCTGGGTTTTGTTTTGTTTTCTTTTTCTGCAGAGTACAATAGTCACATTTGAAAGATTTCTGTCTTGCCAGCTGTTTCTTTTCTGATCTGCTGTTTTAAGGCCTTTTTTAGTCTATATCTGTTGGTGTTTCCAGGTTGCCAACTTCTTCAGAACTTAGTCTAGGATATGTGAAGCAAAAAGAAAACTGAGGAATTTCATCTTTCACTGGCTCCCAAGGGCCCAAGACTGTTTGCTCTCTTTCTAACTTTCTGCGTTAATTTTGTAACATATATAATGTTTATATATGTTACAAAATGATTAGCTTTCCACTCTGAGGGTGGAAAAGGAAGAAATGCATATATGGCACCTCCTTGGAAGTTCTAGGTTTATTGAAGCATTTCACATGTGAAAGTGGTATGAGTAGACTTAGATTTTAGAGAGACGGATCTTGTATGGGGACATAGTTACAAGGTACAAAACAGACAAGGCAAGAAATGATGTAATGCAGAATTGAGACACAGACTGTGCCTTTAGAAGAGGGAAGACTAATTAAAAAAAAATAAAATAAAAAAGAGGGATGCCAGGAATAACAGGGTTATTCTCAGCGGTTAAGCATCTGCCTTCAGCTCAGGGCGTGATCCCAGGGTCCCAGGATCAAGTTCCACATTGAGCTCCCTGCAGGGAGCCTGCTTTTCCCTCTGCCTGTGTCTCTGTCTCTTTCTCTCTCATGAATAATAATAAAAAAAAAACAAAGGTAAAGAGGCTAAGATGGTGGTTGTTTGGGATCAGTGGTTTGATAGAAAACATCCAGTCAATGTTTAAAATTTATAATATTCATGATGACTGTAGAAGCTTATTCCCCATACATTAAACGTTCTATAGTTCTGAAGATTTTTTCTCATTTACCAGATTTTAGTTCATATTTTAATAAGTAAAAAAAAAAAAAAAAAAAAGAGCCACACTCTAAAACATAGAGAATTTTAAGGAGAAAATATGCTTTAATTGAAGGCAAGAAAGTGCACAGTAGAGCAAAATAGCATATTTATAGTAGCTACATTGCTTGCTACATTCAGGGTCATTCATAACTTACTAGAGAGTAAGGTGATACAAAAAGAAATATCAAAATTCCATAACCCTGTGTTTGAATACTATAAAACACTAGTCGAAAAAAGATTCTAGTGATAATGATTCTTCAAATTAATGCTTAAAATGGTAAAAATATTACTTTTCTCCTTCTGATAAGAAAAAAATATTCGAAAAAGAATCAGATTAATAGATGAAAATTTTAAAGCCAATCATTAATAATGGTAGTAAATATGTGATAAGAAAAAAATATTCAAAAAAAAAAAAAAAAAAAAAAAGAAAAAAATATTCAAAAAAGAATCAGATTAATAGATGAAATTTTTAAAGCCAATCATTAATAATGGTAGCAAATATGTGAATTTTTGCATATATTTGAATATATGTGTGTACACACACACATATATTTGCAAGGACGCATACACACACACACACACTATAGTTTTAGAATCTCAGAACCCTTCATCTTTATTTATTAAATGTGTTTGTAATACTCCTTTTTATGTAAAAAAAAAAGCAATGGTTTCACCTCTGAAAAATAATAAATTCTTCAGTAAATCTGAACTTAAAGTGATCTCAATGAATACAAAATCTCAAAACTATGCTATCAATATTGCTGGTCAAACTTCACAACCTGACTTTTACTATATATTTAGCACTTAACTTGTAAAGTTTCTTATCTCCTAAATATTTTTATAAAATTTTATGATCAAAGTGTTATTTATAATAGCCGTATAAACCCAAATAACTGTTTATATATGTTTTCTTCTCATAAGCAGTATAATTTTGTCCTTATAAAATGATCATGATGCTAATAAAATGATATTAATAGCTAATATTTGCTGATGCTTAACCCTAAAGCAGCATTGTAATAAATGCTTTATGTACAATCTCAATTATAGTTAATAGATTCATCTGGGTAGTTGCTCATAGTTATACCTCTTAGTAGTATGGGGAATATTCAAATCTGAACTATTTCTAAAGTGATATGTTCTTAATCCCTATTACATATCTTGAATTTGTTTATGATTACACTGTCTTTTAAAATCTTCGTGGGCTAGGGGTTCCTGGGTATCTCAGTCAGTTAAGCATCCCACTCTTGATTTCAGCATAGGTTGTAAGATCTCAGGGTTGTGGAATAGAGCACTCTATCTGGCTCTGCATTCTGCATGGAGTCTTCTTGAGACTCTCTCCCTCTCCCTCTGCCCCTCCCCATCCCCTACTTACATTCTCTTATGCACATTCTCTCTCTCTCAAAAACAAAAACCAAAAAACCTTGTGCGTAAGGGAAGAGTAAACAAAACATGTTACCCAAATCATCAAATAATTGTACCAAGGTGAAGTTTCTGACACCTACAAAAGGTAAAATTACCATGAACAGAAGGAAAAAATCCTTTAGCTTACTATCAAAAAACAAAACAGAACAATTTTCAGCTAATCGTTGGGCAAAATGGAATCTATTGTGCCTGCTATGGATGTAAACAACATGCCATTTTTCTTTAGAAGGTTGAGGAGAATTTACAAATATCCTAACCATAGTATATTTACTAAAATCTATTAATATCTTTACATATTTTGCTGAGCCTGTGGTGGACATCAGTTACTATCCTATTTTTAGTACCCCTTTAAGCCACTTATAGAGATTACATTCTAAAAAAAAGATTAAAAAACTATATCTAATACAACATAACAACTCTTTTTTTCAAAACTAGTATTTAGCACATAGTAGGTTTTTTAATCCTAAATTTTTATTCTGAGAATGTATGCAGGCATACCATCAGGCTCAGCCTTCTCATTCATGTGTAGCACCTGCAGCTTCGTTCAGTTGACTTTGAATTGTGGATCCGGGAACATATAAGTGAGATTTATCATAGATAAAGGATGTTTACTGATGGAGAGTGAAATGATCAAGCTCTTCCTACAAAGGAGGATAAAACAAGTTGCATTATTAATAGTCATCATATATAATCTCGAGTCCTGTCTATCCCTTTACCTGAATTCATGATCAATTTTAATTCTAAAGATCAAATGAAGAATGAAAAGATGAACATATTATATATTTTGAAAAAAATCAATTCTGAAAAGCAACTCTGCACCAGCTGTCAAAACTTTAAGAATTACTTGAGTTAGCACTTGGCCTGACTGCAACCAAGTCACTATCATGGACAGTGCTGTCTGTGGCCCATCAAGCTGGCCAGTAAGAGTCACCAGTGCTGGGTAGGAGAGGCTCACAGGTACACACTGCATGCAGGTATGCAGAGTTCATGGACATACCAGCTGGTGCATCAACTGCAATATAAGAGGCCCACCCCATGGGGAGGGTAGTGATCACCCTGATGGAATCAGACCAAAAGGCTCAGAGGCTAGGCTGGGCCTGCTGCATCCTAGGTGTCTGACTTGATGACCACTTGGCACATTTGCATGATTTGCAACTCTTTAAAAACGTATTTATATTGTATGTCAGAAATTAAAAATAATTATTTAGTAAAATAAACACCTATATTATGAAATAAGCCACTTCCCAGAATGGGCAGTACATTTTTAAGGATAATTTCACATCTGTTGACTTCCCAATTGGCAGTCAATAAATTGACAAAGAGAAAAATGCTAAATACAACTTGCTCAACTAACCCCAAATAGGTGTACTGGAAAATAACATTTACAATTGTGTAATTTCAGAACTCTGTAAAGTCATTCACCATAAATGCACGCACACACACACACACACACACACACACACACACCTAGACTGCTACACTTGGAAAAGTACCTGAACTAACACTGAGAACACATAGTTTTCTTCATTGTATGCAGTTGCTGATTTTGATAGCATACAAGGAAAACATATGTTTCATCCCCAAACCCTCTGGCTCAAGTCAGTGGTGAACCTTCTAGTTTTCCTCTAATTTTAACTGCTTCCAACATCCAATAGGTGAAGGATGCAAGGCTACCAGTAACCTCAGGTCCTGCTATTTTAAGGTGGAGTAAATTTCAAACTCTCAAAATCAGGAAAACGAAACGTTTTAAATGGGGGCTTTAAGCCTCATCCCTGAGGCGTTGATCCTGCAATAGTTAATTATGTATGATATTGGGCATAAAGTAAGCTACTAATGTCACTGGATATGTAATGATATTAAAGCAGACGTTACGGTCTCAGACTTCAGGATAAAATTAGCTCATTCCTTCACGGAGACATCAAACTTCCATTTTCATAAATAGAATACATGGATGGCACTGATTAAAGCAAAACAATAATTAGTTAAAGGAAAGAACACTATAGCTTCCCAGAATCACAGCCAATATTTTTCTGAGCATTTTAGATGGAATCAAAGCCGATCCTAAAAACAATTGGTGAAGACTGCATAATTAAAGATTGTTCTTTAGGCAAATTAATAAACAATGACTAAGGTTTAGTAATGATAGTCCTGAAGCAAGAAGCAGATATCTCCATGTAATTTCCTATTAGAGAGTAAAGAATATACTAAAGAGAGACCAAAAGAACCATGATTGTTCATGATTGTATTTAGATACTTAGATTCAGTGAATCCCTTTTCATCATTACCCAGGACACTATACTTGGGGCGGGGGGTAGGGGGAATATTAGTGGCACTTAAAGTCATACTGCTCAAATAGAAATAGGTAAGGAGAATTCTAGATGGCCTTCAAGGTTCGCATGCCCTGGTATACATGTCTCTACAACCTCCCCCCTCAATTCTGGGAAGAACTCCTGAATGTGGTGAGATATAAAACTAGCTATTTTATAAGAAAAAATATTTTCAGGTGTCATTAAAGCCCCTAATCAGTTGTGTTTGACTTAATTAAAGAGGAGTTATGCTGGAAGAGCTTGATCTAATCAGGTAACAAAAGCACGAGAGCCTTCATGGGCATCAGACATGTTCCCCTGCTGGATGCTCTAAAAATATAAGCTGTCAAGTGAGAGAGCTTGTACAGAGCAAATGGCAAAGAAGTGACCTGGCTATTAGTGTCCAACTAGCAGTGAGCAAGAAAATGGGACCTTAATCATATAGCCACAAAAAACTGAATTCTGCTAACAACTACTTGGGTTTGGGAGAGGGCTCCAAGCAACAGAAAGGAATACAACAGGACAACCACTTTAATTTCATCCTTGTGAGACTCTGAGTGGAGAATCCAGTGAAGATAGGCCCAGACATGTAGAGACTATGGGACAATACATGTATATTATTTTTATATGCTTTAGGTTTTGGTGACTTGTTATGTCGTGATAGAAAACCTCTACCAACTCTAATCCTCAGAGTAACCTCCAACTCCTTCCTACAGCACTAACATAAGCTTTATTTACTATTTTTATTATAATCATATCTCTTAATTCAAGTCAGATCACATTTTTTCCAAAATCCCATATAATTTTTGTTTTTCAAGCCTACGTTTCACACACAAATACCCTATATATTCCTCCCTGAGGGACAATATTCAACCTCCTTTAGACACAGGTATAATTTGAATAAACTAATTTCTACTTTTTACTCATAAGTAGGCCCCAACTACTCACCAAAGCATGTTTATTGGTAGAACCCTAAATTAACACTCAGAATTGAAGAACTGAATGTTTCATAATGCATGTGGCCATGAAACTTACAAAGCACATGAGTGCAATACATAAAGAGTTGTAGGAATTAGGCAACCATATACAAGCATGAATATTTGAGGAAGGAATAAACTGCTGTGATGACTTTTAGTTTGCTGTTTTGTAATTGACACACACACACCCAAAAAGTAACATTTTTTTAAGTAAAAAAAGCAAGATGTATTATCTTCTCTAATATTCATCACAGTTGCTTGTAGAAACTATTTGGCCAACAGCCATTTATGTGCTAGCCAGGGGGTTAATGATACTACTTGCAAAGCACTCTCCAACGTGCTCCTAGGGATGCCTAGATGGTTATCTGCTCAGAGAGAGCTGAAGTCACTTAGTTGGTGCTAGTGTCTACCCTACTCAGAAATAGTTAACTCCTGATTCAAAATGTTTGCCAGCAAGGATAGATAATTAGAATAAATCTATAAAATGGATTTTATCTGTTTTTTACATTCTGAGAAATAATAACACTCCCAATGAAGTAACTATTCTTCATTTGTTTTCACTCTGTATGACTAACAAGGGGTATGATGTCCTGCTCCCAACCCCTGCTGATAACTCTTCCCAAATGACCTTAATGATTTACTAAACTCCTGTAAAGGGTAAGCCTGCTGAGTACATGGATCTCGTATGTCTTACAGAACTCCTAAAAGATAGATTTTAACCTCAAATGCAAAGGCTGAAGTTTAACAACTTACTCTGAGGTCACAGCCAATGGAAGACGAACAAAGTGCTAACCATCTCTCTTATTCTGGAGCTGCTTTTCTTTCTCAATTCAAATGACTCTCCATCTTGTCTATATCCATCCTATCAGTAGCCACCAAATAAATTGGTTTCCCCTCCTTGACTTCCTCAAAGAGCCTCCTAAGCCTCATTGCCTTGAAACACACAATTCTGAAGCCACAGTAAAGAAGGAGGAAAAAAAAAAAAAAACAAGCTGGAGAAAATTAAAAAGGATCATGTTCTTCCTTTTATAGGCTTCCTTTGTGAGGCTAGTAAAAAGACCAAACACAGAGGCAACTTAGAGTTTGTGTTCTTCTATGGGATGGTGCAATCTTATTTTTGAATTACTAAAATTAAAAGTGATTTTGGAACCGTTTATATGGTAATATGCAGTCAAACCATGACCATGTTAGGATTTTCATCTGGGTCAGGGAAGTTTATGCTTAATGAATACAGTTTAAGGGGGCTGGTGAAGACAATAAATGGTGCTGGCCACCAGCTAAAGCTTGGGCATATTCTTACCCCTGTCGATTTTCTTTTCATAGTGTTCTTGCTCAGACAGATTTAGTCTCTATAATTAACTATTTCTCAATGCAAACTGGCTTAAGCAACAAGGGAATAGGGATCCCTGGGTGGCGCAGCGGTTTAGCGCCTGCCTTTGGCCCAGGGCGCGATCCTGGAGACCCGGGATCGAATCCCACGTCGGGCTCCCAGTGCATGGAGCCTGCTTCTCCCTCTGCCTGTGTCTCTGCCTCTCTCTCTCTCTCTCTCTGTGACTATCATAAATAAATAAAAATTAAAAAAAAAAAACTTAAATAAAAAAAAAAGCAACAAGGGAATATATTGACTCATAACCACTAACCCAAATGATGACCCTGGCTCCTTCTTCCTACCTTCTTCTATGTGTTGACTTCATTCTGTGAGTGCATAATGGCAACCCACGCAGATACAATAGACACCCCTTCTTTAAAGTCCAGGGGAAGAGAGAGCCCTGCTTGAAGTCATCAGAAAAAGCCTTCTGCGTCACTTTGATCAGACAAGTTTAGATTACGTGCTGATTCCCAAATGAATCATGTGGTCAGGAAATGTACCCAAGCACAGGCATTGGTCTGGTTCATGTGCCCCATACTTGTCGCTAGAGTGAAAATTGCTTCAGATCACACAGACTGAAATTAAGAGAAGGACAGAACCCCAAGTGAAAAGCCAGGGCTGTCACAGGAAGAAAGAGAAATGGATGCCGGGAAAGCAAATAACCAACTCCTGAGAATGTTTTTTTGTGAAAGTTCTATTCTAGCAGGATTTACTTATTTCTAAACATTCCAAGCACTAGGCCAGATTTTAAGAACCAGATCTGTTTAATTTAAGCCTTTTTGCTACAAAGCACAGTCTTCATACTTCTTACTTCTGTATTAGCTTTTTATGTCTTTGACTGTTATCCACCATCTGCAGGTGTTCAGCCCTGGGTCATAATAAGACTTGTTCAGAGCCTCTGTTCCAGAAGCTTGATGACAGTCTCTCTCCCTTGCCCTACTGTCAAAGATGGGTTCAAGTACTCCTCATAAATGTTTAAGAAGAAGACAAAATGTCTAAATCAGCCAAATGAATAGTCAAATGTAATTTGCAGTCTGCATAGCTTTTACTTGACGCTAAGATACGGAGAGTTTCCCAGAAAGACTCTAGAACTACAGTTTTTCTAGAATTTCTTTGTCAGAAAGCTCACTGAATTTGAAAAGCTGCACTGCAATGATGAAACCATATAATGGCCTTCAATTCCATAGCCATTTGCTCCCACTTGCACATTTAAATTTGTAGCAGAAATCCAAATGTTTAGCTTAATTGCCCTACTATGAAATACAGAGATTTATGAAAAGATGCTAACAGCCTGTCCCTGTGCCATCATTGAAAAGGCTCGCTGGGTATTCAATAATAAGAAAGAAAAAAAAAGCATAAGTATAAAGAGGCAAAAATTACATTTAAATCAACATGGCAAAAGGTTTCCATGGTACAAAGAAAAATTAAATCAAACACTGGGGTTCTTTTCAATTGAGGCCTTTAAGGAAATGGGCAAGATGTAATGTTCTTTATTTGTTAGACAAGTGACACAGTTAATCAGTGCTAATTGCCCAGGATTGGCCTCTCAGTTATGTCAGTTAATTAAAGTACATTCTCATATGTACTGACCAAACCCCTCGATGTGGTGTGTAGG
This sequence comes from Canis lupus dingo, assembly GCF_003254725.2. NCBI lineage: Eukaryota > Metazoa > Chordata > Mammalia > Carnivora > Canidae > Canis > Canis lupus. The sequence continues at coordinate 6,450,114 of NC_064245.1, forward strand.
CAGAGAAACGAAAGGCATAGATAGTGGGTCCCTCTGTCACTTGGAAAGAGAAATCAATACTGATTTAGTTGTAGCAGAATTGAGCTATTTTGTCTGCAGTCTTTTTATCTGCAAGGCCCCCTGGCCATCAGTGTGGGAAAACATTCATGGAACGAATGCATTTAGCAGGAGTAATCATCATCATCGTGAAGTGCTTATCAGAAATGAAGACAAAATGCAATTAGGCTAGATTTACAGTTGGACCAATAATTACCACTCAGATGTTTCAGCTGAATGGAAAATACATGATTCCAAACCATGACATTTGTGTTCGATTGCTTTCTCCTCCTTTCTCTTGTGATCTCTAACCCTCCTCCATTTTCTTTTCTTCTTCTTTTTTTTTTTTACTTATAAAATATGTCAGTCATGATGTAGCACAGCTGAATAATTGTCATAGAGTCAAATGCTTGCAGGTGGTTAATGGAAACAGAAAATTAAATGAACAGCAGTAAAGAAACTCATACAAAATTAAAGAACTGTATTGCAAATTTAAAGGGTCATTTGGTTTCATCAAAAATCAAATAATATGAATATGTTATCCTCTGCATGAAAGAGACTATGTTAAATTGTTTTGAGAGCTGAAAAATGAGCAATCAATGGTGTGCTAATGAAATTTGTGAAAAAAATCATGCACTATTGAAATATGCTGTAAATTGTCATTTAGTCCCTGCAGACGAAGGCCTACTTTGAGGGATCAATTTTTTTCTCCTGAACTTACTGTTTACCTAAATTATTGAATTGAAGATATGACTTGAAACAAGTTAAGATCATGCCTAAAAAGAAATGAGAGTAGGATTAAACTAAGCAGACCTCTTGGAGTTGGAGAAAAAAAAAAAAAAAAAAAAAACCACTACCAACCTAGTTACTCCTTCAAAACTATCTATTCTGAGATATTTTTCCTTATATGACAGAAACCCAACAATTCATAACACATTCATGATATGTCCAAAGAACAGAATCAATGGCCCCATTGACCTGCAAGGACTTAAGATGGTTTAGACCAACTAAGCTCTCATCTGCCTGGCATTTTTGAAATATATAATTGATAAAACTTTTGTGAAAAGAAAAGCTGTCTTTCTGGGGAAGCACAGATATAATGTTGTATGGTGTCATTCAGAAGTGGATTTCAGTTACAGATTCTTTAAGAATAGATTTCAAGATTACAAAGCATTACATTCTTTATTCACTCCTTTTTATTTTTCATTATCCTCTTCATTCTCTGGGAAACCCAGAAGTCAATATAAAATGTCTTTTGTCCATCATAGAAATCATTTTCGTCTTTGATGGTTGCTCATATCAAAAAGAAAGAAAAATGAAGACATATAATTGAGGCTTCATTGGAAATAACTCAGACATTTGTGACATTGCCTTGAATGGCTATCTAGTAGCTGAATATTTTTAATGGCTAACAAAATCTTAGAGGGTGTTTGAAAGTGAATCATTTTTTGACATAAAAAAACAAGATGTAAAAATAAATATTCCTAAAAGAACAGCTTTAAAAAGGTTAAAATGCAACATGTTTCTTAAACAATATAAATCCCTTAAGATGATTCAGTCTTTTCAAAAGCAAAATGAAATGTATCTTATCTTGCACCAGAGAGAAAAAAATAATATCATAAACACAGTTTTTTTTTAATTATCCTTGACGATTTAAACCATTAAAATTATCTTTGATAGTTTTTCTCCCCCTCTCAAACTTATTAGCTGTCAGGATATTGTACATAAAATAGATGCAGAGGTGAAAATATTGATTCAACTTTTCATTTAAGTGAGTAAAAAATACCTTATTGTAATAATACCTTGCAAAGGTACAGCTTAGTTGCTTGTCATTTCTTGTCAAAATAAGATAAACACTAAAATAGCTCAACAAATCTGAGTAGTTTGCATGAATAAGTTATAATGAAATGTCCAAATTTTTTAGTTCAAACATTTTTCTGTATATTTTTCAAATGTTATTCCAATTTTAAAGATTCTCTGCCCTTTTTTCTTATTAAAGCTCTTTAATGCCCTTATTTTTACAAAATAGTAATGCCGTCATTTAAATCCAGCCATCCTAATACTAAACGTAGAAACATTATACAATATTCAAAACAGTACTCTTTGAAGGCTCACCACTATGACAAAATTATAGATGAAATTTGTAGCAGGACCATCACCATTAGTGCCAATTAAAATCACGGCTCTTCTATTCTTTTAAATTAAAATTTTAACTTTTTAATTTTCAAATAAAATGTAAGACAACTTTATGCCAAAGGTAAACATCTTGATTTTGATGTGTTAAACTGCAATTTCTATAAATATCCCAGCCCCGCTAAAGGCCTGTGTTCAACATTTCTGTTCAGCACAGAGTGTATTTCATACAGATAGAGTACAGTGCGCAGGTGTGTCTGAAACATGATATATTGTGATAAATATATTCCCTTGTGATAATTCTATTCCCTTAAATTGATACGTAGCAAAGCTGCGAGTTTGAGGGGAAAAGAGAAATCTACAGTATTTATGTATACAGAAATATACAGTATTTGGAGTGCCTTTCTGAGTTCAGGGTGGCGCCAGGGGCTAGGAAAGAGGTTTCTTCTGCAGCTTGAGATTCTGTGGATGAGACTAGTCTAACAAATATGAAACAAGTACAAAACTAAGTATAAGTTCGCCGCAATTTTCTAGAGCTACCAAGGTCAAGAAAGTTACAGCAAGACTATGGTGGGAAGTGTGTTACCCTCCCCAGGTCCACCTGCAGGAATAGGGCACTTCTTATCCCAGCCACTAGGGATGTTCGCCATTGACAGCCCTCCCCAGCTGAGTCCCCTGCAAGGACTCGTCACCTACAGAAACTGTCTCACAAACTTGCTTGCCTTCACCTCAGTCCGCATCTGGTGATCCATGGGGGTTCCACGTGGGCACTCGTGCCTCGGTTTCAGGCCTCCCTAGAAGGCCACCACAGTGGCCATGCTCCCCAGTGGGATCAGATAAGCCATTGCTGTTCCCTCCTCAATGTGCCCAGTACTGCTTCTCTTATTTCATCATTGAGGGTTGCTTGAGAGCAAGCTTCAAGAAGCTTTCGCACAGAGATCTTAGCATCAGATTTGAGCTCCCAGTAGCACAATCGAAGAGAGAGACCTTCATTTGCCCTTGAGTGATAGCAGCATTTGGATGATTAGAGAGATGAGGGGAAAGCATCATAGCCTAGGGTGGCACGGAGTACACAAACTGTGGTGAAGAGTGGAAGGACTTACTATGTTGGGAAGATGGTGAGGAGTCCCCGGTCCGGCAATCTGGGGGATTTTCAGCAAATTATTTGAAGTGAGAGGGAGGAGATAGGTATCTGTAGAATGTGAAAGATAATAAACACCATGGAAAGGATCTGGATTTAATTGAGTAGATGTCTGCAAGTCACTCTATGGAATGAAAGTAGAATGTTTAAGGAAGCTTGTACAGCAAGGATATGCAGTATGGAGTAGAAAGAGGAATGACCCCCCAAACCTGTGTCTTAGAGAGTGAAAGCCTGCATGGGGGTAACAGAAAAAACAAATGAATCTCTCTTTCCACTTTCTCTCTGTCTTTCTGTCTCTCTGCGTGTGTATGTGTGTGTTGTCAAAAAAGAGGGAAAAAATCTCGCATATCCTTTCTACAGAAGCTCCAGAAGGTATGAATAGGTCTTTAATGAATCCTCTGTTATGAGCTGCTTTTTCCAAATCTACCTCAGAGATAAATTACCTGGTGTATTTTCCCTTCCATTACATGTTTCCTATTTCTATCTTGTGGAGATACTTATGAAAAATAAAACAAACAGCTGAAGAAAGCGACAGGAAGGAGAAGGGGAGTCAAAGGACCTGGCTGATGGTACATAAACTAAATAATTGCCTCTGGCATAACTGAGAGTGGTTTTCCCCAACCTCAACCCCATGTTCAAATCATCTCCCTAGAGTCCTGGGTGAATGACAAAAGACCCAAATCAAATAATAAATGTCCTGTAATTTAATTACTTCTTTGCCAACCTTGAATAAGACAGTAGGCGCTCACCACACACCTTTTCCCCAGGACTGTTTTCCACGTTCTTCTTTCCCTTTAAGAGCAGTTTGAGTTTGTTTTTGAATCTGAAAACATCTATCATCCTTCAGTGAATTAGCAAGTGTATCAGTAGGTTATCATTAATATCCAAATGAAGATCCCAAAAGCAAATTCCTGACAGCCTTATCATTACTCTCAAGTACTGCAGGTATTTCTATTATTTATTTATAATTCCTTCAAAATTAGGAAGATGTCCAAGTCAGATTACCTTGCAAGGTCTCCTCATACACAGACGAAGAAACAATTAAGAAGGTAAATATTATTTCAAATCACCAACAACACATTTGTTCTTTAGAAAAAAACGGAGGCTACCCTAACAGATTCATTGAGTGCTTTGCTGACTCTAGCCTAGGTTACCCAGACATGGAATAAAAAAAAGTATTATATTGCTATGGGTTCCATAAATTTTTGTCTTCCTAAGGAAGGAGTTATCCAGATATATTAGTTTAAAGATTTCAGCATAATAGCTTTTGAATTTAACTGGTTCCCCTTTGATTTTTACATTCTTAAATAATCCAACATATGCTCAACCTCCAAATCCCTCCAGGTAATGGGGAGGAAAAGGAGAGTAGAAGAGGATACATACCTGAAATTTCTACAAAACATCAAATTTCCATCCACTTAATTTAGTAATTCTAAATGTGAATCTAAGTCTCCTACCTTTTAGAAATTCCACCTTGCCTGATTAGGGAAAGCTGGAGTCCTGACAAAATCCCTCAGTAAAAAAATTCAGAATGACATGATTTTTTTCAAAAGTCATTGACCTGTAAGAATACTGTCAAATAGGGGGATCCCTGGGTGGCTCAGTGGTTGAGCGCTGCCTTTGGCCCAGGGCATGATCCTGGAGACCTGGGATCGAGTCCCACATTGGGCTCCCTGCATGGAGCCTGCTTTTCCCTCTGCCTCTCTCTTTCCCTCTCTCTCTCTCTCTCTGTATCTATCTCATGAATAAATAAATAAAATCTTAAAAAAAAGAATATTGTCGGGATCCCTGGGTGGCGCAGCGGTTTGGCGCCTGCCTTTGGCCCAGGGCGCGATCCTGGAGACCCGCGATCGAATCCCACGTCGGGCTCCCGGTGCATGGAGCCTGCTTCTCCCTCTGCCTGTGTCTCTGCCTCTCTTTCTCTCTGTGACTGTCATAAATAAATAAAAATTAAAAAAAAAAAAGAATATTGTCAAATAGCAATGCTGTTTTGCCATTCCTAGCATAACATGGGCATTTAATACTGAACAATAATGCACTTTGTTGGGTTTTTGCCTCGCTTTCTAACAGCTTGCTTTGACTTGATTTTGTGATAGGCGGAGGAAATTGTATCTACATTTTTCTCTTCTATTTCTGTTTTATCATAATTGTGCAAATTATCCCAGACCAGATGACAATAGGGCTTCTTATAAAATATGAAAAGTACTCAGTCATTTCTGATATTGCTCTGGCCACACTGGAGCTGAACCGCATTCTGGAAACTACACTGCTATTTGGAGACTCACGTTTGATTTTGTTTGTTTGTTTGTTTGTTTGTTTGATTATTAGAACTCAAGTTGGGCAATCAGTGCCTGAAAATCTCTGGAATCCTCTCTCTTTATACCAGCCCCCACATCACCGCTATTGCTGCGGATGGAGATTATGCAGGAAGGGTGAGGAGAATTAGCTAACTTTTTAAACGTCACTCGGCACCACAGTGAGGGGAAATGGTTCTTCTTGGAATCTAAGTCAAAGGACATGAGGTTTATCAGATAGAATAGGTAACAGTGATTTTCTTCAAATAGGTCATCTTGATTATGCTACTGAATATCCTCTCATCACAGAGAGCTTATCAAGAAACAGTAGTAAAACTGCCAGAAGTATTCTTGTTTGACATAATTAAGGACTTGTATACTCAAAAAGGAATTAAATAATGGAACAAAATTATGTGGAACTGTGGACATTTAATAATATAATGAAGGGTTAGGGACCCAAACTGTTTGCTTACTTAGATAATTACAGCTGATGATTTACATTGAGAATCAATCAGTGTTTTTCAGGTGTTTAAAAATTATTCCAATCAAAGTGTCATCTGCTTAATTTTGCAACCAAAGTTTTTATCTCATTTTTACTACTTGTGATTGGACTAAAATGTTCAAGGCTACTGAAATTTAAGTGAATAACTTCATAATGAATAATTTTATTTGATAATTAAAATGCAGACAAAATATAGATCCAATCATTATTTGGGGCATTTAAGGGCATGGTAATTTAATAATAAAGATAAATAATGATAGCAATGAAAATCATCACTCATAAGGAATTTTCCATGTTCAAGACACCACACAAAGCGTATTTTCACATCATTTCAACTCATCCACTTCATTTAACATAATCCCAAATAGCTTCTCACACCTTGGGTCTTCTTTTTAGCCTCTCTGAAAATTCCCTTCCTGATGGCCATTTCCTTTAGTAATGCAACAAAGTAATGGAAATATTCCATAAAATTCTTATTTAATTTTGACCATAACTTTGTGGAAGAGATTGTGTACTTGACCTTTGTAGCAAACAGAAAGTCATATCTTTGGCTACTCTTGATTCTGCTGATAATGAGAGATGGGGTTATGGCAAATTATTTATAGATTTTGAATACAAAAGCAAGCTTAGCATTAAGGTAGTTTGTAGTTTTGAAGTTTTATGTTCTAGGTCTTGGAAACATATGACCTTCAATCATTAATAGCAGCTCTGGGAAGATGTAATTCAGGACCAGTGAGTTTCCCTGAACTTTTAGGGGAAGGGTTCCAGAAGGTAAGCAGAGACTATGAGTGATGCCTCAATGTCAGAAAACACATCCTATTAATTTACAAGAAAGCGCAAAGGACAATTTTGTGGGAAAGAGTGCCAGGGAAAACCATCTACCACCTTCGTGTAAGGACAGGTTGATGGGCACCTAAAATCAGAGCTACATGACTTTAAAGTTGTCTTTCCAAAATAAATAAATAAATAAATAAATAAATAAATAAATAAATAAATAAAATAAAGTTGTCTTTCCCTAGGGAGCCCCTGCTCACTAAGCATAACCTTTCTGCCATCTACACAGCGCTAGTTCTACTTCTGTGCCATATTAGTAATAAATGGCTCTCCAAACACAGAAAGTGTTTCTAGGGCAACCCCATCTTAGGGCAGCTGCAATTATTAGCAACCATCAAACTATTACACAGTTGGGATATAGAAATCCAAAATATCAATGACAGAGCATAATTATCACAGATCTCAAGACCAATACTTGCTTGATCTCCTGAGAGAGAGAAATGTCCGTAAATACCTCCCGTGGTTATATTCAATTTAATTCACTCACATACTCTTAAAAGCTATCTCTTTACAGCCGATGCATCCTATTGGGAACCACAAAATTTTCTTCACAAAAATACAGCTGCCCAAGTGTTACAGCTTAAAGTCGTGCGGTGGTTTCCCTAATTCAAACTGGGAGATGTTTTTAGATGGAAATTGTTTCTTGAAATGACTGTTCAACACAAAGCGTTGTTCGTATCAGCTCTTTTTGAAGATTTCTTTGATGGTCATATTTGTTTAATCACACTAACAAGTTGTAGGCAAATCTCTGAGTTAGTTTTTCAATAACAAGTCTACCGAAACTTCAGACTGAGATTTCTTTACACACTAGTATTGTAATTGGGTTACAAAATAAGCCCTGAAAATGCCTTAAGGATACCTAAATATAATTTACTCATAATATAGTAGATGATAGAAGTAACTTTAGGGTAAGTTCCAGGGAAATCCTGTATTCACTCTCTGTCATTAGGGAGCTTGAAACAATTGAAGAACAGTCCAATACTTCTTCAGAAGGGCTATATACTGAAGATATGCAACAGAGGATACATTTTAAATGGGAAAACAAAATTCTCTGTAGTGTTGGATGTTTTTATGGACTTAGAATCAAGTTTTATAACTCTTTCTTTAGTTTATGTTTTTCATAATTTTCCACAAGGAAGAAACTGGCTGGCATTCAAGACAGAGGGGAAAATAATTTTTTATCTTGAATTAACTGCTTGGGAAAGTGAAAATTGGGACAATATATTTGCTACTTAGGCTCAAGTAGTACAAAAATGTTCTGAGTTATTTTATTATGAATAAAGACACATAGTCAACATTCTTGTCCTACGTATGGGAGGAAAATGCTGCATCAAAAAGATTGGTGTATCAAGGTATCTGCCTGAAGTTGGTCATGTATGTGTTATGAATCAAAGGAACTTACAAATTATATAGAAATATGAAACTGAACTTTAAAAAAATCCCACTTTGTAACATGAATCTACATCCACAAAATTCTCTGGACTGATAGCTATACAACATCCAACTCAAACCTATTTATTTGCTTATCTAAAGAGTAGAACACATAACTACTAAATAGTCCTATAAGCAATTACTGTGAAATAATACTGTATCTATTACTTTCTACTGCTCATGCAATTATTATCTTCTGACACTAGCACCCAGATTTCCTTTTGTAGAACCGCCTCTTCTTCTTCATCAGCAATTCTCTGTAGGTGGGGTTGATCCTAACTGGTCACTCTCTGAGTGGGCATGAGTACCACTCCCCACGCCTGGCCATAAAGATCATCTCAGGAATGGGAAGATGACTTAAATTCAGTCTTCCAAACGCAAATAGCATTGGCCCTATACATTTTACTATAAATTTCAGAATGAAAAATCTCTTTTTACATGGGGTTGTCAGATTAGAGCTCAGGCAACTATCTGATCATCAATTATGAGAAAACTAAGCATAAAAGCAAAATACAGAGAAGATAAGAAGGGGGACAAATTTCTGATGATGTCATTTGAAAGCCAATGTCCTTTTATGTTTGAAACTTAGCTTAAACATTTAGTGTCTTTTTGCTGGAGCCAACTTGTAGTGGTTTCCTATCATGTAAAATTTACAGAGTCCTGATCGACAAAATTACACTCACAATTAGGAAGATAAAAGAATACTGTCTGAAATAATATTGAAGTGTTAAGAAAAAACATCAGGAAACTCTTCTGATATGTGACATCTGTGGCCTTAGCGCAGGGTACACATGGCTACCTGACTCATTCTGTCCTTTTCAACTCATTTGTAGATGACTTACTTTCTCAATCTCAATGTGTTTAAGAATCTCATGGGTATCTTGTTAAAATGCAGATGGTGACTCAATAGGTTTAGGGTGGGACTTGAGGTCCTGCATTTCCAACAAGCATCCAGATGATTAGAGGCCACCGGAGTGGAAGGAACTTGAAGTAATATAAAGTCACTGATGCTAGAAATCAGAAATCCAAAGAATACACTCCTCAGATTTCTTTGCAGCTTGGCTTTGGATTGCAGTTCAGCTTTTACTAAGCAGACATACAGCAGGAGATTTAGAGGGAATTTCTGTGGTGGAGAATATTTCCACTCTTTAGCTGATCCTTGTGCTAGCAAGCTCTATCATGGCATGAGATGCTCTTTTTGCTGATAAAGACTAGGGCTGAGGTAGTGTGGGCCTGGATGCAATAGTTTGGGAGATAGCTTTCTGGTCCCCAGGTAACAGGCAGGCCAACGTGGTTTGCAAGCTAGCAGAGCAGCCAGTTCCTGATTCTTTAGGTTTCTCATCATAGTGCAGCTCCCTTAGGGGCAGGTTCTGGTGTTTTGTTTTTGTTTTTTGTTTTTTGTTTTTTTCTGGGAGACAGAGCCTAGAGTCTTCTCCAGTCCTTACATGGAGGTAAGTACTGAAGTAAACCAGTAATTTACCATGTTCAATCCCTTTCACTATGAGCTAGCAAAAATATTTTTCATATGCCAAAGGTATAAAGTACAAATGAAATTCCTTCTTAGAGTACAAAGAAAAAGAAAAAAAATGCATGGCAAAATGGAAGGATAAAAGGAATACTTCTAATAGCAATGGAATGACATGAACTCCTGAGAAGACTGAGCATTCTCTTTCTTGCAGGCTTTCTAGATCTTTCCAAAGAGTTTGGCTGGGCCACATCACATGAGGCAGTATGGTGGTAGTATGGCTAGAGTGATTATATGGCATTCAAAACCTGGAATCTTTTACGGGTTTAAGAGTGACAAATGTCTCTGAGGACTAGGAAGGTGGTACAAGTGGTGAAAACAGATTAGGAACATTTAAATAGGCAGACACTATGTAATCTTTTGCAAGAATGAATACCAGTCCTGGCAAATGCAACATTTTTTTTCAAGATAACTCAAAGTAATATTATCCTGATTTTTAAATGTTTACAATTACTGTTTTATCAAATGCTATGTTAACTAAATAGAATATACGTCCTAGGATACATTCATAGTCATTTGGGAACTTCACTGCTAAGCCTTTAAATGATTTCACAAACTTGAGCCTTAGTACATTTCCATGCATGTTATGTAAATAAAGCCCAGTGTCCAGTAAGAAATCAATAAAGGGCTTCTATTACTATTTCTAGCTGTCTTTGTACTCCATAGAAATACAGTAAAGCTGAAATGGATAAGGAGCCCATGACTTACAATTAGCCAGCTTATATATATAAATGTGCAGCATTAGTTTATCCAAAAATTCTGTTTTATAAGCAAAAAAACCATCAATAATATTGTACAGCAGACTGCAAAAACTATTCAAAGCAGCTTTGTGTTGCCTTTGATACATGGAGCAAAGACTCAAAACTCTACTCCGATGAGTAGCAATTAAGTTCTATATTTTTAATTTATTAATTGTTACTCTCCTATGATCAAGAACAAGTCATAAATTGTACTTGATTGTATAAACTATACAGTCAACACTGTGTCCTCAGTTCAGGAATTAAAATTTTATCCACCTACAGGCTCCCATTTATAAAGAATGAATAAGTCATAGGAATCAAAGGCAGAGCATAAGGAATATAGTAACTGATATTTTATCAGGACAGATGGTAGCTATACTTATGGTCAGCACAGCATATAAACTTGTTGAATTATTGAGTTGTAGACCTGAAAATAATGCAATATTGTGTGTCAACTATACTCAAAGTTTGAAAATTTAATTTCTTATTAATTAAAACTTTATTTATGAATAATGTACCTAGTTGACTCATTGTAGATTAATTACTGATAAAAAATTAGTTCTTCACATGCTTCTTTTTAATCAGATTATAAAATTTATGACAAAATTGAGACTAATCTAAGCCCCCCAAAATGGAAAATGCATTAATCAGTGAGATTAAGGATTAGGAGACTGGACTTAAAAATACTGTTTTTCCAGGGGTGCCTGGGTGGCTCAGTTGGTTAGGTATCATTCTTTGACTCAGGTCATGATCCTGGGGTCCTGAGATTGAGCCTTGTGTTAGCCCCCCTGCTCAGGAGGGAGTCTGCATCTCCCTTTCCCTCTGCCCTTCCCCCAATTCTCCCTCTCTCAAATAAAAAAAAATCTTAAAATATATATATTATTTTTCCAAAATTAGTCACTTCAATTTTATTTCAATAACATCAACAAAATATGAATTTAAAAAGCTGAAATAGATATCAGAGATGGATTCGAATATACATTTCCAGTCTTTAAATAAAAATAAATTTGCATTTTCACAAATTTTTTGACAAAAGCAGGAATTTCCTGTTCTTTCTTTAAAAAAAAAATAAATGATTTTATTTTTCTGACAGAGAGAAGGGTGAGGGAGAGGCAGAAGTAGGCTCTCCACTGAGCAGGGAGCCCTATTTGGGGTTGGACCTCAGGACCCTGAGCCAAAGGCAGATGATTAACTAAATGAGCCACTCAGGTGCCCCTCTGTTGTTTCTTATGCTTACTTGGTTTTTCCCTGATCATTGATGTGGAATTCAACTAGTTCGCCATTCCTTAACAAATAATTTTTTTTAATTTAATGCCTTTTAAAATTCTTTTTATAATTTGACTATTAGCTTTTGAGATTTATTATACCAAAATATTGAGTATTTATTTTGTAATTAATTGTACATATGCACATATATACATGCAAATACAGGCTTTATGAACATGTACATACTATTTATCATATATATAATACTTTTGAACTTTAAAAGTTTAGGAATTCCTATCCATAGTAAGCTTTATTTACTTATTCATCTATTTATTTTTTTTTAATTTTTTTTTATTTTTCTTTTATGATAGTCACAGAGAGAGAGAGAGAGAGAGAGAGGCAGAGACACAGGCAGAGGGAGAAGCAGGCTCCATGCACCGGGAGCCCGACGTGGGACTCAATCCCGGATCTCCAGGATCGCGCCCTGGGCCAAAGGCAGGCGCCAAACCGATGCGCCAACCAGGGATCCCTCTTCTATTTATTTATTTAGAAATATAACTTATTTTCCAAAAGGATCTGAAATTTGTAAATTTGTATATATATACTTTTGTTGTTTCAATTTATAGGCACTACAGTGTTTGAACAGAGAACAAAAAATTATTCAGCATAGAAATAACTACCAAGGAACTGGAAAATTTGTACAGGACAGTTGAATGTGAAGTGAAATTTCCCTTGAAGGTTGATTACTATTTTGTTCCAGGTTGGAAAAATTAAAAAAAAAAAAAAAAAGACACAAAGAAGAGTACTTCTTCAACAATAAATAGTACAGAAGCAAAGAGTGGGAATTTACCCAGCAAATGTAAGAAAATGTAGGTGTTTGATGGAATTGGGACATAAGATATACAAGAGTGTGTGAGGGTAAGAGAGAGGTTATGATGTACGATTTGCCAAAGACTTTGAACTGTATTTTAGAGATGAGGCAAGAATCAGAACACTTAATTTGAGGGATATAGAGAATATTTGAGAAAAACAGAGCAAAAAAAAATGGTAGTGGGAAAAAAGAGATAGAGGGGAAAGTATGTATGTTTTGAGTGTGTGAATGTGGGGAATAGGTGCCTGGATGGGAAGGTGTCCAGTGTAAAGGACACTATTCGGCTTGTTTATTTTAACATGCACTGTCTATGGGTATATTTGCTGATAAGAACACACCGATGAGAGAGATGAGAGAGATGAGAAAGAAGAAACTGTTGGAACAAGGCTCCATGGCAATAAAGTAGGAGAGCCTACTCACAAGTGGTTAAGAAATATGTGGAATACAGGATTATATTTTTTATATGCACCTCTGAATGTTAAAATCTATATAGAATGAAAATAGGAATGCATTGTTTATAATAGAATATGTGCAAAATAAAACATTGCTAAATGTCCACTACACAAGTGAGAAGACATATTTAAACATTAAGATAACCCATGGTAATATGAACAACACATATATAGGGCATGTGAGTCTCTTGTGAATCTCTGCTCAGGTAATAGTGACGTTGTAAACTGATTATTCTGTGGAGGTATGGTCATCAGGATATATATAGCCATGGGAAATAGAACTCTCTTTCTCTGAAAACTGCCATTAGATCAAGGGTATCAGTGGGAATTCTGTGCCTTTTTGGAAGTACAGAATTTCATGGTTGCAATCTGTCATACTCTATGAAAGAAGATAAGTGACCTTTAAAAGATTTTGACAAATCATCAAGTGTTATTAAAACAATAAATCACCAACTATAGTCTTTGAACATTTCTTTTAACTCTACACTCAGACAGTTCTTTTTCTCATAACTTTCTTGGCTATTTATCTTCATGGTGCACCAAAGACCCATATAAGAATCATGTAAGTATTGCCATGTGATGAGTGTATCCTCCAAATACTTCATTGTCAACTGCAATACTCTCAATGGAAATTCAAGTTTGGCTTTTCTGTTAACTAAAAGAATACTTTTACTGTAGCAAGTACATTCAGGTGTGATTAAGAAAAAAAAAAGACAACTTTTAGAACAATGGATACCATTTTGAAAAAGAACATTGTCTGAATTCATTAAAACATATTTAAATATTTATAAAACACAATTACAACATAAGGTAGGTATTATTATCACAAAACTGTGCCTTGCTTAGACTATGAATTTCTTTCACGACAAGATTCCTAAAACAAAGTGCTTTATAGCCCTAAGCCATGATTTTAGCCCAAATAATTGCTGGTTCTAGATTTTGTAAAATTTAATTTAATGTACAAGATCTCATTCTCTTTATAACTTCATTTGATGAAGCCTAGGTTTTGTGTGTGGGGAGGGGGGTTGTTTTTGTTGTTGTTGTTGTTTTATTTTTATTTTTTATTTTTGCTTTTGAGCCCCTTTTGCTCTACTGTCAATTTTAAGTTCATTTTTCCTGAGCTTCCTCTTCCTGTCAAGAGAACTCTATTGTGCACAATTATTCTTCAAAATAGACAGGGTCAACTATTGTTTCACTTGTTATCATGGGTTATGAATGCTGATAACTGAGTTCTCTCATTGCTGCCACCAATCTGGATGCCTAAGGAAATCTTACTGGTACAATGGACTGTGGAGGGCTTTTAGCTCAAAACTCAGACCTGCACTTGCTTTAGAATTGAATGTTTTAACAGGTAAGAATTAATTCTTATACACCTGAGACCATCAAATCAATACAAGATCTACACAAAGAGGTACCTATGGCTTAAATGCAACATTTCAAAACCACGTGTGTTTTACATGACAGTATAGTCAACATTAAACAATTGTGTGATATGGTTACCAAGCTCTCTATGTATATATATCTACCAAGATATATATATACACTATATATATATATACACACACACACACACACACACAGCAAGAGAGAGAGTAGAATAAGAGTAGAATAAGGTGAATAATAACAACACTCTGCTTGAAACAATTTGGAACCATCTCTCCTAGTTTCAGACATCCTGATTTATAAGGATTTAATAGAGATATTTATAAGCTTTAGTTTATTTTTTAAATGATTAGAATGGTGATTTGGAAACATATCACATGTGATATGTTTCCAAGGAAATGAGATATTTAGCCTGCACTGAAATAGATCCAGGACGATAAGTCTTTAAATATTCGAAAGGACGTTATTAGAAAAAAATGATTGGATTTACCTCGCATATCCCCAAGGCTTAAATTTAGAAATGAAAGAGTAGAAGAGTTACAAGGATAATTTTAAGCCCCATTTAAAGAAGTATATTCTAACTATCAGAATTTTACCTCGATATAATTTCATATATAAAGTCCTATTTATCTGTCCATCTATCTATATTATTATGAACTAATAAATGATAGGCACTCTTCTAGTCCCTAAAAGTATATCAGCAAATAAAACAAAAGATCCTTCTTTTCTTAGAGTACATATCTGAAAGAATTCAGAATTCAGAGGTAATAGTATGAAATCATAAGTTCTAAAAAAGAACAAATATATCCACAAATGGAAAATCGTTATTCCATATATTCAAAGAAGCTAGAAAGCCCTCTGGACCATATTTTACATATGTACTGAATTGTTGGTTATTAACCCAGCTTTATCACTACCAACTTGTAATTCCTCTCAATTACAGAGGTGTTGGGAGCTCCCTTTGCCATAACTCTCTTCCCTTTATGGCACTAGCCTAAAGTCTTCCAAGAAGAAGCCATTATTATCTGGAGCTAGAGAAAGCCACACTTGTGGAACCAGCAAAGATACTTGCTTCTTCAGGTTGAGTCCTTGTGAACAACTTTCTTTGTTGCCTCAGACTGATACTGTTTATCAAAGCTTCTCAGAGTTGAGGTTTTTCACTAAAAAGCTAATATTCTCAGTGATAATACTTCCTAACCTCACTGCCCTAGGCCTTTCAATGATTGCATAAGCATCCATTCCTGTATATTAAATCATCTTGGACACTGGAACAGTCATGGACCCATACTTCAACTCCTACATATAAGCCCATTCATAACCCAGATCTCCATGACAGGCAACGGCAAGGACTCCTTCCACAAATAGCTTGAAATGCTGCCACAATTAGATATTATAATGCTTCTCCCAGTCTTCCTCAAGGGAACCTGAACCCATTTGCCAGAGTGAAAAAAAAAATTTTTTTTGGGGGGGTGGCTTTTCACAGACTAGTTGGCACTACCTCTGAACTGAAGTTGATTCCTTGGGACTGGAAACAGTACTCTGGCTCACCAGTAAAAGCAAGGGCTATTGGTAGTGAGATGATAAATGAAGATTTTGTCTTGGTCCATTTCACAGTGTACCTGGTGGGTCACATAACTTACTCTGTGGTTTTTCTCCAGTTCTTAGATATCCAATATGAACAGATAAATTCCACATTGTCAGAATTCCCATATCAGTCCCATGATAAATGAAGTGTGGAGTAACGAGATGGAAAGGGCTAAGCACAAATCCCTAGGACTCGCTCTTCCTACCAAAAAAATAAACCAAAAGTAATATACCACATCCTAAAAGACCTGAAGAGATTAACATCACAATCAAAGACCTGAAAGACTCAGTGGTAGATATTACATTCACATTCCCAAACTCCTAGTTGGTCTGTGCAAAAGAAACACTGGTCTTGGAGAATTAAAGTGGGTTTCCAGAAACTCTTACAATTACAGCTATATTCCAGATGTGGAATTAATTTGCTCTTTTTAGGAGCAAATTAGTAGTACTTTGCATGTGTCTGTTAATCTAAGAATGCTGCTTTTGTTTTTATTTATTTTTTATCCTGGAGCAGAATTGTATTAGCTCCCTTCCTCCAACGTCATCTAGTCCTTATAGACCTTGATTATCTTTCCATTACTCAAGATTTCATTTCAATCCTGTATTGTATGACCTCATCTGTACTGATGACCTCATGCTCATTGGACTTAGTGAGCAAGACAAATAAAATACCTTAGAAACCTTTTTAATATTTATGTGTGCCAGAAAGTGGGCAATATATTCTCCCAAGGTTTAAGGGACTATCACCTCAGGAAAGCTTATAATAGCCCAGTGATCTGCATCATATTGAGCTACAGATGACAGGAAAAGACAGTTATATTGTACCTTGTACCCTCTAACATTAAAAAGGGGAAGCCATGCTTGGTGGGTCTTTTCAGTTTCTGAAAGCAACTTGTACCACACGGTTGAGTATGTTGCTTTAGTTCATTTACCAAGCAAACTATAACTAGAAAGAAGGGCCATTAATGAAAGTCCATACAGCCACACAAGGTCCTTTATCCTTTGGTCATATAATCTTGCACATCCAATGGCGCTTAAAATGTTTATGGCTGACAGAGATGATGTATGAGACTTCCACATTCCTCAATAGGAAAATTGTGTCCTCTCTTAAGGATCTGGAAAACAGCCATGCTCTCTTTACCATATAACTCTTTTTTTGTTGTTGTTATTAACAGCCTATAAAAGACAATGATTCCTTTACTAACATAAAATCTTTGATGTTCTTCCCGTTGTCTGACCTACCAAACCATAAAGTTGGGCATGCAAAAAAGGACATCACTATCATGTGCTAGTAATCGACATAGTTTTAAAACAGATTCTGGGGTCACAAATAATTTGCACGAGATACAGCTCAAATTTCACTCATACCTGTCCTTCTTCACACCTCCACTGATAGCCATGTGGCCAATCACATACATCCAATGGACTTGGAAAGATGATACTTGGAGCTGTTTTCAGAAAATTCCACATGACGTTTTGGCAGCATTCAAAAGATGATGGCTCAGGCAGTGTAACTTCTCAGGAGGGAAGGGCAATATTCCCAGCGAAAAGGATTTTAAATAGTACACCTGCTTATGCACTTTGCTTGGAGGAAAAAAAAATCAGGGATGTGGATCTATTCAAATTCATGAGCAGCTAATAATGGTATGGTTGGTTGTTCAGGGACTTGAAGGAGTATAATTGGAGAAGTGGAGATCTGGGTTAAAAATATGTGCAGGGCCTCTGCAGAGCATCTGGATGGCTCAGTTTGTTGAGTATCTGACTTGGTTTCGGCTGAGGCTGTGATCTCAAGGTCATGCAATTGAGCCCTGCATGGAGTTCTACAGTTAGATTGGAGTCTACTTGAGATTCTTTCCCTTTCTCTCCCTCCCTCCCCTTCTGATCTTTCCTCTACTCATGCTCTTTCTCTCTAAAATAATAAATAAAATAGAATCCTTAAAAATACGTGTGTGTGTGTGTGTGTGTGTGTGCAGGGCCTCTCAACACACATATAATTATATCTATATCCCACGTAAACATTCACCAGAGGATATCTACCATAGAGAAAGAATTCAATAATCTCATGGACAGAAGAACATTTTCTGTGCATATCAGTCAGTCTCTTCCTCTACCATCCAGTTATTTAACAATGGGTTTACGGATTGCAGCAAAGGTGAATGTTATATGTGATCACACCAGTATGCTTTTTTCCTCACCAAGGATATCTCAGCTGCAACTATTACTGAGTTTAAAAAAATAAATGCACACAAAGACACACACACACATAGCTGCCAATAGTAGAAATCAGTGCAAAACTTTTTATGACAAAATCTTCCATGAACAGTAGCTAGCCAGTCTCCTTGGGGAACAGAGGCATATAAAGAGTTCAGCCAGTAATAGCATGGCTAGACTATAGAGGCTACAGTTTTCTGTTAATTTTAATTTGATAAAAAAGTACTAAAAGACACCCAAGAGTATGCCTTATCCACACACAGATAGGACCAATATTTTGTGTAGATACTTGAGGACCCATTAGCGGCAGGTCTTGTTGATTCAGACCCTTCTGGGTACCCCCCTAAGGTAAATAATAACGATAGATGCAGATGCTGAAAACAAGGAGATCATGGAACAGATGGTGATCAAAGGAAAATATAAATCCAAACCCAACCACACATTGCAGGATCTGATACAGTAACAGCCATGACTATTTCTTACTTGACAAGAATGTATTTGCATATAATAAACTGATTATTTCCCTTCCCTACTGTCCTCCTACCTAATGTCAAGGTGGATTAATAGTGGCTGCATTATAATTCAGTGTATGTTAAAATGTGAAGGGGGACTGTGGTTAAACTGGAAAATAAATGATTTAGAACCTAGACCATAAGGGTGCATTTTGGAGCAAAGAAGGTTAGTCTATGGTTGTACTAAGAATAGTTACATCGGATTAGGAATAATGCTGCTTATTCTTAAGATTGATATGATTAAAATGGGACATAGATGGATGGTAACTTGGCAAAGGGTGGACTGTGCTGGTTTGCATGGTTTAAGTGACATTGTTTCTCCATCATAGAGGAGGAGACAGGAACGATATACTCCAGAATCCCCTTCTAGCTATAGTTTCTAGGTTCAAGTGGCTGAAAAGAAGCATTCTCATCGGTGCCCACATTAATATATTTGATAAATATGTAATTGAATATGTTTGCAAGTATTTTAATAATTCACGCATATCATAAAACACAAAGTGTTTATACTGTCTTAGATTTCCTTAAGTGCTATTTTTGCAAGGTATCTCACATAGACCCTTCTTTACCTCGAAACTTTATATATCTATCTTCTTGGGATATGTATATCTAGTTTGTTGCTTCTTACTGCTGCACACTAATCTATAGTATGTATCTACCATATGTTGCTTTCCTTTTTCTCTCTAGATGAGACTTAGATATGTTCCAATGGACTGCTATCACAAACAATTCCATAATAAATATCCTTACACACCTTATCTGGAGAAAATACATATTTCTCTGAAACATTTATAAAAATTACTGCGCTGTATGGCATAGCTCCAAATCCATTCTACTTCCTTCTCTTATACTTCTTCACTGCAGAGTCTAGACGCTACATACTACGTTTCCCAGAATCCAGGCAATTAGAGTCTTAGATATGCATTAAGTTCCGACAGTTACAAGTACTCAGGTGAGATCTGTAAGGTGTGAAGGAGTCAGAAGGTAACTTCCTGACTCTTCTGTCCGTTCTCTACTGACACACCATGCAGATCATTTTTCTTTGGGCTTCTACTTTATTAATGAAGGAAAGTAGTAAGCTACACATTGTCTAGCATTCTACTTCTAACATTGCCTGGTTATTGTGATGTAAAAGTAGTTTTTTTTTTTTTTAAAGGTGTGAAGAGATTTTTGCATCGTTAAGTTTGGAATCCATGTAAGATTTCTAAGGGTCCTGCAGTGTAACGTTGACTTGAAAAAAAAAACCGAACCTATCAGATCACAGATATCAAAGTTTCATTTGTTATCAATTATATAACGGTGGGATAATCACATGGGGGGAAATTTATATTAAATGAGCTCTCAGAAACTAATGCATTAAAATCAGAATGCCAAGGTGTTAAAGTAGGACATATAATATGATACGTGGGTTGATAATCACTCTGTTTCAGCAAAGTTCTGGGAAAAGTCAAATTAAAATCGGAATATTGCTTCATGCTAGAGAATCATAACTAGAGTTGGAGGTAAATTGTACGATCTTTATGATTAACGTCCTCAAGCCATGAACACTGGATGAATCCATCTCCTTTGTAATGACAGATCTGGTTTACAGCCTAGAGATATTTTCCTGACAGATCTGGTCATTTTCTGCCTTGGTTAGTGATGGACACACACTCTCAGTTTGGTCCAAATAGATTGCTTGACTTTTATAAATCACATGCAAATCATCTTCCTTAAATATCACATTCTATCTTCTGAAAGAATAGCGTTCATAGGCATGCAAAGACACAAGAATCTTTTAAAGTTATGATTCAGATAGAATCCTTATGACTTTAAAGATTCTAAAAGGTACAGTCAGTTTCCCTCTAATGGATATTGAGTGTTCATTCCCATTATATGCTTGTAAATGTGCCAGCAGACTCTAGGTATTTAAATAACATTTGTTTAATGACTGAACTTTTTTATTTTAACCAGATTACTGACTTTATCACTAACATATCGATTTCGGCCAGTTCCATTCTTCAAGAGTAGTTTTCACTTTAGAGGTCTAGATAATTCCTAGCAGCTCCATGTGCCATATCAAAATGAGATTTTACTTTGGTAATATGTAAAGCAATAATATTAAAATAAATGGTGTGCAACATTATTAAAAATAAAATTTATTAGCAAGTTATAGTTTTAAGACTAATTATGCACATATAAAATGACTTGAAGTTGCTTATTATATTTACATAGTCAAATTAGCTCAGGTAATATTAAATTATTTTAATGTATCCCTTCTAACATTTAATATAATTTGTATAAATGATTTTTCAAAAACTGGAGAATAGATTTTGAATTTATAGCTTTGAATGAAATATGATTGTAGGTAAAGTTAGACCTTTAAAAGCCTTAAGAATTAAACAGATAATGATGCTCCATTTTCCTCCCTCATTACATATTAGAAAACACAAGACTTTGATATATGTATGCTATAATTAACATCACTCTTCCTTATATATATTGCAATTGGAACAACGTAAATAATTTCTCAAAGCCATATTTCTCTTTTTCTGCGTTCTGCTGTGTTACTGATGTCATAAGCATGATTTAATATCTCTAAAAGGTACTCTTGTCAGGGACATTATTTGATTGAGTGATTCTTGGTTTATGGGGAAAAATCTGACTATATTAAATATTTCCACATGTTCTGATTCTGTTACACCTTTCTTATGAAAAACTGTTTATTATATCTTCTCCTTCTTTCCATTTTCTTTTGTGGTTACAGATTGTGTGTGTGTTAGTTGCTTCCTTCTTTTTTGAATAAGAAATTTCCATTTGCCTCTTTTTAATAAACTCATTGTTGAGCACTCATCATGCTTAAAGCATCTAACAAAGACTTTCAAACGCCTCATTTTCCTGAAATCAGGTCTGTTTAGGCTCTCTGGAAGCAGCATTTTTAGTTTAATACCTTTTTAAATATTTGATCTTTCAGCTTATAGATATCCTCTACTGGATGTTTCAGACCAACTGATCAATTAAGATTTAATGATAGCAGACTAGGACAGAAAGCCACAGATTCCATCCTTAGAATTGCAATCTTCCATTATCAGGTAGTGAAAATGATGTATATATTATCCAACACTCTATAGGATTACACACATTCATGTAATTAAGTCAAGATAAGCACTTACCTATTTTTGACTGTCTTACATAAATGTATTGTAGGGAGAAGTCTATCATCTTATGAAGTGGCTGGTGGGTTCCATTTGTCTGCAGAAAAATAAAAACATTTATTTGGCAAAATACAAATAAAAAATAATCTTGGTATTAGAAATTTACAGGAGCAAAAATATCAAGTGAAATGAATCAAATGATAGGTTATACTCCTGGCTTCATTATCTGTTATTCCTTCCCTCCTGTAACCAATTACCTAAACTAAACCCCTCAGAATGAATTTATTAGGATTGGCAACAATAGTCTTAGTGCTTATATTGAGTTACAATGAAATGATATGGCCTCTAGGAAAATAATGTTTTAGGTATTTTATGATTCATTATTTAATGTTATTATATAATTGAACATTTTTTCTTCAATAAGTAACCATGTTTTAGTTCAGTTGCTCACCATGGAAAATGCCCTTTTTAATTAATAAATTTTAAAAGTGGTTTGCAGAGCCTCTTATCTTTCTCATTCTGTCTTCCATCTAGGCATTTATTGAAAAAAGGTAAGATATGTATAATGCAAATTAATTTCACACCACACTAGAGCTGTTAAGCCAGGTATTCAAATTCTTTTCCCATTCAAATGCATTCTAAAGCTTAACGTTATTACTGGTAATGAGTAATTGAATTTACTTAATTTAATTAAACTATATTTAATTCAGTTACAGGAAGACATTCTAGGAGACTTTGAAAATACATATGATGATAATATCCATGGATTTAAGAAAAATATTGTGTTGCAAATATGCTTCATTATATTGTAGAATCACTAAAGGATAATAGTGCTTGAATCCTGAATAAAATTCTCTAAAAGATGATGATTAAAAACAAATCAGACAACAAACAATGAAGGGTAAAATTAACATATAAAATATGATTTTAGATTGAACAAGAAAAACTGAATGACACTTAAAGCTCCCTGCAAAACAATATCAATAGAGCACAAGAGAAGCATTTTTTTTTCCCCCTCAAAGGAATAAATTAAAAGTCAGGAAAAAAATCTAAGACAAAAACTTAAGGAAGTCAATGTCTGCCTGCTTTCTTCTAATTTCTTCTCTATGAATTATGCATGGTGGAAACAATACCATGTGAAAGTTTCTATTAGGTTTCACTACGTAGTGTTTTTTTTTTTTTAACACACATTATTACCAAAGCTTATCCATATGCATGGAGACAAAAATTTATAATGGCTTTTCATTCTTAACTAAAGCTTACACATTGAATTTCTCAGAGGCAGGGAACACTGGGGCCACTTATGAATAGCGTGTTGTGCGGCAGCTATGGGGGCCAAAGCATAGAGTGCAGGCAGCCCATTCTCCAGACACTGAGCTGCTTGGTTCCACTCCATCTACTAAAGGCATTCTATACCCAAAGGCTTTGGGGGCTCCCTCTTGATGAGCTCACAGCCCGAACAATCAAAGCCTTCACTATGTGTTTTAAAAGCAGAGTCTCCTTTCCCGAACTTTCCCATGTCCCTATTCACTTCCTGTTCTTGTTGATTTTTGGACATTTTTTCCCACCCCTTGTACAATTATTTAGTGTCCACCCTGCTTTTTCATGTATTAACTTTTGTTCTTCATAGACCACACTACGCATTCTTCTTTTTTCTGTTACTCAAGCATCTTACTCTCACAGATTGTATTTTTCACTGTAGTTCTTTTGCTTTCCTTATTCTATGTCTTCCTCACTCCTTTTATCCTTACAATAAGGTTCTTTTATTTTCAAAATACATTCAACAAAATATACTCCATGTTCACTTTATCTTTTAAAAAAATGCTAAAAATTATTTTCCTCAAATAAAACTACAAAGATCCCTGTCTCTCTAGGGCCTCGGACATAGAGGAGTGGATTTAGAAACATCATAAACTAGAGAAGTGAAATAGCAGAGAATAAAGTGCTTGGCAGAAAAAAGAATAGATGCGAGGTGAAAACAGGACAATTCCAGGCAATATTGCCAGGGGTAATGGTAGGTAGATGTAGAAACGTGCATAGGAGGGGAGAATGAAGATCAGAATGAAAAATCAAGTTCATGTTTTCTGGCCTCAGGAGCAAAAATAATGACTATGTGAGGAAACTGGTACAAAAAAGAGGAACAGTTAAAGGAAACAAACAACAAATTTGTTTAGATATTTTGACATGAAGACTGAAACTATTAAATTAAGGGAATATCTAAGGAATAAGAAGTTAACACATTTGAAAGAAAAAAAATGTTAACATCCAACATTCTCCAGTGATAAAAAAAATTAGGGTAAGAGGAAAATTATTTATTTATGAAAATACATCTATCTCTGAAAAGTTATAAAGAAGCAATCAGTTATAGAATCTATTCCATCATACCACCTAAAATCACTATCTAATCCAAAAAAAGTGGCTTTGGGTTCTTCAAACCTTTGTAAATCATCGGCAAAGAGAAAGAGATTGATCCTCTAGGCCCTAAAAGGATATGGAGATTCTCTGACATTTAAAGAAAACAAGATCATTGATACCAGGATATAGGTTATTGACACTTCAGTACAAAAGCAGAGTAACCAGTCAAAATTCCATTTTATTCTATTGACACAATTTATTTAATGGAGAAAAACAAATACAAATTTCTTTTTTTTTTTTTTTTTTTTTTTCAAATACAAATTTCTTGAACCACACTTACAAAGGCCCACGCTCAGGTCGATGTGTCGCCATAAAAAACTAGCATTTTCGGGATCCCTGGGTGGCGCAGCGGTTTGGCGCCTGCCTTTGGCCCAGGGCGCGATCCTGGAGACCCGGGATCGAATCCCACATCGGGCTCCCGGTACATGGAGCCTGCTTCTCCCTCTGCCTAGGTCTCCGCCTCTCTCTCTCTCTCTCTCTCTCTCTCTGTGACTATCATAAATAAATAAAAATTAAAAAAAAAAAACTAGCATTTTCATTGGAAATCAATGATATATTGTTGTCTTATATCTGAATTATTGCTCTTGTGTTTAATGAGATTATGAATCACTCCTGAGTTCACAGAACAAATGTCTCTATCACTCAATGTATAATCTCCTCATATAAGCTGCTTATCTTTACATTTCTTCAACTTCCTTTTCAAATTTTAACAATCACCTTGGGGCCTTTCTGGAAACAAGTGACATGTACACTGATAGTTTTCCCCACCATACACACAGACTGGATTCAATTCTATAGAATATTGGTTATTATTACATGTTTTTTGGCTGGTCCATTAGGGCAATCAAAGAATTTTCTCCCCACACATGATGTATCAGAATCAAAATTCATGGAGAAAAATGTGCCAGAAAAATACAACTTTTCCCAGAAATACTGAAGAGGCTAGCCTTTTATTCTTTTGTGTTCCAGTCACAGTGCTCAAGATAAAAATACAAAGAACATAGGGGTGTCCGGGTGGCTCAGTTGGTAAAGCATCTAACTCTTGATTTTGTCTCAGGTCATGATCTCAGGGTGGTGACACTGAGCCTCAAGTGGGCTCCCCACCAAGCATGGAACCTGTTTAAGATTCTCTCTCTCTCCCTCCCTCTGCCCCCATGCATGCTCTCTCTCTCTCTCTCTCTCTCTCTTTCTAGGAAAGAAAAAAAAAAAGTACAAGGAACACATGAAAAGCTCTCATTTATAAGAATCTTACAGTCTAGAGGAAACAATTATATAAATAAATACATTAGATTTCATGCTGGAATGGTGACATAGAAACCATTCCAGCCGTAAAATTAGAAAGGCCAGGTAACTACTGATTCAGGTGAGTCTTCATAAAGAAAAGTATGTTTTCTGTAAGTTTTTTTTTTTTTATGTAAACTATTTCCCTGAGATATAATTAACATACTAACAATTCACTGAAGGTATATAATTCAATGGTTTTTAGCATGTTCACAGAGTTGTGAAATCATCACCAAAATCCACTTTTACATAGTCTTAATTACTCCATAATAAACACTATACATAGTAAGGGTCACCCTCTTGCCTTAAGTAAACACAAGTCTACTCTCTGCCTCTATAGATTTGCCTATTTTGATATCATATAAATGAAAACATGAATCAGTAATCTTTTGTTACTTATTTCATTTACTTATAATATTTTTTCAGGTTTAGCCACATTGCACCATGTACCAAGGCTTCCCTTTTGATGGCCAAACACTATTGCATTGCGTAAATATATACTTTGTTAATTTATTCATCAGTGGATGGAGATTTGGGTTGTCTTCTGTTTCTCTATTAAGAATAATGCTGCTCTGAAGATCTGTGTAGAAGTTTTTTTGAAAGCTTGCTTTTTATTCTTTTGGGTATATACCTAGGAGCAGAACTGCTGTGTCACATAGTAGTTATCTGAGGAACCACTGAAGCGGTCCTTCATGGCAACATTTTATATTCTCACTATTAATATGTGAGTGTTCCGATTTCTCCATATCGCTTGCTAACACATTTTATTGCCTCTCTTTTTTATTGCAGCAACTCTTGTAGTTATAAAGTGGTATCTGGTGGCTTTGATTTGCATTTATCTAATGATATTGACCATGTTTCATGTCCTTATTGGCCTTTCATATGTCTACTTTGGATAAATGTTTATTCAAATGTGTTACCCACTTTAAATTGGAATATTTGTGTATTTATTATTGACTTGTTAGAATTTTTTACATATTCTGGATAAAAGGGCCTTATTAGCTATAAGATTTGCAAATGTTTTCTCAGGTACTATGGACTGGCTTACATTTTTTTTTTAAGATTTTATTTATTTATTCATGAGAGACACAGAAAGAGACAGAGACACAGGCAGAGGCAGAAGCAGGACTTTTCCCGATGTGGGAGTTGATCCTGGGCCTGGGACCACGCCCTGAGCTGTAGGCAGACACTCAATTGCTGAGCCACCCTGGCATCTCTGACCTTCACTTTCTTGACAGTATGGTTAGAAGAACAAATTTTTTTTTTAATTTTGATGAAGTCCAATTTACCCATTTTATCCCTTTGTGATATGTGCAATTGGTGTCATATTTAAGAAACCACTGCCTAAGACAAGGTCACAGAGTTACTCCTATGTTTTCTCCTAAGAATTTTAGCAATTTAGTCCTTACATATGGGTCCATAATTTATTTTGGGCTAATCTTTGTGTATGGGGTAAGCAAGGAGTCTATTTGATCTTCTTGTCCACAGATATGGATATTTTCATATTAAGTCCTCTTTAACTCTTCAACAATGTTATGTATTTATCAGTGAACAAGTCTTGCCACTTTTCCCAAATCCTCATTCCCTGCCCTCCCATCCTGTCTCTTCTCAAAGATATTTTCCCATGGGCCAGGGCTAATCTAGCAAATCCCACTTCTCTGAGACCAATTGAAAAGCCATGTGGCTATTTCTAAGCTGTATCTGTTTATAATAAATCAGCAACCTAGTACATAAAACCTCTCCTTGAGTTCTGTGAACTGCTCTCACAAGTTAATTGGACCCAAGAAGGGGGTTGTGGGAAGCTCTGGTTTATAGGCAGTCAGTCATTAAAAAATATGGGTACTAACCTGGACTTGCAGCTGGCCTCTGAACTGGGGGGTTGTCTTGGACGTCTTGCAGGATTGAGCCCATAACCTGTGGAATCTGATGCTATCTCTGGGTGGATACTGTTAGATATTGAGTTGGATTATAAGATACCTGACTGGTGTTTGGAGTATTTCTTGTTGGTGTGGGCAACCTCAGCACCATCACATCAAAAACTGGCTCTCAGAATACCTTTTTAGTTACAACCGAAGAAGGGGGTCCCTGGAACCCCCAATCTATAGCCAGTTGGTCAGAAGCATAGGTGATGACGTGGGCATGTGAACGGCATTTAAAGTGGAGAGCAGGACAGTCTTTAGGAATCCACCCTTAACCTGTGGGATCTCATGCTATCTCCAGGTAGATACTGTCAGGATTGGAGCCAGGGCGTGTATGGGGGAAGGGTAGGGAGCTTCCGTGCCCTCCCCAGTCTTTCTCTCTCAGCACTTTGAATATGTCATGCCTTCAGGCTTCCATGGTTTCTGAAGAAAAGAGCTGTTAATTCTTGAGGATTCCTTGTACATGACGCCTTATTTTTCTCTGCTCTCCAGATGCTCTCTTTGCCTTGATTTATGCTTACTGTGGATCTCTCTCTTTAAAGACTTTTTTTTTTTTTTTTTTTTTTCCGGAGCAGTTTTAGGTTTGCAGCAAAATTGAGAGGTTAGATACAAAGATTTCCCAAATACTCCTGACACTGACGTATCATCATCACCCAGGATTCACTCTTGGTGTTGTATATTCTATGGGTCTGGACACATGTATAATGATATATATCATTATAATACCATACAGAGTATTTTCATTGCCCCAAAAATTTTCAGTGTTCTCTGTATTCATCTCTCCCTACCACCAGTGCTGGAAACCACTAATCATGTTATTTTCTCCATAGTTTTGCCTATTCTAAAATGTCATACAGTTGGAATCACATAGTATGTCACCTTTTCAGATTGCTTCTTTCACTAGGTAACAAAAATCTTTGATTTTCCATGGTCTGAAAATAATATCTCTAGGTATCGTTGTTTGGGCATTTCTCCTGTTCTCTGAGTTTAATGGATATGTGGTTTGGTGTCTGACATTAATTTGCACTAATTCTCAGTCATTATTATGTCAAATATTTCCTTTTCTTTTTTTGTCTCTGGTTTTCTCATTACACGTATGTTAAACCTTTGCTCACAAAATCTTGGGATATGCTGTTCTGGTTTGGGGGGATTCTTTTTTGTGATTGTTGTTTTTGTTTTAATTAATGTATGCACTGGTTCTTTTCCTTCACTCCTAGGTTTCTGATTTTATTGATATATTTTATACTTTTAGAGATTCATTCCTCAGCTATGTCTAGTCTACCTACAAGTCCATCAAAAGCATTATTTCTTTTTTAAAGATTTATTTATTTTAGAGAAAGAGCGAGATTGAGAGAGTGCCTCAAGCAGACTTCATGCTGAGTGTAGAGCCCGATGCAGGTCTCAATCTTAACAACCCTGAGATCAAGACCTGAGCTGAAACCAAGAGTTGGATGCTTAACTGACTGTGCCACCCTCAAGGGCATTCTTAATTTCTGTTATAAGGTTTTTGTCTCTATCATCCCTTTCTGGTTATTTCTTTGGATTTCCATCTCTTTGCTTACCTTGTCCATCCCTCTTCTTGTACGGTCTCAACTTTATTCAATAGAGTCAACATATTAATTATCATTGTTTTTAAATTCCTGGTCTGACAATTCCAACATCATTGCCATGTCTGGTTCTGATGTTTGCTTTGTCTTTTCAAGTTCTGTTTTTTTTGTTTGTTTGTTTGTTTTTTCCTTCTGGTATGCCTTAGAATTGTTCCGTTGGTTGCTATACTAGGTACAGCTGGGTAAAAAACAAACAAACAAGCAAACAAACAAACAAACAAACAAAAAACTGCTGCTTTTTTGTGATGAAGTGGTGAGGTGTGAGGGGAGGGAAAGTGTTCTACAGTCCTACAAGTAGGTCTCAGTCTTTTAATGAACCTATGGCTCTGGACTATGAACTTCACAAGTGTTTCTTAGTTTTTTCTTCTCCTTGTAAGTGGTACAGGATGGCTGGAGTGGGATGGAGTTGGGTATTTTCATTCCCCTGGTCCTTTTGGCTCTGATAATACCCCAGCTTGTTAGGCTCTGATTAACTGTTTCTCCTTAGGGCAGGCCTTGTTCAGAAGAATATACTGTCATAATTCAAAATGATTCCTTTTTCCCTCACCCTCCTGGAAACAGGAAAGGATTTTTCTTCCATTTTTACCATGAGAATCTGGTCAAATTTCTGGAGGTAAATCTCACAAAATTGTGGGGCTCCTTCAGGATTTTTTAACTTTCAGATTTCTACACATTGATCTTTCAGCCAGTCCTTAATACAGTTCAGGTTTTCCCATCCTGGCTCTGGTTCCTCTGTTCATTTCTGCTGGTGAGCCTCTGCTTCAGTGTACCATAACTCCCTGTATTTGCCATCCTGTCTCCTCAATCTTGGGTCAGCATGCTCCTCTCTCTGATAGATCCAAGAAGAGTTAATTTTCCAGTCTGTTTAGCTTTTTATTTAGGATAGAGTGGTGACTTCTAAACTCTACCTGAAGAAATGAAACCAGAAGCCATTGTAGATCTCTTTGAGCTTATCCTGCTTGAAGTTTGTTGGGCATCTTCGATGTATAGATTAATATTTTCAGCAAATTTGGGAAATTTCAGGGGTGCCTGGTTAATGCAGTTGGTTAAGCATCAGACTCTTGGTTTCAGCTCAGGTCATGATCTTGAGGTCCTGGATGTTGGACTCCATGCTCAGCTCAGAGATTGCTTGAGATTTTCTCTCTCCCTCTCCCTCTCCCTCTCCCCCTCCTGCTTGGGCTCTCTCTCTCACACACACATAAATAAAACCTTTAAAGAAAGAAAAAAATATAGGGACATTTCATGCATTATTTCTTCAAACACTTTCCCAGTTCCATTTTTTTTTCTTTCTCCTTTTGGAACTGCTGTTATACATATGTTGGCATAGTTAATGATATCCGCAAATATCTGAGGTTCTATAATATTTTTCTTTATACCTTCTAAATTCTAATCTTTTTTTTTAATTCTGATCTTCAAACTGTATAATATCAATTGATCTATATTCAAGCTTGTCGATTCTTTTTTCTTATGGTTTGCATCTGCTCTAGCAATTCTCACAGTAGCGAATTTTCCATTTGGTCACTGTATTTTTCAACTCTAGAATTTACATTTAGTTTTTAAATATAATTTATAGTTCTTTATTTATATACCCTATTTCATGACAGATCATTGTCATACTTTGTATGTTACCCTTTAGTTACTTGAATACATTTATACTTTCTGTTTTATGGCCTCTAGGCACCTGCAAGAGACAAATTCTGTCAACTGCTTTTATTTTATGTGTATATGACACTCTTAACTGTTTCTATATGTTTCATATTTTCTTCTCAAAACCTGAAAATTTTAGATAACATTATGTGAATTGTGGAAATAATATATTCCCTCACCCCTGACTAGATTTTCTTGTGCATCTTGTTATCGCTCTGTTTATACAGTGACTTTTCTGGACTGATGCTATAAAGCATATTTACCCTAGTATGTGACCATTGAACTTTCTGCTCAAAGATTTTATTGTCAGCTAATGATTAGTCAGAGATGTCCTTAAATGACCAACATGCCTTCTGTCTTTTACTGAGGAGCCCTATGTGTTCAAAGACTAAGAAGATTACAACTATGCCTCTAGGTTAGGCAGTGCTAAGGGACTGAGACTCTCTCTATCACTTTTTCTGGACAGGTATATAATCATGTACATGTACACAGTCTTCAAAATTCCCATAAATAGGGGCACCTGGGTAGTTCAGTTAGTCAAGCATCTGCCTTTGGTTCAGGTCATGATCCTAGAGTCCTGGGACTCCTTGCTCTCCCATAGGGCTCGCTGCTCTTGAGGACTCTGCTTCTCTCTCTCCCTCTGCTGCTTCCCCTGCTTGTGTGTTCTCTCCTCCCACCCTCTTAAATAAATAAATAAATAAATAAATAAATAAATAAATAAAATCTTTTTTTTTAAATCCCATAAATATTTTCAGAGCATTTCTAAGCTCCCTATGTACATCCCATTACCCATATATTCATTTTAAGTTTTGTCAAGGCACTTGTGTGCCCCAACTGTATTGCAGCTTCAGGCAATTGCAACGTTAAAAAATTATCCCAAATGGTTTGTTATAAATACCCCAGGGATAAGGATTTCTCTTGCAGAACAAAATCTGCCAGTTCAAATAGTAACAATATTTTGCAAATGGGGATTTTTCTAGCGAGATGTGAGAGAGTTTAAACACTTTTAATGCTAAAGGATGAGGCTTTTAGGGGAGTTTCAGCCCTCTTTAATGATTGCATGTGGCTCGCTTTCAAAACTGACATGTATCTTGGAGTGACTAGAACACAGCTATTAAGAAGAGTACAGTAAGTGAAGAGGCCACAAAGCCTCTGTTTTAGCAAAGGTTTAGTAGTCTTTCTAGAATATACACTAGTAAAATCATTTCAAACTTGTAGTCATTATTCGTTTTGAAAAAGTTTAACAAATGTCTACCTAAAGGTAGACACCTAGCTCTACAGAACAGAAAAGAAAACTTAAGAGGAGTCTCACACAAAATGTGGCCAACTCATTTATGATATATGTACAAACAGAATTCAATGAAGATAATCTTTTTAATAAATATAATTGCAATAATTAGATAACTGTAGATAAAATAATAAACCTCCACTAAAATTTCACACTTAAAAAAATAAAATATAATACTGACTAAATGTAAGATGTGAAACTGTAAATTTAAAATCTTCAGGATTTAAAAATACATAAATAGATAAAATAAAATCTTCAGGATTAGGGGCACCTGGGTGGTTCAGTGGTTGAGCATCTGCCTTCAGCTCAGGTCATGATCCTGGGGCCCTGGGATCGAGTCCCATATCGGACTTCCTGCAGGAAGCCTGTTTCTCCCTCTGCCTGTGTCTCTGCCTCTCTCTCTACGTCTCTCATGAATAAATAAATAAAATCTTTAAAAATAATAATAAATAAATAAATACAATAAAATCTTCAGGTTTAGAGCAAGGAAAAGAGTTCTTAAACTAGGCACTAAAAGCATAATCCATAAAAGGGGAAATATAAATTTGGCTTCATCAAAATAAAAAACTTTTGGTCTGCAAAAGACTATAAAGATGATCAAACAAATTGTAGACTCAGAGATAAATACTTGCAAACCATGTATTTGATGAAACGCTTTTATCTAGAGTATATAAACCTCAAAATTTAACAGTTAAACAAATCCAAAGAAAGTATAAAGAAGACATGCAAGCATGTGAAAAGATCTTTACCATCACTAGCTATTAGGGAGTTACAAATTAAGATCACAATGAGACATCATTACACACTCATTGGAATAGCAGAAAGAAAGTCAGGGAGGGAAAAGTGGACAGAAATGTGATAACACTAAATGCTGATGAGGATATGAGAAACAGGATCTTTCAGATATCTCTCACACACTGTTGGTAGGAATATAAAATGGTAGAGACACTCCAGGTAAAAATAGCCTGTAGTTTTATAAGCAAAGAAACATACATTTGCCATATTATCCTGAAATTTGCTTTTGGGTACTGCAGAGAAAGGGAAAAAAATATGTGCATACAACCTGTGCACAATTGCTTATAGCAGTTTTATTTGTAAAAGCCAAAAACAGGAAACAATCAAAATGTCCTCCGATGGGTGAATGTTAAAGTGTTCCCGCCATAGAATTGAAAAATGACTTATTGATGTACAAAACAACTTATTCAGAACTCAAAGACACCATGCTAAGTGAAAAAGCCAATCTAAAAAGGTTATATCCTGTATGATTCTATTTATATACTATATTTTAAATGATAAAATTATAAAGAGAGGAAACAGATTAGTGTATTTCAAAGGTTGGAGTGTTGAGGAAAAGGAGCAGTATAACTGCAAATGGGTAGCATGAGGGAAATCTTTGGGTGATAGAATGGTTCTTTGTCTTGACGGTGGTTGCAGTTGTACAAACCTACACAGATGATGAAATGGCACAGAACTATAAAAATATACCATTCAAAAAAAATTCCTTGTTTAGATATTTTACTATGATTACATAAGATGGGAAAACCTGGGATAAGTATATATAGGATCCCTCCATATTACTTTTGACATTTTCTGTGAATCTATAATTTTTTTTTTCTCAAAAAGAAACAAAAAAGAAAATGGATATTCCCCATGTTGAGATTCTGAATATAACAAGTTTGCTAACCTGGGAATCATTGACTGAAGAGCCCTCAAATACAATGGCAAGTATACATAGCAATGATTCTCCCTGTCTATCCCAGTGGCACTGTAAATATCTATTCCCTTGACATTTGGGGGAAAGAAACTCACATATTTTCAAGACTGTTTAATATGGATTTCTGGTTGATATTGATACCAAGAGACTCCAAGCATCATCACTGATCCCCTATTAAAGAGTAATAGTACGGGAGCAAGTTAACAAATGGAGTGTGGTTCAGGTATGGATCTTATTAGATTTGTGGACATACAGAGTGGGCATTTTCCTAGTCACAGAATGTATAAATTTCTAATTTATACACCTGTACAAACATATGACTGGATTGCACATAATTGGTATATAGATAGATCTATCGAAAGAGAAAGAGGAAGAGCGAGAGCAAGAGCAAAAGCAAGAGAAAGAGAAGGAGGGAGAGAAATGGTGGCCACAGTTAAGAACTTTCATTATACTGAAATCCAGCTGGAAGACTCTGAAAGTTCCTTTTGCATTGGGCCAACATAGAAAATAAAAAGCAATATAAAATGTAAAGGGCGGATCCCTGGGTGGCGCAGCGGTTTGGCGCCTGCCTTTGGCCCGGGGCACGATCCTGGAGACCCGGGATCGAATCCCACGTCGGGCTCCCGGTGCATGGAGCCTGCTTCTCCCTCTGCCTGTGTCTCTGCCTCTCTCTTTCTCTCTGTGACTATCATAAATAAATAAAAATTAAAAAAAAAAAAAATGTAAAGGGCAAAGACAGAAACTAGTGCCACCCTTAAAGATCTAAATGATAC
Organism: Canis lupus dingo; assembly: GCF_003254725.2. NCBI lineage: Eukaryota > Metazoa > Chordata > Mammalia > Carnivora > Canidae > Canis > Canis lupus. The sequence goes on from NC_064245.1 coordinate 6,484,747, forward strand.
AGGGATAGTGATCCCTGTCATTTATTTTATGTATGTCCCTTGCCAAAAACAAATAACTTTGGAGAATGGAAATGGGGTATGGAAAAATCAACAAAATCATAACATGAATTGCAGTTGTTCTCTTCTTGGTATCTTTGCTAGAGCCAAATTGACATGATTTCAGATCCATGATATGCAGCAACTGACCTGGAAAATCCATTATTTCCAACTTTATCAGAAAGGATGATCAAAAACATTTCACATGCAGTTTGAATGGAACACAGCATATATTTACAGTCTTGCCACTGGGCTCTCTCACCCTTTGCAAATACATATTCTAAAGAGATCTGGATCAGCTTGGCATCCTGCAGATTATCACACTGAGGTATTATATTCATGAGTATACCAATTTCACAGGATGAGCAAGAAGTGACTAATATTTTGGAGAACTTGGTAAAACATATATATTCCCAGGAGTGAGAGGTAAAGGTATCTGTTACATCAAAAGTTTATACAGCACTCCACAATCTGGGTACACCAGATTATCCTCCCAAAATAAAAGACAAAGACAATAAAAATAAAAAAAATAAATAATAATAAAATAATAAAAATAAAAGCAGATAAATAAAAGACAATAAAAGGTTCATTTTAACCCTCTCACCACAAAGAATGATGTACAATGTCTGCTAGAATTCTTTGGATTTTACCTGAGATACTATTTGAATCCATAACTAGATGGCCCAAAAGACTTGCGAGTTTGTAGCTCAGAGAGAAAATTAATTACAATAGGTCTAAACTGCAGTGTAAGTGGCCCAACAGCTTGGGTCATATGATTCAGCAAACCCTATGCTTTCAAAATTTTCCTTATTTGAAAAAGGCACCAAGAAAACTTTCTGGCAATCCCCAATGAAAGAATCACAATGTGTTTCCTTAAAGTTCTGTGAAAAAAATGCACATTGTCTATAGTAAATAATTATAAACATTTGGAAAAAAATAGGCACTGACAGGCTGCAAAGCCCTAGTAAAGACAGAAGTGTTTACCATATTGTATGAAGTAAGCCTGCAGCCAGAACTGCCTGTTATGAGCTGATTTCTAACAGATTTACACATTCATGGTCATAAAGAAGACACACTCAGCAGCAAGCAATCACACATTAGAAATCACATCAGGAATCAAGCACGGGCCAGAGGACACAAACTAGCTGCATGAACAGGTACCCCACATGACCTCCCACCATTATCGAGGTGCCTGGCACTTCAATTCATGCCTATGAATACAAGGGATTGGACCCTTTTGATCAGCTGATAGGGAGGCCGTAGCCTGAATTTGGCTCACAGAAACATTAGCTTAGTGGGTGGAAGCCAAAAATGGACAATGGCCACAATACGGGCCCACCAAAAGATGGCTTTGAAAGAAAGTGCTCTGTAGGGAAGTCTCTCACTGAACAGGGCTTTAGGTGTTGCACCCCGTTATCCAACTTCACGCGGAGGGGAGAGTGGCCTGAAGTTAAAAAACACATACACTCAAAAGTAGTAAATGGATGACTGCCTGTTCAGGTGCCTAGAAGGAGAAATATAGGAAGATCAGAGAAAAGAAACTATGGAGTAGAGACGTGTGGGCTGACATATGGAAATGAGTGTTTAGAGTGGAAATATTTTAATTGCAGGTTAGCACCCAGGAGAAAATCTCTACCACAGAAGAGACACTAAATAGTAGAGTAGACAAATGATTCCAACAGTTGAAAGCATTAGGCCTCTGGCATTGGCCACCTCAGGGTTAACACAACGGGCAGATCCAGCTACAGCTGTGTATAAGGATGACGTATATTATCTCTTATTTATGGAGTTGATGCTAAACATTTTAATCATGCTCTTTCTAAAATGATCTAATCATTTGTTATTTTGAGAATAAACTTGTATTTGTTTATGTATTTATTGCATCCTGCATACACCATCCGATTGTGTGTGTGTGCACGAGACGTAAGCATCACCAGCATTTTACATCATTATGCAACCAATACTACATATTTAAAATGAAATCACATATTCTATGAAATGTAGCACTGTGTCCCGTATAGAAGCACTCAAGATAGTTTTTTGTTGTTATTATTGTTGATGATGATGATGACGATAATATATTCAGGTGTGCCAACTTAAAAAAAAATTCCTTTCCTATTATAGTACATTCAATGAACTCATCAAAACACAAAAGCCTTAAAATAACTACACAGGGTCATGTTGCAAACTGTTTGGCATGATTATATCCACTGTGAACTCTGTGCCAGTCTTGGCATTTGAATCTATTTCTACAGTGGTTGCTATGGTAAGTAATTGTGAATATTCTTTTTCATATTAAATGAAAAGGAAGTTAAATAATGTGAAGTGTGGAAGTGCATAAAAGTGGTTATACAGATCAAAGCTAATGTTAAAGTTCTGGGGCATAAAAATAGGGTTTGAATAGGAATTGATCACTAGATTATTTTAAACCAAAGAGTTTCCTCCAATTTACAAAAGAATCAGGCCTACTGTCTAGATAAAAGAAACCGACAGCCACAAAACGAGAAAAGACACCTAAGACACAGCCACTCTCTCAAAGCCTTAGTAGAGCCTACCTCCCTCACACAACATAGGGCATGAGAGAGTGAAACCACGGAGGACCAAGTGCCAGGATCACATATGATGGTTTTTAGGAATCATTTCTAGATATAACTCAGATTCTGAAACTTTCTTCAAATAACAAGTATCACCTACTGTAGTCTTTTCAAGACGGATTGCAACATTCATTTACTAGCCATTATAAACACAGGACCAGTGCGGAGCTTCCAGATTACAGCTGTCAAAATCTGTTATAGTTGGCTGCTTGCCACCTGTTATTTAGATATGGGGCAAAGCCATCTTCTAGAATGGAAATAGCGTTCTGTTAGCAGTAGCCAATAAAATAGGCAGAGAGAAAATGAATGACAGAAAAAACATTCAGCAGACAATATAGGGTGTGTGGAAAAGATTATTTTAATTACACAGGCAAAACAAAAACAAAAACCTTCCCAAATCTTTACCTTTTTTCTTTTTTTTAAAGATTTTTTCTTATTTATTTGGCAGAGAGAGAACAAGTGCACAAGCAGGGGGAGCTGCAGAAGGAGAGGGAGAAGCAGGCTGCCCACTGAGCAGGCGTCCCGATGGGGCTATCCCTGGACCTTGGTATCATGACCTGACCCAAAGGTAGACGCTTAACCAACTGAGCCACCCAGGTGCCCCCAAACCTTTCCTTTTAAATCAGAAATTCATCAACAGTTCTTTTACTTCTTATATGTCTTGTTTTTAAAATATCAACAGGTCCAGCCTTATTTATTCAAATAATAATTTCTCTAGTAAGCCCCATTAACTATTCATTATGAGAAAAACACCCATCACAGAGCTCAAGAACACACTTTAAGAACTGCTTTAAAAATCTCCGTCCCATAGCTTTATTGATGTTGAGCTCAGTCTGAAATTAATGTTATTAATTTAAGGGAATTTGGTTATTTAATTTGATCTGTGAGGCTTTATTTTACCCAACTTATATATTATAAGGATTATAAGTAAATAGGATGTCTTAAGCATAACCATGCCTGAAGCAAAAGTTAACAGAATACAGGACGATATAAATGGATTCAACAAAGCATAGCAGCCTGGAGTCCAGTAGGCAATAAAATAAACAGCTTCACACGCTAACTAATCTCTCCAAGGCATTCAGTAACAACACATAGAACCAATCTGCCAACAATTGCGGTCATATATGAACAAGAAAAATGTGATATTTTCTATGTTTTTTAATGATTTTGAAACAGAAGACATGGTACTTGAAATCCATCAATCAAGTATTTGTGATGCTGAAGCATTGGTAAATATTTTCAAACATCCGAAGAGCTCTAATATGCAATAGAGATGATATTTCTTCTGAATCGTTACAAATTGAAAAAAAAAAAAAAAAAAACCCTGGATGAATAGATGGCAATTAAATAAGGTCTAATTTTGGGTCAGTATTAGAATGAAAATTTGTATGATCTAGAACTGCCTAATGATGGAATGAAAGCTGCTTGGCATGGAGAAATTTCTGTTCACTCATCCACATTTCTAGAAGGGATTTTTTTAATTGAAATGTGGACTCTTAACGTCCTCTGAACTCTTTCTCAAATATCTCCTTCCATATACAAAAGCAACTACTTTTTGAAGGAAGATGTCAGTTTTTCCTCCAAACGTTAGATTGCAGTGACACAAAAAATTCACAAAACGCTGAGCAACTCATTTTAAAAATCGTACCTAAATGAGGTCTTTGCAGCATTTCCTCACATCCCCACATTTTCTGTCCAGCCACACTGGATGCCTTACAGCGTCTGCACGCACACCAGCTAACGCTTCAAAACACTTTGGGCACAAGCTCTTTGTGTTATAGAACTTCTTGAAGGGGCAAAAGTGTCTTCTTCACTTCTCAGATTAAACCAAAAAACAAGAGATAATAGCCACAGCTGTCATTCTCTGTTGCTACACCTCACCTTCAGGTTGTAAATTTTAAGACTCTGAGTTTAGTATCAGTGTCGATGAGAAAACTAAGCCAGCTTTGGCCTGTAAATCATTTCAGTGCTGTTAAAGTCAACATGACCTCAGTACAAAATGCCTAAACTTGAAGTTATTACAATATTTAATTGTTATGAAATGCTCCACAAATAGATTCATTGCAATGTGTACCAAAAAAGCAGGATTAAATATTTATATGTGCACAGCAGCAGACCTTATTCTTTCCAGTAGAATTTAACATACTAAGAATGCAGGCATATAGTCTTTCAAATAAGAGCAAACACCAACATTGAAATATTGTATTTTTTGACTAACATGTCTACAAATATCAGTGATTCCTACCCTTTTCAGAAAATTATCAAAGAAATGCAATGCTCCCTTCTTCCCCAGAGGTTTACCATCAAATTCCACTGAAAAAATTAAACAAGAAAAAGATGCATCATTGATGTGAGTGACAATTTGAAGGTCATAATAATCTCTGAAGGTCAATTTTTTGAGCCACAGCTCAGTGCTTTTGCTATATGGCGGGGGGAGTGGAGTATTTGGTGCAGCCTGTTTCAATCAGGAGTTAACTTGTGAATAATCAAGAAATACTTCACAAACTTCTAAATTCCACTTTCCTAATCCAAAGGTGTGATAGGGTGCAGCCAACCGTGGTGATTCGACTTGGAACAAGTTATTATCAGATAGAAAACATGACGGTTGGCTGAAAGGTGCTGGAACTTCCAAGGCATCTAATGTCCTACCACATACAATATGCACTTTGCCATTTGTCTGGTTTTGTTGTTGTTGTTGTTGTTTTCAAAATGGTTCATTTGTGCTCTACAGTTGAGCCTCTCATGTCAGAAGCACCTGGACTAAGAAACTACAAGAGCAAATCTTTTTCAAATGTTGTATCATTCCAATATATCTAGCCATGTATTAGATTTTGGCCATCTTCTTCTTTTCTCCCCTCTTTGGAAAATGTCTACAGATCTCTCTGACGGAGAATAAAGCTGTATTAAGCTGACTGCCTGGCTTTTCTGCCTCAGAGAATCCAGGGCCGATTTATGAACAATGAATCTAATGCAGTCTGGCAAAGAAATGGGATCACAAAATTAAAGATCTGTTAAAAAAAAAAAAAAAAAGATTAGGAGTTAACACAGTGTTGATGTTGAGTTCTTGTATTTGCATATTAAAAGACGGTCTGTTCTTTTGTTTTTCCTTACAGGCGCTGAGCTTTTTATGATCACTTACATTTATAAAAAAGAACTCAGTGGGCTCAGAGGTCCTCACAAGTCTTTTTAGTTTATTCTTGGAGTTCAGATGGCATTTCTGCAATAAAACAGCCACCCTGAATAAACGTGAAGAGTATTTTGGGTATTAACATGCAAATGAGAGAATCAAGGATGGCTCTCTGCTACAGTAATTCTTCTGAGACTGCTTTTCTTAAAAGGCTATCTGTGAGAGACTGGAGCATCCACAACTGAGGTTGATTGCCAAGACTGCGAGGTTATAAAGTTTTATGCAAATGTATAGAACTTGACTGTAAAAATCACTGGTTTATCTTGCCCTTTGCACAGACTATGGGAAATAATCTGATAAAGGGTATTAAATGATACACGGATGAGCCCTGAAGTAAGAAGAATCAGACCTTTGCCACACAATAGGCTACACATTACCATTACGTGACTAGTCTTACGTGCTTGAAAGAATTGATAATTGACGATCAAGAAGACTTCCTGAGATGTATTTTAAAGCACAAGAACAAATCTTTTAGTGAGGATTATTCTTTCTGTTCACTAATGAATTCAGTATTGTATTTATTTATTTATTTTTAGAACATCTAGGAGGTACTTTAAAAGGTGTATTATGACCGTTTGGAAAACTGGTAGGTACTGAAAACGGAATCTACTTACAAGTTACTTGCTTTACTATGTAATTGAATTTACTGTGGATTTTAAAGATCTTGTTTGTATTTTTTCCCATGACACCAATTCCAGGACATTTTAACTGATTCTTTTCTTTCATGTTTCCGAAGTGATAATACATAATCTCTACCAGCGTCTACTATTTTAGTTTCCAGTTTAGAGCACAGAGAGAGAAAATATGCATGCTTGCCTGGCAGTAATAATTCCCATTCATTTCTAAACCGGAATTACTCGTAAGGCTCCAATATCATTAGGGCCTAAGAATAACACAGGGCAGAAGAAAAGAGAGGAAGAGGAAAAGAAGCAGAATCAGGTGAGAAGAAAGAGATATTAAAGAAAACTGGAAAAATTCATCTCCTTGTTGTGTTAATGTCTCTCTCTCTCTCTCTTTTTTTTATTATCGTCATAATGTTATTCCCAGAGCAGCACTTTTCTTATGTTACTCCTCTGGCCATATTTCAGTGCACTCAGCACTCAAAATGCCTGTCCTAGTCTATACATTCACACATTTACCTCTATAATTCCATATTATTATTTGCTATAGTAAGTCTTTATTCTTTCCTACTCCCTTTCCCTTTCCCCATCTGTTAAAAAAGAAAATTATTCCCCTCCTGTAAGATAGAATTAAAAGGCTGAGACAGAGAGTAATTCAAAGGTGATTAAGATTATTGCTACCGCCTTATTTTCCAGTAGTGCAATTGCTGGACAAACCATTAGAGTCTCCTAACTCTGGGACACACACAAAGGGCTTGCAGGAGGGGAGGGGGTGGGGGGATGGGGTGACTGGGTGGTAAGCACTAAGGAGGGCATTTGATGGGATGAGCACTGGGTGTTGTATGTTGGCAAATTGAATTTAAATACAATTTTTTTAAAAAAAGGAAAGTTAAAAAAACTTATTGCTATTGCCAAAGTTTACACATTTATAAAAACTAAACTTTAAATATAGGGAGTCTGCTTTACTGAAAGGTAGACATTGATTAAGTTACAACACAGATTCAGCGTGTTGAGTGATCAAAAGAAAACCACAGCATTCTGTTTCACCAATTAACATATATAAATTATAGGAGAAACATTTAGGATGGTGATGCTCGTGCTCAACATTGAGAGAAGGGTTCTCCCTCAGTCCTGGTAGATGATGATTAATGTTCTGGTTCTTTTTTTGGGAAAAAAAAATCATGTTAACGACTTTAAATTCTAAGCAGTCTTATCAGAAGTGGCAGCTTTTTAGATATAGAGGGACAGTATAACTTATCATCTGAACTAGGACACTTCTGAGAGTAAAAAGGAACACCCTGACAACACCAGCCTGCAGCTGGCTGGTCACCCTAGTTAGATGGCTGGAATAGACTAATAGCACTTTTGTGTCTCTGAAACTAGTTTATATCAACTGATTATATTAATCTGAAGAAAAAATAAAAAACCAAATGTCTACTGAGGTGAGGTGTTAAATGTGAAACATGCATTAAGTGTACAGAAAAATGCCAAAAGACATATTTAGTCAAAATGGGCTTAATCCTACTGTTAGTAAAGTAGGAAAAAAACAAAACAAAAATAAATAAATAAATAAAATGCTTGCTATACGGTAAATATAATTTCTTTCTAAGAAATCTTTTATACTGTATGAGAAAACTTACAAAATGTTAATTTACATTTAAAGGCCATTTATTTTAATTAGGGTGGAAATGTATTCCCAAAGTACGTTAGACTTCAGATCCAAGCAAACAGCCACTTGTTATATTATGATAAAAGTATACTATATGAATAAATCTTACTTTTTCATTGTAACACACTAATCATCTACACAGTGATGATTATAACTTCCATGGAATAAAAAAAATGTAAATTGTTTTGTCAAAAAAATCACTTTACTGTCAAGGAAAACTTAAGGTAAATAGGTGTTCAAGGTAAATGACTTCAATAAAGCATTTATATTCAACTTCTTCCCCACATAATGGTATGGTAATCATTAATCCTCATTTCAAGATTTTCCTAGAACAGAATCTAAATGAAATTTATTTTACAAAGGAAATGAAGCAATCATAATATTATTGCTCTTCACAAGGCTGGAACACATATTTTTCCAGAAACTTAAAATAACATGATTAGAGTTATATATGTTTCCTTTCCTTATGCAATAAATAAATAAATAAATGAAAGTTACTAGGAACTATTTAATAAGCCTGACTCATACAGGAATATGGATATGTGGAACTTGCCAAATTTTAGCAAATTGGAATTACTGTTGCTTAGTTCCCACCCTAAAACTATATAATTTCAATGATCTTGGTGTGACCTGCATATCAGAAGCTTTAAAACTACCCAAGTGATTAAAATACATAGCAAAGATAGAGAATCAGTGTATTATGTAGCTAAATAAAATCTATCTTCTATATCCTGTTCCATCTGACAATTTAGCTGAATAATCAAACACCATGTTTTGAAACAAATATCAGCACTTGGATTTTTGTCCGCTGACTTAACTTTCTCTTTTTGTACTAAATCTGACATAGCAGAGATCTGATCTTATATATTCTTGCCTCATTGTGTGGCATTTTTCTTTCTCGTTCTCATTTTTTATCTTGACTATAATTTCAACCTATGGTGATGGATATTTAGATTTCTAATCTCAGATGCTGACATTCAATTTGACATGCCAAATATTATCTGCAAACATGGATGCTTTAATTAACCAACCAATTTGCCTGTCATTGTTTTATATCTATCATCATAGTTCTCCTCTTTTCACTTTCCACTTCATGAAATTTCCATTAAAACTGTGGCCTTCAATCTATCTGGGGACCTGCAGATAAAAACTGCAATAATGCTTTCAATAAAATTTTTAAAAGCTTCATTTCTTTTGTTATTCCCAAACTTAATGGTTCCATATGAAAACACAGAAACGCTTTCATATGTTAGATATGTATTTCTATTGTGCATTTTTCCCAGAATCTACTAAATATATATAATAAGAGTCTTAAACCAAAATGATCAAGTTTTTCAATAACCAAGAATATTTTTCTTATCATTTTTGTTCCAGAATATCTCTGCCTTATTCAACTATTAACAGGAAATTTTATGTTTGCTACCCATGTTCCCTCCTACTTCGAAACAAGTAGAACAGCATCAATACAAGAAAAGCAGTGGAGGCCAATATAAAAGCAGATATTAAATGAGACTTCCTTGAGGGAAGAAATAGTTATATGCAAGTTCCATACAAATGAACAAATGAGACAAGTTAAGAAGATTCATTATTTCTAATTTTTTAGGCCATGACTTTAGAGATATTCATTTCAGCAACTCTACAGTTTAAAAAAAAAAAAAAAAAAAAAGAGAGAGGAAATAACTGCTGCCCAGACTGATGTTGGTAGAGAAAGGGTGTCTCCAACTACCATGCTGAAGTTAAATAGAATTAAATTCAGTACAGGTACAGCAAAGGGTATAAATTAAGTGGAGTGGGATTGTGTATTTGTAAAATGTAAGGCTACTAGCAAAATTATGAGCTTAATTTATTCAGTTTCTTATTCATATATTTCATGGAACCAATGAATAAAATAAAAAATAGTAATAATAAAGAAAAGACAATTTGCTAGGTAACTTGGAGGAAATGAAAGGGTAATGGCAGCCACGTAATTTCTTTTTTAATGTATGAAGTTTTGCATTAAATTATATTATCATTTGCAGTATGGAAATTCCCTTAAAACTTTACCTAACCCTGTTACGATTCCCTGAAATACATTTTAATTTATCTTCAAAAGGTATTTTATCCTCTGAGTTTTAAAAGGAACATGAAATAGATTCCACTCCTGTCTGGCCTTCCTAAGTTTAGCCTTCTCTTCTATTATATGATTAAAAATAATTTTAAATAACAAAGCTGCACCAAGTAATTCATCTTTTGAACATGTCAAGGTTCTTTAAAGCTAAATTGCTTTTAGTAATAGTCGGTTTCAATTACGAATTAACTTTGATTTGTTGCTGTTCTTGTCTGTGGCATTTGACTGGAATGAATAACTGTGGTCTATAAATTCTAGTCTCAAAACTACATCTGGCAATTCATTAGGAATCATCTTTAAGAGACTCAAGAAAACATCAAAAGAAACAAGAATAATTCTTCCATGCAAAGCATTCTTAATTTCAAAGACCTAGTTCAAAAACAAATAATCTTTCTCATATTTTAATTTTAGCTAAGGTGATTAAAAAATACTCAAATTGTTGTCTTCTTAGGCCTGAAGTAGGGCTCCATTTAAAAGAAAAAAATACTGACACTAAAGCATGTTCCATGATTAATAAATGTTTCAGTCACTTACACTTTACATCCTTTTGTTATACAAATTGTCCCAAGTTGACATTTTAGGTTTCTCATTTTTAAAAAAGGCAAACTGTGGCTTTGCATTCTGAGCTGGAAAAAAAGGATGTTGAATTCTACGTGATACCTTTAGCTTGGAAATGGAAATTCCCATGAAGACTTGCTCAGTGAAGCTCATTTACAGGGTTATTCCTGTTTCTCTAGACTTAGCTGTGTCATTATCCTTGCAGTTTTAGAATCCCTTTAAGATCAACAAACTAGTCCCTCTGCTCCTCCCTAAAAACTAATTTTCTCTCTTTCCCAAATAAATAAATTAAAAAAAAAAGAAAGAAAGAAAAAGAAAGAAAAAGAAAAAGAAAAAGAAAGGGGAGGGGGCGCCTGAGTGGCTCAGTTGGTTAAGCAACTGCCTTCAACTCAGGCATGATCTCAGGGTCCTGGGATCCAGCCCCACCCCAGGCTTCCTGCTCAACAGGGAGTCTGCTTCTCATTCTCTTTCTCTTTCTCTTTCTCTCTGCCCCTCCCCATCGCTTGTTCTCTCTCTCAAATAAATAAAATCTTTAAAAAAAAAAAAAAGATCAACAAGCTAGGATACAGAGAATGGTTAATGTGAATATTTGCAATAATTCATGCAAAACTCTGCAATACTGGCCAAGCACTCTCACATATTGGTTATTCAAAAGAAACTAAACTTAAGTCATCATCAGCAATTCCTACATGTCCATGTTTAACAAATGTACTTTTCTTGCCAGCTGGGCTCCAGAGATTTTTAGGAAATTCTGCTTGAACTGTCATGTCTACGCTACTTCTAAGTTCTAACCATAGTTAATTCTTAGATTTGTATGTCTATGTAAATATCTTATTTCTGCAAACTTACACCCTAGCATATAATTCTGTGCCTCAACTTCATATTCCTTTCCCTTCTTACTCACTTATTTCAAGTTATAGGCTATCAGAAATTATTAAATATCTAATTCCCCCAGTCCTTCCTTCTCATGTATTATTGTGGAATGGCTTCAGTTCTCTTTCTACAGGTCTGAGAAATCAAGATCTCTTAGCTGACCTAATAAGAACCATAAACGTGACCATTTGGCTACTTCAGTCCCACAGATCTTTATATCTAAGAACAGGAAAAACCACTTTCTCTGTTCCCACATTTGGCATGCTAAGCTGTGCTACATAAAATCAACTAACTTGCAGACTGCTGTCCTTCTATTCTATTTCATGGTCTCCAGCCTTACCAGAGTGAGCCTTCAGCCTCACTTGTTATCCTTTCAAAAGTTGCCTGTCATCATTCTCTCATTCTTCAGAAAAGTCATTAGATTGGAGTAAATAAGAGATAATTACCATGCCTTGTGTTTTTAGTATCTTCAATATTTAGGAGTGGCTTGGCCTATGCTAGATGAAAGCACAAGTTTTCTAAAATTAATGTCTCTCTCCAAGTCTTAATTTTTCTCTAAGTACTATTGATCTCAGTAGAGAAAAAAAAAATGAGTTTTGCAAATACAATTCCTAACAATAACTGGATACTACTTGATTCAGGCAACACCCTAAGCATTTTGATACCGCCCTATTTATTTTTCACAGGATTTCTTAAAAAACAGGTACTATTATTCACATCTTACACTTGGGAAAGATTATTATTAAACTTTTAAGTAGTTTTTCCAAGTTTATATAGCAAGAACAGGGCATGATGACATGTGTCTGATATCATATAGGAGTTCTTTTTTTTTTTAAGATTTTATTTATTTATTCCCAAGAGATAAAGAGAGAGAGAGAGAGAGAGGCAGAGACACAGGCAGAGGGAGAAGTAGGCTCCATGCAGGGAGTCTGACACGGGACTCCAGGATCATGCCCTAGGCCAAAGGCAGGCACTAAACCGCTGAGCCCTCCAGGTGTCCCCATATATGAGTTCTAAATCATTATCTTAATTAAAATTTCTCTACCTCCTGCACACTTTCTTATGGCTTGAAAATTTTATTTCAAGTTTAACATTTTTTTGCAACCCTAATGTAATTAAAAATGTGGTTTTTACATATGGATTTTATAATCTTGACTATATACATTATAAAGTGAAGATTTCTTTCCTGTTCTACGTAATTAACTGTCTCGACACCATTTTTTTACTACCTCGTGTTTCCTCAATGATATGCAATGCTAAATCTCACTGTATTGAACCTTTCACATAAACATGAACCTGTAGGTTCTCCATTCTGTATAATTTATTAATTTGTATATTCTAATATTAATGCTCCACATTATGATTATTATTCATTATAATATTTATTTATATGTGGTAGGATGTGCTCCCTGATATTACTAGACCTCTTCAACATGTCCTGGCAATTAAATATTCAAAAAGTAATTATTGCAATGAAACTTGTCCAGGTCATATGGGACATCTTCTAGCACTAAGGATGAGAGAGAATATTATTTTTTTCTAAATTTAGAAACTACAAAAATCTCATGGATTTCAAGATTCAAATTAAACTCTAATCATCAAAGATTCAAGTTTAATTTATTCTTATTAAATCACAGAATTTTAGGTATGGAAGGACTTTTAAAGATCATCGAGTTGAACTCATTTCTTTTATCTGAGAAGACTGAGACCTGAAGAGGTAATTTGCAATTTGCAAAATACTACACAATGAGTGGCAGAGTATGTACTAAAATTACATCTATTAAGTGAATAAAATAGAAAAGGTTCTGTTCCTAATTCTCATAGTATTTAAGCTATCTTTGATTTTTCCTGATTTCTGAATTCATTAGCCAAAGAGTCAATGATAATTCAATCTATAATCATAAGATGGCATTGGTTAGCTAATGAAAATAATTCAGAAACGTATCATTAAAATAGTTTAATATGCATTTGAATATTTGTATTTGAAGAGTTTAATATTAATTGAACATCACAAAAGGGGAAATAGGAATCCCCCTTCTAGCAAAGGAAGATTAGCTATTTCAAGACCAATAACTGTCAATCAACAAGCAAAGCTAGATTTGAATAAATTTTAAAATATCAGGCATAAAAAATGAGGAAGCAAAAAAAAAAAAATGAGAGAACTAAAGCAGTGTGAACTTGAGGATCCAGTACCCTAGTGGGAAAGAAATGGATGAAAGGTAAGCTAACATTTTGAACCACACTTCTTATAGTCTACTGAGTCCAAAGGAGCAGCTGAAAGACTTAAAAGCCAAACAGAAAGTGGCTGCTCAGAAGTTTTATTTGGAACAGAATTTCTGACATTCTTAACAGACTAGGTTATAAAACTTTCAAATGTATAGTCCATGTATGATGAAGAAATATTGGTAAACAGCCCAGGATTTCTCACGTAATCCCTGAAGTATTATACTCCAACAGTAAGGATAAAATTGAATTAGACAACTTGTCTCAAAGACTGAAGCCCAGCTTCTAATCAGTCAACCCCTGAGCAAATGAAGGCAACCTGTCTCTGCTTGGCCAGAGCAAAAGATAATCCTCCCTAGAGGAAGATAACACTAAAATCACCTCTTCGAGTGTTCATATAAACCTTGAAGTTTTTTGTTTGTGTGCTTGGTTAAGTAGGTTCCATGGCCAGCATGGGGCCCAAACTCTAGACACAGAAATCAAGAGCTGAACTGAAATAAAAGTTGGACCATTAAACAACTGAGCCACTCATATGCCCCAAAACTTTAGAAACTCAAATATAAAAGAGTCAAATATACAAAAAGACAGAATGGCTAAAAGCAGAAACAGACCCACAGATCTAAAGACATTAAGTGTAAATGTGATTAATTTATACACACACAAAAATAAAGAGTAACATGGAGAATTTTATCACAGATTTTTATTAAATCATAAAAAGTAATCCTAAAACAGAAATTACAATAACTGAAAATAAGCAACCAATCCATCATTTTAACAGGAAAGAAGTTATGATGTAACTAAAAATTAGTTAACTAGAAAATTGAATAAAATATTCAGACTGACACATGGAGAGTAACAAAGGAAGAAATTACTCAAAAGCACCAGAAATGGAAATAAAATTCAGTGAAATATCTATTTTCTTCAATCAGCATTCCAGAAGGAAAGAAGAGAGGGAATGAAGCAGAATTGATAAGGAATTGATACATATATTTGAAAAAATAGAGGTGGTTAATTTTCCAAAACTGATATACATAACTCAAACAACAGATTTAAGAAACATTACAATTCCAAGCATGATTAATTCAAGAGAAAGTGATAACCACTGATGGTTAGTACATTTAAAATTCAAGTTAAAGAAAAAAAAATTAAATCAGAAAATATGAAAAAACACGTTTACTTCAAACAGAAAACAATAAGGCTAAGTTGATATGCAACACATTTAATAGGTACTAGAAAACAGTGGAGTGAATATTTTAAAAGGTCAAAGAAATAGCTCCTAATCAAAAATTCTCTATCTAGTGAAAATTTCCTCCAATGATGAAAATATAACCGAATTTAAGACAAACAAGAGAAAGTACCTGTCAGCAAATCTACACAAAATGGAGTTTTATGAAAGCATGGAGTTGATGAAAGCATGGAGATACAAGAAGGAAAGAGCAGATAAGTGACTGCTTCTAAGTGAATGTTGACTATATAAAATAAAAGTAGCATCTAATGGAATTTATTAATTCAAAAACATAGCACAAAGTGCAAAAGGGAATTAAATGAAGAAAATGTATTTTATGTGTGGTTTTGTAATCTACCAGAAAGATAGAACAAATTTCAATATGTTTGCATATATTATAGTATCAATAACTACAAATTTTTAAGTGATATAATATATGAGAAGCCAAAAAAAATCTCTAATTATAGTGAGATCTTTTGATAGATTTCTGTAACTTGATACAAACAAAAGTATTATAAGGAAGTTGAATATTTACTTAAAATGATTAACAAAAGGGAATAGAAAAACAGACTCTCAAAGAAAAAAAAGAAGTGGAGAGGAATTTATTTGAAAATATATTCATATTATTTTTGAACTCTGAGTAGTTCTTGGAAATGAGGGTTACAGAACCAGAAATTGATTTGGCCCTCCAAACTCTATGTAATAACTCAAGTAGTTTGAAGAGCTCTCTCCCCATGCTTGGCCTGAAGCAGTAAAGGGCAAGCCCATGAGATTTTGCCTATGAGCAAGCACACAGTGACAGTAACAACTTCCACTCTTTGAAAGTACACTGTTTTCCTAAAAGCAGTTTTCTTGATACTTTCTTTAGTTGGCACTAGATGAGAGAGAAGTATTCCTACTCCTCTGTTTCCCTACAAATAAGTGAGACAAAACTATGAATACTATGCTAACTATCTTTAAATAAAAATCCACTGTTTCACCCGTCTCTAGATTTCTCTTCCATATAGTTTGCAATCTGCTGATGGGTTAAGGTTTGCAATTCTGGTTTTATGTGTTGCTTTTTCAAACCCAGCAGTGATGCATTTAATGACTCTCTTTGCAAAGTGGTGTGTTTGTCATGTTTAAATTCCTTTAACCCTTAAGCCAATTTTTTATAGAATTAGAAAAGTTTGATTTAATAACCTTTTATATGCACATATATATATAAAAGAAGTGTAATTTGGGAAGCTTGAGCTAATTTACTTTATCCTTGATAATGCCTAATTCTGAATCATTTCAAAATGTTTAGACAGGAGCCATCATTACCTGATTAAGATCATAGCAATTCTTTTATACTGTAAAGAATACTAATTTTGATAGCTACTTCATGTCTTCAAAGCCAGATATGAAATAAAGGAAATGAAAATTCCACCTCTTCTGTACTAAAAGATAGAAGAAATGAATAAAAAATGTAAGAGATGTGTTCTTTACATACAAGAAACAACTATAGGACAGTTATTCTGCAGTAGGTATGGTAAAGTAATAACTTGTCATCCTACAAATAACAACTATAAATATTTCAGCAAATGCTAAACAAACTAACAAACGCCCGCCCACCTCCCAGCAAACAATCCCACAAAGCTCTAGAAAATAAAAATAGGCAAACTTTTGGAGGAGAGTTAAAACTTTAAAGAAAATAGAGCAGGTGATAAGATTTATTTTTATTTTTTTTTAAATTTAAGTTCGATTTACCAACAAGGATAAGATTTTTATAGCTTTAGCCTGAAGCCAGTTGCAACATAGAGCAGAGTTGTTAAAACGCCAATGGAAGACATGGAATCTTTCTGTTCTGAAGAAATAAAGGAAAGGAACTGAGCTGGAAAGGAAGAGGGATATCACTGAAAAGAGAGAAATCCCAAATTCTCAGATACATTTTACCCAAATTCTGCTGACCCCCCAAATCACGTATGTGTGAAGTATACTGGAACAGACTGGCTCAGCTCAAAGAACTGAGCTGAGATCTGGGTTAATGCACACTGTAGTTTTCACAAAGCTAGTAGTTTCAGTCTAAATAAATAGAAATTGCAGAAATACAATTAACAGAGACCCAAACTGAATAGACCCAGATGCTACAATTATAAAAAATGACTTGAAGATGTCTATTATAACCTATACTGGATGAGGTAAAGAAAAATATGCTCATAATGAATGAAAAGATAGAAATATGGTAAATACATAGTTTAAAAATGGAAATTCTAGAATTGATAAATACAAAATACAAAACAGAAACTGCCTGAAATAATAGTGCAATGAAGATAATGGAAGAGTTAGAAATTTGATTATGGATCAAAAAAAAATTATCCAGTTAGAGGAAAGACAGGGAAAAAAATGGAAGAAAGAAGCAGACCTTTAGACTAGTGGAACAGTAACAAAAAGCCTAACATAAGTTAATATAAGTAATGATATTGAGGTAAAAATATTTGACAAAATGAAGGCCAAATACTAGTGAAATGCAAAAAAAAATAAAAAATAAAAAAAAAAGAATTTTTATTAATCAAGAAACTGCAAAGCCAAATGGGATAAATACAGGAAAATTCACATCTAGGTACATCATAGTTAAACCACTGAAAAAATAAAGATGAAGAGAAAATCAATATGGAAATGAACCAAGAAAAATATATTACATGCATGAAAATCTAAGTAGAAAGTTGAAAAGAATATACAAAACAACTACACGAATATAAATAGAAAGGCCATGTACATGCAGTTAATCTACAAAATCCAAAGCAGCAAAAAAGTTGAAAAGTGAAATTTCTAAAAGTTCTATTTACAACAATGTCAAAAATAAACTTGTACACAAACTTTTAAAAGATACACATGGTATTGTATGGAAACCCATAAAATGTTGCTGTGATAAATTAAAGAAATTCAAAATGAATGGAAAAATGTATTATGCACATGGATTGGAAAAGTGAGATTAAGATGAGATTAACAGTTAAAGTGAGATTAACATTATTAAAATGTTTATTTTACCTTAACTGACCTGTAGATTTGAATATAACAACTATCAAAATTATGTCAGGAATTTTTTTTAAGATTTTATTATTTATTTATTTATTTATTTATTTATTTATTTATTTACTTGAGAGAGTGAGAGAGAGAGAATGAGAGAGAGAACATGAGCTGGGGGAGAAGCAGATGAATAAGGAGAGGCAGATTCCCTGCTGAGCAGGGCTTGAGCCCATGACCCTGGGATCATGACCTGAGTTGAAGACAGATGCTTAACTGACTAAGCCCCCCAGGTGCCTCTGTCAGGAATTTAAGTAGAAATTGACACTCTATTATAAAATTTATATGGAAATTCACACACATAAGAGGCAAAGCAATTAAATTAAAAACAAAAACAAAAACCTGGGGACTCAGGATACTTGATCTTATGAACTACTCTTATGAGGCTTTTTTTTTTTTTCTTGATTTTTATTTTATTTTTTTCCTTATTTTATTTTATTTTTTTCTTATGAGGCTTTAATGAAGAAAATGATGGGTAAGAAGACATAGAAGTCAATAAAAAATATTAGATTGTCTAGAAACAACTACATATATATACTGACATGGATTTTACATTTATATATATATAATATATATAATATATACACACACACATAATTGATTTTTTCAGGTTGTCAAGATAATTCATTATTGAAAAATAAGTCTTGGAATGCCTAAATGGCTCAGCGGTTGAGCATCTGCCTTCGGTTCAGGTCCTGATCCCAGAATCTGGGATCGAGTCCCACATCAGGCTGCTTGTGAGGAGCCTGCTTCTCCCTCTGCCTCTGCCTCTGCCTGTGTGTGTGTGTGTCTCATGAATAAATAAATAAAATCTTAAAAAAAAAGAAAAAGAAGACTTTTACATGAAACTTTGTTGGAACAGGATCTCTATATAGAAAAATGTCAATATCTATTCTTACCTGTAAGACAATGGACTTAAATATAAAAACTAAAGTTATTAAAACTTACAGAAGAAAACATAGATAGAATTCTTGTGACCTGTGGGTTGGCAAATATTTTTAGATAGTGCGCAATGAATGCAAACATAAAAGAAGAAAAATTGATAATTAAGGACTTCATCGAAATGAAAAACTGCTCAACAGAAGACACCACTAAGAAAACCAGAAGTCAAAAAAATGTTTAAAAATTAAAAAAGAAAGAAAATCAAAAGTCAAGCCATGAGTAGAGAGAAAATACTCACTATGCATAAATTAGTCAGAGGATTTATAACCTAAATATATATTGTGCTCTTATAACACAAGAGGAAGACAACTAAGGCAATTTGAAGAGTGGACAAAACCCCTGAATGACCAAAAGAAGATACACAAATGATCAATGGTCACATAGGGCTCCACATCATTAGTCATCAACCAGTTGTAAGTTGGGACCACATAAGATCATTCTACATGAGTATGCATGGATACACAAATGCACTCATACACATGCACACACACATACACACAAACTAGAATGTCTACATCTTTAAAAATTCTGAATATACTAAGTATTCGAGAGTTCACAAAATAACCAGAACTCTCAAAAACTGGTTAAAACATAAAATATCATTACCACTTTGGAAAACTGGCAATTTCTTAGTTACATATATACCTTCCACATAGACTACCCATCTACTCTAAGTATTTATCCAAGATGAATGAAGGTATATGTAAACCCAAAGACTTATCCATCCATTTTATAGCAGTTTCATTGACAATAGCCCAAAGTTGAAAATAACCCAAATGTTCATCAATAGGGAAATAAATAAACAAAATATGGTATAATAGAATACCAATCATTGAAAAAGGAATGAAATACTCATATACAATATACAACATGAATAAGCCTCAACATCTCTGTGATGAATGAAAAGTCAGATACAATGAGCACATACTACAGAATTCTATGTAATAAAAATTCTAAAA
The DNA here is from genome assembly GCF_003254725.2 of Canis lupus dingo. Classification (NCBI taxonomy): domain Eukaryota; kingdom Metazoa; phylum Chordata; class Mammalia; order Carnivora; family Canidae; genus Canis; species Canis lupus. The sequence continues at coordinate 6,504,788 of NC_064245.1, forward strand.
ATCGCAAACTATTCTATAGTAGCAAAAAGCTTATCCGTTGTTGTTGAGCTGTGGGTGGAGGGAGAGATGAACTGCAACTGGGCTAGGCAACCCCTTCATAAGTGATGGAATGTTCAGTACTGTATTTGTGACTGTGGATTCAGGTGTCTCTATTTGTCAAAACTCATGACAATGAACAATGTAAATGGATAGGTTTAATTGTAATGTTACTATTAAATTAGATGGTCAATATCTGCATTTATACACACAAAAAGGAGTGGTGATAAAAATGAGTCATCCTTAAAGAGTCCTGATGGAAAAAAATAAGAGTCTTGATGGGTTTAAGAATATCTGAAACTTGGGGTGCCTGGGTGGCTCAGTAGGTTAAGCATCTGCTTTCAAATTAGGTTATGATCTCAGGGTCCTGGGATAGAGCCCACCTCAGCTCCCTGCTAAATAGGGAGTTTGCTTCTCCCTCTCCCTCTGCCCTTCCCTCCTCCCCTTTTCACTCCCCCCCCCCACAACCCCTGTTCATGCTCTCTATTAAATAAATAAATAAATAAATAAATAAATAAATAAATAAATAAATCATTAAAAATATCTGAGACTTAAAAAATATATATGTGAGACTTGAAGTGTCACCCTATATTTTATGGTATGGATAGGACATATCATAGAAAAACATTTTGGAAATTATACAGACTTAAAAATCAAAGAGACTCATATTCCAGTTTTATTTAGAGAAGTTACTTTTTTAATCTCATAGGCCTCAATATCCACACCTATAAAACAGAGGTGGGTAGTGCTATCATACTGTAGGATAATTATAGGTCAAATAGGCCTTAGTTTGACTCCTTAAACTATTATTAGCCTGTGCAAATTTCTCCAACTTTTTCTTTTTTCTTTTTTTTTAAAGATTTTATTTATTTATTCATGATAGTCACAGAGAGAGAGAGAGAGAGAGAGAGAGAGGCAGAGACACAGGCAGAGGGAGAAGCAGGCTCCATGCACCGGGAGCCCGACATGGGATTCGATCCCGGGTCTCCAGGATCGCGCCCTGGGCCAAAGGCAGGTGCCAAACCGCTGCACCACCCAGGGATCCCTATCTTTTTCTTTCTTCAAATTAAAAATGGTCGTAACACTCAGCCATAAAATTGGTCTGAGGATTTATTGAGCTGGCAAATGAAAAACAACTAAAAAAGTTCTGGTACATTACAAGTGCTCAATAAATTAGTTCTCTTCTTTCCTTTTTGGTAATATCAAGAGAACTAAAATATGAAACAGTTGGCAAGATGTTAGCATTGGAAAGAGATTTCTCTTAGTGTAGACAAATTTATTTTCATATTTTCAAAGAATAACAGCTAAGGCTTCAATTGTTGAATCTTAAAATACTTTCCTAATTTACTTAAAGGTTTGAAGAGCAGACTTCAAACAGACACATTCTCTAAGATCAAATATTTAAGTAAAGGTTATCTGAAATACCTAAACCTTTGAAAATATCTCAGAGGGGAATTTAATTTCTAGCAATATGACAGAAAGATACCCCGACGGGACTTCTGGCTAGAGAAATACTTGATCCTAGATAATTTACAGTAAATATGCTTTCAATGCACTGTTGTAAGCAAAAGAAATGTCCAAGGACAAACAAAAATAAAAATAAGCCAGTGAAGTAAAACTGACACTTGAAAACTAGTGCACACAGAAATCAGGTTGCATTCAGGAAAAATGGCAATGTCAGATTCGAAATGAAAAAACTAGGCTGAGAATTTGAATGTCTACTGGACAAACAGAAGGTAGACTGTGAAATCATCCCATGGATCTCTAAACATTCAGAATTTGAGTAGGTTCAATTGGTAGCTTCACCTAGATTCTGAAAGAGAAATTCCAAACCCTCTCAGAAGAAAGTCATCACAATTTGTCATCACAATTTATTTGCACCCTTAAAGGGGCAATAAGGAGGCCCAACAAAGCTCCAAAGTTGGCTCTAATGAAAAGGAAAAACTTATGGCAAAATTGACAAAACGAAGGAGAGAAAGAGCACATAATGAAATAATACTGGAAACTGAAAAGAAGACAAATTAAAGAAATAGCATGCATTAAAAAATTAATGAGAATATTATAAAAACCTCGATGTCAGTAAAGATTAAAATAGTATAATTAAATCGGCAAATACCTTAAGATAGATAATTTAATAAAACTAAATAAAAAATAAGTCATGGGAATAAACGGTACTGCTTAGGAAATATAGTCAATGGCATTATATGGTGACAGATGGCAGCCACACTTGTGGTGAGCATAGCATAATGGTTAGAGATGTAGAGTCCCTGTTATCCACCTGAAACTAATGTAACATCATAACAAAAAAAAAGTAAAAAATGAAAATAAAAAATAAAGAAAAAATGTAAACTTTCTATAATCACAATATAAATTGAGTCTGTGATCACAAAGAAGAAGCCAGGCCCGGATGGTTTTACAGGTGCGTTCAAGCAAAAGTTCAAGTAATATGTAGTTCAAGCAAGAGTTCAAGTAATTAATAATTACAGCCTTAAGCAAGCTCTTAAACAGAATACAATAAAAGGGGTGGGGGGAGAGTTAATAAGTCCTATGTTACCTTGATATCAAAATCAAACAAGGACCTTGGGATGCAAAAATCTAAAACACAATATTAGCAACAACATATAAAATATTAGGGATATATGCTAGGACTGCAAAAGTAGCTTCTCATTATAAAATTCATAAATATAAGTTATCTCATCAACAGATAAGGAAGGACAAATCTATATTATCATTTCAATAGAATCAGAAAAAAACACATGACAAAATTTGTGACCTATTCAATGTATCATCCCCTAGCAAACTAGAGATAGGAGGAAACTTTCTTAACTTCCTAAACTCTATCAAGACACTCAGCAAATACAATTTCTTCTAAAAAAGTGCTCGAGTTCTTTCTTTAGATCAGTAGCAAGGCAAAGAAGACTATTACAACAGGCTCTGTGTAAAGATGCACTAAGGGACTTAGGCCATATAAGAAAAAACAATCTTTGAGAGAAAAAGGTCAAAATCTCATTGATGATCCAATGGATATTTATATGATGTTCTCTAAAATTTATTTTTAGACAAATTATCATTATTAGAATTATATAAGCATTCAGTAAGATTGCAGATAGTAGCGTAAACAACAAACTGATTCATCGGTAAAAATAGTTGCAAACATTTTAAAAACAATATTTAACAAGAATAAAACTACAAGTTGTCAAGGACTGTAGTAAACAAAAGATGTTAAAGAACTTTGAAGATAAAATGTGAAACATACTGAAAGATGTTAAAAGAAGTCCCTTTCAAAGACAGGTACCACAGAGTGATCAATACTACAAAGATTGGTCTATTGAATCAATACATTTATAGCTAAACCAAAACGTTGTTTTAAAGGAAATTAACAATAATGATGTTGAAACAACTGGATATCCAAATAGAACAAAAATTAAAATGAAGTCCATATATCAAGCATTCAAAAAATTAATTTAATAGACTGTTTCAATTTGAAAAACAAAATATTCAATCATTTCCAGAACTACAGAACAAATATTTTCATATCTACACATTAGGGAAGGATTTATTATTAAAAATAAAACAAATTTGAACTACAAATAAAATGCATTAACTAAATATAAGATCTATGTTCATCCATAAAACCATTAAAGGGAGTTAAAAGGCAATCCACGCAGTTTTGGATGATATTTTCCAAATTCTGTAACTGAAGAATTTACAGAAAACATATATGGGATTGTGGGGAATGAGAAGGCAGCTGTAGTTATTTGTGATGTTGAAGCTTCCGTGTTGATGCACAGGCTCCCCAACGTGTGTTTCATTACTAAGCTTTATAACATGACTTGCATGTGTATTCCTCTCATTTTCCATAGTTTATGTACTAAATATTTCACACTGATTGTTTCAGTGATTCCACAGGAATCCTTTCTTACATCATTCTAAAATTTAGTATTTCCAAAACTGTTATGGAATTTTTAAAAAGTACAAAAACAGAAGCATTTGTATATAATGAAGCAGTAATAATTTTGAATTTCTAGAGAAACTTAAATTTAGATTTTTAAATGTATGCAAACTTCACTTCACCAACTTTTTAAATTCTCATTCACTTCATTTTTCATCCTGATTTTACATCTTCAGTTAAGCTACCGAGTGTCTATTTACTTTTCAGCATGCCATGTTCAGCTGATGTCCAATCCCGCTGATGTCTCTAGGCTAATAGATACAACATTTGGCACATGGACATCAATACACACAAAGCACACTGCCAGCACCAGCAGCTTGCACAATCTGTGCTTGGAAATTTACATTGATCATAATTACTGCTCCACCTGTATTAAATAAAGCTCTTCTAACCTTAGGAACAAAAGTGGCTTCCCAAAGTATCAGTAGTAGCACATTAAGTACATGTAAAGAAACGGGGAACAACAAAGTACTCTTCAATGTATAATTTAGTGGAATCACACATCAACTTGTTGATTTTTTAAAAAGGGGTAGATATGCCTATTAGCATCTTAGGGATGTTTGTGTGTTTATCAAAATTTTATAATCTGTACCTTGGGTGAGTCTGGTAAGCGATTATCTGTAATAAGTACCTATATCATTTCTCGGATCCATATTCAGTCAAGCAGTCAGCGTGTACTGAAGATTTCTTTCATTTGCAATGGTCAGGGTGCTAGTTGTAACAGATACGAAGCCTCCTGGTGTGTCTCTGGTAAGCCCCTTAATTCCAGAAAGGAAATAAACAGAAACTACCTTCTTAGCTTTTCTGAGAGGAAATTCAAAAATAACTCACCAGAAATTACAAGGAAGATTCCAATCATGGCAAACTTATCGATTTAATTTTTCAGTGCTACTTGTAAAGAGATATATTCCTAAATATCAGTAGTCTCTTGGATGGAACTCAGTGCACATTTTCTCATTAAAAAAAAAAAAAAAAAAAAAAAAGTTAACAACTTGGTAGGTCATGCTCATCAGGAGAAATCAAAGTGTTAGAATTCATGGGGACACAATGCCTTTCTGCTATCCGGCCTATATTTTCTGATTTTGCAGCAGGCCTAGGAGTAACCAGATAACACGGGGAATATAAGAATACAAAACTAGAAAACAAGGCAAAGCAAAATAAAATAATGAAAGGGAGTGGAAGTTAATAAATAATAAAACCTTAGTTTTAAGATATAACAGAAAATGATAAGCCAGTTTGAAGACTTCATTTCCATTCCACAATTTGCCATGCTTACATCCCAGCCTTTTGCAACGGCACTTCCTCGAGCTCTCCTCTTCGTCTCTCCCCAGCCCCCAGTTGCTAATTCCTCATGACCTGGCTAAAATAAACTCATCATTTAAGTCATAGAAATATCTCTGAACTCTGGGATCAGTTCACTGACTGCAATCCCCATCGACAATTCATAATGGCGTGTGTGCCCTCCATCTGGGTCCTATAGCATTTTGTATTTACCACCACAAACTCCATGATTTATGCAATAGTTTGAATTACCAGGTAATGTCTGTTTTCCCAAGTGGTAAGCTTCCTCAAAACACTGAACAGCTTGCTCATTACTTTTTCTCTGGTGATCACAATATCTGATACGTAATAGATACTAGTTGATTATATTTTTCCACAGTAATGCATAAAACTCTCTTTTCTAACTACCTGGCCTTGAGGTTTATTGTTTGAAAGTAAATGGTAGATTTTGATGAAACTCGTACCCTTATAATGCTTCAGAGAGAGAGAGTAGACATTCTTCACTCTGAGTTACGTATCTCTAGAAAAAGTGTTCAAAGTCAAATAGATTCAGACCGAAACACAATATTATTGGGATCTGTGTTCATTAACAAGTACCTTATCCCCAATCTTTTACAAAAAATATGTCAGTCATACAAAATGTGCCTAGTTGCATCAAGGCACAGGGGAAGAGACGTAGAGGATAAATTTTCTTTGAAGAAAGTAACTTCCAGGGTCCAGCTGGAATTGCCAGGTCACAGGAAGACAAAAATGCAAAAATCATGAAGTTGGGTATTGCTACTCTTGTCTATCTTTCCACACAGGCGATGGCTTAGATCTCAATCTCTTTTTCTCATTAGAGAAACAAAAAGCACCATTCAAATAATATTTTAATATGATACAGACTCATCACTTTTCACATAAAGATCTTTAAAATTCATCCTTATTTACCAGAACAAATCATAATATGAGGTATTTTAACACAGAGGTTATGGAACTCCACAGAATTACCTGAAACATCAACAGGTAGTGTTGAGGGTAATTTTGTGGAGACTCACAGTCACTTGATTTTCTTTTTTCTTTTTTTTTTTTTTAAGTAAAATTACCAACCTCTCCTAGATGATTTTTCCTTTGTTATTTTCTTAGAATTAGTTGGATGACATGCTATGTTCTCACTCCCTCTGTGTCACAAAGAATATGACTAATGAAGTTAAGGTACTGGTAGTGTGGATCGCTGTGAGTTGAGGTCTTTGTGTATTTGTTTTCAAAGCAAAAAAAACAAAAAACAAAAAAACAAAAACAAAAAAACCCATGAACTAGAACATTAAAATGTTCCACAGGAAGGTCCTATAAATTTTTATATTCGTAAGAATTTTTTTACGTAGCCACAAAATTAAAAATAAAATATGCCATTGAAATTTGGGTCATAACATATTATTTTTCTTATACAATAAGGTATGAACCTTATAATTCCATTTACTGCCTTTCAGTTTCAAACTCCTACTGCTAAAAAGCAATCAAGCAAACAATGCAGGTAGCACTGGCATTATATACATTATTAGTCTTTTCTTGGCAAAGGCACTTCCAATATAACAGGAAATACCACTAGAGCCACTTAGATTGGCCAAGAATTCAAGATTGTTATGTGTGCTAAATGTCCTAAAGATATATTTTTTTCAAAAGCAATTTTTGTTTGTTCAGATGAAAGCCCTGGAACTATTGTTACTCCCAATGGTAAATTATCAATTAAAATAAAACTGTGTGGTCGTTCAAACAAAAAGGAAATAACTTATTTATCATATCATATGATATGATGTTTATCATATCATACCTTTGACACTGTTATCTTCAGGCTAGGCAATGGCTTTTGTTCCAAAAGAACTCCAAATACTTCATACAATTTCCATGACACACAAACAGCATCATGATATGTAGACATCCATTGTATAGAAAAGAAAAACAGTTAACAATTTAGTTTACTGCCATCAAGCTCAGAATATTTGAATAGAGAAAAATGATGCTTGTCTCAAAGGAACTGTAAGGAATTTACTGAGGAAAGTGGTAATTAATGATGCTGAACTCAAGCCAATACCTTAAGTTATCCAGATGAAAAATGTTCTGAACTCCTCATTGCTTCCATAGCTATCCTGACTTTCCTTCATTATATACACCAAGTACACACATTCCTAGTTATCTTTTCTGGTGTTAGACCTAAATTACACATGTAAACTTTGTAGTTGGCCATGAAGTTCTCATTTATGCAGAAACAACTTTGCAGTTATTTGTTACACAAACCTATTGAGAGCATACTAGCCTGCTGGCTTGTGTGAACATTTTGTTGAACAGCTGCTCTGGCTTTAAAATTTGGACTTTCCAAGTGTTGTCTGAAATACCAACAGAAAATGTGCAAGGTACAGGAAAGAATGTTTGCTTTCATACCGTCATTGCTAACTTAAAGTTTATGTTTGTTTCTTTCTACGTTAAAGGCATGAACACGAGAATCAGAAAATAAAAACAAAAGATACCTAGAAACACTTGGCTTTACAACATTTAAAACTGTATGAAAGGATGTCTAGGTGTATGTATACACACACACATATATATCAGTCGTAAAAATTGGGGAAATAGTGATAACCATAAATAGTAAAGATGATAAATTATTGAAATAAAATAATAAAAGGCTATAAATTAGGAAGACCTTTCAGGAAGGCACAACTGTGAAAAACTATTCATACAAAGAGATGTGTTAGATTTTTCTCTTTTGAATCATGAATAGTTGGGTAACCTAAAAATTCTCTAAATAGGGTTTGTTGGGATGCCTGGGTGGCTCGGCAGTTGAGCACCTCCCTTTGGCCCAGGGCATGATCCTGGGGTCCCAGGATCCCCACATCGGGCTTCCTGCATGGAGCCTGCTTCTCTCTCAGCCTGTGTCTCTGCCTCTCTCTCTGTCTCTCATGAATAAATAAATAAAATGTTTAAAATAAATAAATAGGGTTTGTTAAAGAAGTAGTGCTTGTTTAAAGGAAGTAGTATAGTGCACACCTAAACAATGGAAAACTACTCAGCCATTGCAAGCAACACTGCAGGCCTATTTCTACGGGTGTAAAAACTTTCTAAAATGACTTACGGAGTGAATGAGTAGGTTACAAAGAAGAACTTTTAATATGATGCAGAGAATGGCATGAAAACACTGTGTGTGTTGAGAGAGAAAGAGAGAATATGTGGATGAAGACACACTATTTAATTGGAGCTTTAAAGTAATAAAATAACCCTGCGTTCCAGTGGTTTATTACCATATGTGTTCCTTGTTTGTGTTATGGGTCAGTCACGGTGGGCTGGTTGCTGTGACCCTGTATTCCATTTCTGCTGCTGGGTAACAAATTACCACCTCTGTAGTGTCTTAAAATGATACTCATTTATCATCTCACAGTTCTGTGGGGTAAGAAGTCTAAGGGAACTCAACTAGGTTCTCTGCTTAGGGCCTCCCAAAGCCCAAGTCAAGGGCTTAGCCAGTTTGGGTTTTCACCCGGAAGTTCAAGGAAATACTCTGCTTCCAACTTCATATTTTTCATATAATTCAGTGGTTCAAAGTCTTGGAGCTGAAGCCCCCTTTTTCTTGCAACTGTGAGCCATTTACAGTCCTCTTAACAAGAGAGAATATTCCTTACATTGAATGTCTACCATGCTTTTAATATCTCTGATTTCCTCTTCTACTATGTCAGAAAAAAAAATGTCTTGGCTGTGAAAGGACTCATGGGATTAGGTTAGCCCTAGCTGGATATCCTCCCTGTTTTAAAGTCAATTGATTAGAAACCTCAAATTACATCCTCCAAATCCTTTCACCTTGTACCAGAATATAATCATGGGAGCAACATCAGGGGATAGAAGTCATGGAGGTCATCATAGAATTCCAATAGCACAAGCTCTATTCTATTTTCTTCTCATTCAAGGATTCAGGGACTCCAACTGAAAGAGCAGCCCCAGTATGAAGCAGTCCTGGCTAGTTGAGGACAGAAAAGAATTAAGGCGGGCAAAACACATAATGTCTCAACTGCTTTAGCTCAGGCAAGATGTACATCACGTCGATTCACATGTCATGGGCCAAAGCAAGTCACACGAATCAAGACAATGACAGTGAGCAAGGATGCATACTTTGCCACGGGAGGAGCATGGATAACATGACAACTTGACCCAAGATAGGCAGCGAGGTAGGGTAGTATTTGGGAACAGTAAATCAATCTACCATGCACAGGGGGAGAAACCTAGGAACATTCTTACTAAGATGGTACAATGGTTAGTCTTGAATGGTATAAACATGTTTGTTTGTTTTCGTTTTTTTTTTTTTTTTTTTTTTTTACTTTTTATTAGATGGTGCTACACCTTTACATTTCCCAAAAATTATGTGACTATTTTTATAATTGAGAAAAGAAAAGCATTCTATTTAGAAAGAACATAAATTATAAGTCAAAGAGTTAGGTGTTTTCCACCTCTGCTTCACGGATGAGGAAATTTGAGTCCAGGGGAAGCTGTGCCCTTTTCATGAGTTGTAAGTAGGATTTACAAACTGTATTTCATTTCCAAAATATTTTAAAATATATTTTTAAATTTAATCTTTGCTTAATCTCACATAAGAATTGTTATTATCTATATTTTATTTCCAAGAGGAAAAGAGGTTCAGAGATTTTTTTAAATAAAACTTCCGTGACCAGAATTGGAAAACTAGGTATTTTAGACAATGGATTCTGACAGACATTTAGACTATGCCCTTCTGAAATGCTACAATGTTTCTCACTTACATACAAATTAATAATACCATCTCATGTTTACGGACATTTACTACATTCTAGACAAAACACTAAGTTTCCACCATGTTCAGTGAAAACTCTTCTTTTTCCCCCATATTCACACCACACTCTTAGAATATACCATAATATCAATCCAGAAATAAGTATAAATAACTCAAATGCTCAAATGTAAACTACATTTTTCTTAGAACTTCAACTACTATTTGAATAAAAGAAAGCAACCTTAACAAAATACAAGCATAAAAAATACAAGCATAAAGATGTTAGTAAAAAGCAAGAAAAAGTGGCAAGAAATTCATATGAGATTATGCTTTGGGGATGCCTTCCTTCTGCCTTTAGCTGTGCCAAAGACCTGTCATTCTTATATAGTCCATTATCAATGAAGTCCCCACGTTCATGACCCCTCTTTAAAAACACCATTCTTCATGAAAGTATATTTTCACTAACTTCTTCCTGGAAGGGATTGATACAGGGCTAAAACTGAGAGAAGAGTTAGGGATTTTTCAAATGTGCTTTACAGATGAAGAAAGTCCAAAGGAAACTGTGCCCTTTTCATTAGCTATAAGTAGGACTTGTAAACCGCATTTTGTTTCTAAAATATTTTTAGATATTTTTAAAAACTTAATCTTTGATCAATCTTACACAAGAATGGTTATCTTCTGTTTTATTTACAAGAGAAAATGAGGGTCAGAGATTTTTAATGGACTCCCATGACGAGAAACAGAAACCGTGCTTTTTAGACCATGGATCATGTACTCTTCTGAAATGCAAGAATACTTCTTGTATACAAATTAATAGTAACATCTAGTATTTATGGACACATACTACATCTCAGACTAGGTTGATGGACATGTCTGTGTGTTTGTGTATATTTGTGTGAGAGAAAGAGGGAGAGAGAGACACAGAGAGAAAGACTGCTGTTAGTACAACAAAGAAGGGATGTCTCTACCTACTTAAGTTCAGCAGGCTTGGAGAAAACTAGGAAATAGACATTAAAGTTAGTAAAAAACCAAAATATCAGAGATTCAGAGAGCCAGATTTTATGCTAAAGTCTTCAGAAAATGGAACGAGTCAGTTGGTCAGTGGTGACAAAATTCCTTTTTAACACAGCACATAGGTCCTGCCAGGATGCTCCACCTGGCCTTCATTTTCACCTTGTCCCTTCCTTCCACACCAACTGCTAACTTAAACATCTTTATATCCTGCAAAAAAGTCAAGGGCCCAGTTTCCATCCCAGGTCCTCTTTGTATGATAGAGATAATAGTTCTAATTGTGTTTATCATCTCTCTTAATTCAATTTATTCAAAAAAATTCTGTGAATTTCATACTGAATATATGGTGCTATTATCCTTTACATCTGATAACATTTAGCTTGTCCTCAGCTACCCTTAGAATCTTTCAGGAATATAGACACACACAGAATGTGTTGGGATCCTAGGCCATTTTCTTCACCCATTTACTTCTTATGGTGGAAGGAAATATAAAAGATTCCATTTTGGAATGGATGAGTTTCATTTCTAAAAAAAAAAGTATTTTGTATTCAAATATTTTCACTTATATCAGAATAAAGAAAATAGCAAAAATATTTAAAATATGTAACAGAAATAACATTATTCTTGCGTTTTTACTTTTTTGTTCTTTGGAGAGTAATTACTATACGATGGAAAGCCATGAGAGCATCTGGCTCCTTGGCAAGTCCCAAATACAACTGGCAACCCAGAGATACTGAATGGCTGGCAGATGGTTCAGATGCTATAGATGAGCTTTCTGCTCAAGTCATCTACAACTGCCCCCATTCTTTATGTTGAATGCATTCAAATTTCACTATATATATTTATATATCTATACACACACACACATATTTTTCCTTCCTTCTAATACTGTAATTTCACATGCCTGTAATCTTAGTTGATGCCATATTTTAAAATATTTCTAAGGTATAGCATCTTTCTTAGAATCTAGATTTTACTGTATACCCACAGCAATGACACTGATAGGCAAGTTTCCACTCTTTGTACATAGTCATCACAATGGTTAATGCCTTTTCTTTGCCTCAGAGTAAGATTTTGAATGTTTTAAGACAACACCTTCCAAAAAAAAAAAAAAAAAAAAAAAAAAGCTATGTTTCATATTCCTCTAAAGACCATGGATTTGTTTTTTCTAATAAGTAATTTAGATTCCAAATCCCTGGTCCAAGATGATTGTGACCTTCTTGCATGTATGCCATGTGGAAATCACCACAGGAACAGACTGCTGAACCAAAGGCAAACAAACAGAGCTGGATTGTTGCCTTCTCATAAATCTGAACTTGCGGTCAGTGGGTAAGTGCCAAGTCATAGTGAGTTCTCAGACAGCATGCATGGCGAGCAGCTGAAGATGAGAAGGTGGTATACTCTAAATATTATTCAAAGTTTAAATTCATTAGGATCAGTAATATTTAAAGATACTCTAAATCACCTTATATAAAAACTATAATTTAAAAATATCTTACTGAAAATTTTGAAAACAAACATTTCTGTCTCATTTTGCCATGGAGATTTTAACATTCTGGTTTATTGCTTTTTTTCACTAAATCCACTTGTTTTGTACCATTTCTTATCAATTTAACTTAGAAATCATTTCTGAGACATTAGGATGCTTTTTTTTTTTTTTTTTAACACTTACTATCTCAGCAAGCATGATTTGCAGTGAGACTTCAAATAGGTATCTTTTCTTGTTTCTGGTGTCAGGACTGACCCATTAGAAGTGTGCCTATGTTAAAATCACAGTGTAGTTTACTTTTAATTTTGAAAGAAGTCTTGAATAAAGGTTTTTAATCTTACTAAATATACCAATCAACTATTTTCATGTTGACTTTCCATTTGGGGAAATAAAAGTAGAACTTGTCTATATAAATTCAATATTTGAATACATACTATACTAAACTATCCAGTAGATTTTAAATCTACTTCACTGAATGGAGACATCAAAAACTAGGTAGTCATCAGATTAGTTAGCTCACTGATTCTCAGTTTTAGTGGAACATCACATGCATGGTAATTGACTTAATTTTGAAGCATTTCACTCCATTACTGCTATGTGATTCATGAGATTATGGATTTTTGTTTTGTTTTGTTCACTGTTTTATCTCCAGTATAGAGTAGAGCAGCTGGCACATAGGTGTTCAGTAAACCAAAGTCTTTAAAGTCAAAGCTTATGAGATAAATGCAAGGTTGATAATCTGTACATATATTTTCACAGAAATTTTTAAAACTTCAGAACAATATGTTTTTTAAATTATGATGAGGAATTATTATGTGCCATTCCTGAAGTTTTAAGGTAGAATTGAAGGTAGCCTGAGAACCAAGTAATAGCGTGAGACAGAGGCTGAGAACAAGGAAACAGTGTTGGCAACACTTAGATTCCAAGAAATGGAATTATTAGCCTTGGCAGTTTAGAGTTACAACTTCTCCCTTTTAAGAAATGACCTGATACATAGTAAAAGAAACTTCCACTGGATATACTATCTTCCTTCTAACCCAGGGGAGGTATCACTGGGTAATATTTGAGATAATATTACAGATGATACGGGGATCCCTGGGCGGCGCAGCGGTTTAGCCCCTGCCTTTGGCCCAGGGCGCGATCCTGGAGACCCGGGATCGAATCCCACATCGGGCTTCCGGTGCATGGAGCCTGCTTCTCCCTCTGCCTCTCTCTCTCTCTCTCTCTCTCTCTCTCTCTGTGACTATCATGAATAAATTAAAAAAAAATATTACAGATGATACTCCCAGAACAGACTCTTTGGTCTTAACCTATATATATTATATACTATAATTCTATAATACTATATACTACATATAGTATATATAGGTCTTATAATATGCAAATTTTTTTTTTTTTTTTGTGAGTGTGGTAAAGATGGGGCTTGGGGTGAAGACAGCATTTGGGGATGTTTTGGGATTGGAGACATTGGATGTTTTATGGAGGTCGATGACTTAAGGAGTGTTTAAGGGCTTGGTTAAATTAGTAGATTTGGGTATTTAGAAATTTGAAGAAATTGGTTGGCTAATGGAGGATAGTAAACTTGGAAATGAGGCTAGACGTCTGTCAGGTGAAATAGAGAAGGCTATGAATTTTTTTGTTCCATTTACATTGGTTAGTTACATAGGGTAGGCTAAACTTGTTTAATTTTTGCACTTGATGGATGCAGGGTAGGGGTGTTCCATTCAAAACTGTGTATTTAGGAAAGCACCCAACCCTTTCCTCATGGAAGAATGTGGTACATGTAGCTAAGATCATCATTCCTCTTCTCCCTAGTCCTGTTCCCAACCCAGTTTGGGGGCGATAATAAGATCAAGGGATCCAAAGCAAGGAGAGTGACAAGGTAGAGAAAGAAGAGGCAAAGAACTAGGTGAGGGAGCGAGGACCAAGGAAACACAGCAGGGAACAGTAAGTAGGAGCGGGGAGCAGTGATACCAATCAGAGAAGAGAGCTTGGAACAAAGTGAGAGGGGCAGAGAAAAGAGAGAATTAGCAAGGAACAGAACATTATATTCTATAATTCTTTGGAATTATACTTATAATATACATATATAATAGAATATAGAATTCTATACTATTATATATACTATATAATACTATAATATAATGTATAATATATATAGGTCTTATACTATATATACTATATTTCTGTAACACTATATATATATTATATTCTATAATTATTTGGAATTATACTATAATTTCAGATGGGGTTGGCTGGCCTAACACAAAGGAAGAGAAACCTTTATGGAACTGGTTTAATCTCTGTTCCACAAATTATAAAAGTCTCTAAATGATCTAGGAACCAAGAATTTCTTGGATTAAATTCTATGGTCATCCACTATGGACAGTTAATAGGAAAGATAACTGACTATTATCCTGTTCTTAAACCAAGGAAAGATATGCTTTGAAGGTTGCATCAATCAAATTCTTCTCGGGGAAACAGAAACTAGGTGAAGTATTTAAACAGGGAGCTTAATTTAGAGAATTGGTTTAAGAGGTATTGATTGCAAGTCCAGAGAAAGCAAATAGGTACATTGCTGTAACATAGCAATCAAAATTTGTGGAAGCAGCTAAAAATCCATGGAGTTTGAAAAACAAGGAATTATCCAATCTGAGAAACGTGGAGGAAAAGCACCTTGGAGCTTGGATTCTAAGAAGAGACCAGTGACCAGCTACTTCCAGCACCCCAGGAACTTAAAGAATAACAACAAAGCCTAGAGATTTAGGCCCCTGGGAAGGAACTGCCACTAAGCTGGTGCAGGTGGTTGAAAATTAAAACCAACTGCTTTTTCTGAAGATGAAGTTCCATTAATGCTAGCAAATTCAACTGGAAACAAGGAAGAAGGACAAAGTAAGTCTCTTCTTTCCACCTTTGAGTATGAGTCAACCTCTAGTATCTCTCATTAGAAGAACCTAATAGGAAGCCAGCTAATTCAAAGAAAATTAGATGATAGTTCCAGCAACAATGCAACATCACAAAACAGACTAAAGATGAATGAATTTGGTGCTTAAAGGCAATAGCTTCATAACTGGTACAATTTTGAAGCTTACATTTGGCATTTTCTTCTATTTATCTTGGAAACAGCCCTAAAACAACAAGGAGAACAATAATACTAATCCCATTTTCAAAGACATAACAAGTAAACAAATAACCAAATAGATGGAAAGTTTCACCAAACCGGTGATTTCAGTAGATAAGGGAGAGTTTGCTTTTAGTTGAAGTTCTCAGGAATATCTGACAAACTAAGGTGAGGCTAACCATTTCGTTTACCTTCAACATTGATAAATTCCCTAGAACTGAAAAAATAGTCTTGGAGGAGTTGGATGAGGAAATTACTCAGGCCACACTTACATGAATCAAAATAACCAGGTGTCTAAAAGAGCCTTATGAAGACGAGTTGAGTGAGACTTAAATAATGAATACTGCTTCACATCTGCGTCTGACTATAAGGGGAGTAGTAAATGCTTAACAAAAACAAACAAAAAAACCCATGTTCTCCCTGGGAATAAGGACATGGTCTTACTCTTCCTGATCAGATACAATGGATCCTCGTCAAGAAAGTTCACCTTATTCAGATGATTAACCAAAAAGGAACCAGCACAGTATATTTACCAAAAGTGGGCAAAGAAACCAGTAAAGAAATACATGAAAGATAATTCTTTAGTAAAAGAGTGATTTCATGAAACAAATAGAACTTGTGACCACTTACATTAATATGAATCTAAATAAATTTTGAAGTAATATAACTTACAAAAAGACCATCAAGCACAGATATAGGACTCAGAAAGTTTAAGGTGTAAGGAAAGGCAAAAAAGGAAACTTTTAAAAATAAAGGTATATTTAAAGGTCTTGAAAAAATAATAAAACCAAATAGCTGAAAATGAAGTAAGGGATTTAGATGGTAGACAACAGAAAAGAAGGAAGGGAACAAAATTAAATACAAATGCATTTGTTTAAAAGTATTAGAGAAAAATGTCAGCTACTGAATATGGTCAAATTCCAAAATGCACATTATCGATTTTCTCAAAGAAGAAACTGAAATAATTAAACAGAAGTTAATAAATGTAATTAAAGAAAATATTTACAGAGAGAAAAGATGACTTAGATTCACAGATTAAAAAGACATATCATGGGGATGCCTGGGTGTCTCAGTGATGGAGCAACTAATTGTCTTCATTCAGCTCAGGTCATGATCCTGGGGTCCTGGGATTGAATCTCATTATCAGGCTCCGTGCAGGAGCCTGCTTCTCCCTCTGCCTGTGTCTCTGCCTCTCTCTCTCTCTCTCTCTCTCTCTCTGTCTCTCATGAATAAATAAATAAATCTTTAAAAAAAAATAGAAAGACACATAATGGCCCTAGTAAATTAGGCTTAGATAGTCAGTACTAGCATACATACTCACAAAATTACTGAATTTCAAAGAATTCTGTTTGATTAAAAAGGCAAGAAAATCAAGTTACATGAAGTGGAAAATTCAAGCTGGCTTATACTATTTTAGAGCAACATTCAATGACACAGTATAATGGAATGATTCCATAAAAATATCCAAAAAAAGAAAGCATATCCCAAGTATTTTGAGCCCAAACCAGCTTTAGTTGTAATATAATAGCAAAGAATATTTTTTAACATACTAGAAACCAGGAATAATTGTTACTGAAACCTATCTTAAAGAATTTAAGTCATTACTTTTTTTAAACCTCCTAATAATTTGAGGTAAATATGGATGGAACTTTATTTAAAAATTAAGGCTTAGAAATGTGGATAATAAGTATAGTTTCTTAAGCCAATCCAAGATTTGCATATTTAGCTAAATTGGAGGAAGAAGGGGAAGAGAAACTATAAATTAGTAAACTGATTATATCTTACAGATGAAGATAAAAGATAAGTAGATAAATGAAACAAATAAACTCTAAATACATTTAATAATACAATATATGCTTAAAGTAATATAATCATCCTAAATAGCATGAAGGAGGCAGAAGGAGAGGAAAGGTGAGGGATGTTAACTTCCATTTTTGCCATTAGAAAGATTCAATAGATAATTTTTTTTTTTTTAAGATTTTGTTTATTTATTCATGAGAGACACACAGAGAGAGAGGCAGAGACATAGGCAGAGGGAGAAGCAGGCTCCATGCAGGGAGCCTGATGGGGGACTCGATCCCAGGACTTCAGGATCACACCCCGGGCCAAAGGCAGACACTCAATCGCTGAGCCACCCAGGGATCCCTCAATAGATAATTTAAAAAAAAAGCACTATAGGAGTCAAGTGTGCAAGGTTATGGATGCAAAATAAATATAAGGAATAAATATGAACATTCAAATTATGAGAAGAATATACATGTATGCATGCACTCATTAGGAAAACACGCTAGTAAAACTCTTTGGTGCCATGAAAATAGAAAGGCCAATAACATATGACAAGTCAAAGAACACAGGTAGACGACCTACTAATAAATGAAAATAGATTTTAAAACTATTAAAATAAAAATTCATTATTTTATTTTATTTATTTTATTATTTTATTTTATTTTATTATTTTATTTTATTTTATTTTTATTATTTCATTTTATTTATTTTATTATTGGAGTTCAATTTGCCAACATATAGCATACACCCAGTGCTCATCCCATCAAGTGCCCCCCTCAGTGCCCATCACCCAGTCACCCCCACCCCCTGCCCACCTCCCTTTCCACCACCCCTTGTTCGTTTCCCAGAGTTAGGAGTCTCTCATGTTCTGTCTCCCTCTCTGATATTTCCCACTCATAAAAATTCGTTTTAAATAATACTACTTCTATGGTGCTAAGCTATAGTAATAATAGTACTAAAAATGTGGCATTTACTGTTTTAAGTGCTATTCTTCATCTGATCCTTCTTTTTTTTTTTTATGAAATCAAGTAAACAAACAAAACCAAACAAAGAAAAAACTTTTATGATATGTTATTTTACTCCTGTTTTTAGAGATGAAGACTGGGGCACAGTGAGGTTAAGTAAATTGGACCATCACACAGCAGATGAGTGGCAGGAAAAGACAAAGAGGCAGCATACAAGCAGCATATAAACAGTTTTTCTACAAAGTTCAGTCTTTTATTTTTACTATTAGAATGTATAAATTCGATTTTTGCCAGTGTTCAATTTTATAATTTTTCACTAAACATAGAATATCTGTATATACATAAACTTAGTATGTTATTTTCTGTGTCTACCTAATGGATACCATGGATTTTATGCAATTACAGTAAATTTTAAGATTTCCAATATATTTTGGATATACAATTTTTTTTAACAAAGTAACCTTCTAATATTGTAGATTATGGAAATAAAATCATGCAAAATTGATTTTGATCTCTTAAGATTGATCTTTACAACTAAATATATTTTGGAAAAAGAAGTGATATCCATATTTGTAATCAGAGTACATTTTCTTAACTGACAAACTACATTATCTTTCATAATACAAAATCCCAATCTGAGCTTTGTGCATGTCACACCTATGAGCAATTCATCTAAAAATAAATAAATAAATAAAATAATAGACTAAGTTTTATGGGGTATATGAAAGCAAAAAATTTCTGAGGTCATGATCTTCCTGAATTGAAGATTGAATTTAGAAAAAAAAAGTTACATGAGATAAAGAATTATGCATTAATGTGTTTATTTAAAAGATGATTACTTAATTTTCAGGAATTGTGTTCACCAATTTTAAACAAATACAGCTTCTACTAAATTGTATAAACTTAAGGTTAAATACATTATATTCAGAATAAAGGGCAAGTGCCTGCCTGCCTAGGCTGCTGTGGCAGGAGCCACTTCAGGGTGGCTCAGCAGGGAGCCTCCTTCTCCCTTTCCCTCTCCCTTTCCCTTTGCCTGCTGTTCCTTCTGCTTGTGCTTTCTTTCTCTCTCTGTCAAATAAATAAAATCTTAAAAAATAATAATAATCAAACTCAGAAGCAGATAATGGAATAGTGGATGCCAGAGGCTGGGGGAGGGGGAAACAGGGAGGTCTTAGCCAAGGAATACAAAGTTTCAGTTACACAGGATGATGAGTAAGTCCTAGATCTGTACAGCATACTATGGATATCTAATGTTTAATACTATAATATTTAATACTATAGCACACAAAATACTATACTATATACTTAAAAATTGGCTGAGAACAGCTCTTCTGTTAAGTATTTGTATCACAAAACAATAATAATGATAATAGTAATAATTAAAAATAGGAAATAGGAAGAAACTTTCGGAGATGATGGATGTTTATGGCATAGTTTTGGGTCATGGTTTCACAGATGCATATTATCTCCAAACACACAAAGTTGTATATATTAACCATGTACAGCTTTGTATACATCAAAAATTTTTTTTAACTATGTTATGCAAATAAGGTTCTTGATGACTATATAATCTTTATTAGTTAAATAAAAATATAACCCATTGCTATATGTATATATATATATATACACATAGAGATGTACATATACACATATTTTATCCTACTTCACATCATACACAAAATTAAAGTAATATCTAAAAGCTCAATTCAGAAAATGAATCCAAAGACATAGAATAAAACAGCACATATAGAATACATATATATATATATATATATATATATATATATATATATATTCTATACAACTCAATAAAGGACCAAAAACACAAAAACAAACAAAAAGAACACCACCAACAAGAACAAATTAAAGGTGGGTAAAAGACTTAAACAATCACTAAACTACTGGACCTTAGAAATGTCATAAACAGATAACAGGCACTTTGCATCATTAGTCACGGAAGAAATACAAATTATAACACAGTGCCATTTCAGACTTCCGGAATTGCTAAAATTAAGAAGACTGACAAAACAAAATTGTTGCAAGATTATAAAGCAATTACATTTTTTCATAATTTGTGAGAATGTGGAATTCTACAACTACTTTGTACGTTTGTTTTGCTACTTCTTTATAATTACACGCTTACCCTCTGACATAGTAATTATATTCCTAAATATTTACCCAAAAGAACGAAAACACTCACAAAATTATTATAGAAGAAAATCCATAGCATCTTAAACAATAACAGCCCCTAATTAGAAATATCCCAAATTTCCATCACCAGGGAAATGAATAAACAAATTATGAAAAAAAATTATCTATGTGTACTAGTAGACATGTTATACACGTATACGTGTAGTGTATGTGCTCTCTGTATAATATATAGGAACAAACTGCTATACACACATGGATGGATTATGAAAACATTAATTTAAATAAAGAAGCCTGACCCAGAGGATGGCATAACCTATAGAGAAGGTGAATCACTGTGCTATACGAAAGTAATAATTGTCTCAACTACATGTGAATTTAAAAATGGTTAAAAAAAAGAAGCCTGACCCTAAAGAGTACAGACTATGATTCCATTTACATGAAGTTCAACAATTGGCCAAATGAATTAATGGGGACAGAAATCTGAATGGAGGCTGCATTATGATGACCGGGGAAGGACTCACTTCATTAACAAGTTCCATCTCTGGCTAACAGACACCACCTATGACTTGATAAAAGGCTGAATTACACAGGTATATATATTTGCCAAGACTCACCAGATCCTGTATAAGAAAGACCTACACAAAAATTATGCCCTGTTTGTTGCAACCAATTGAACTGATCTCTGTGACTTCAGACTTTCAGCATTTCAAACCTATTTTCTACAGCAATACCACAGTGAGATCTTTAATTACAAACCTTATCTGTTAAAACAGAAAAAAAAAAAAAAAAAAAAAAAAAACTATTTCCTACAACATGGTTTCACTCATACACCTTCTAATTAGGATTCCCTGATAATAGGCCAATTTCTGCACGCTCCGGCCTTTGTGACACTATACCATGTCTCCCACTTGTGTTTAAAGATGGAAAGCTGCCTGCAGTCCCAGCATTCTCTATGATGCTTTTCACCTGTGTCTTTACTCACATGGTTTCTTGGGTCTGGAACTCCTTCTTCATTTAGCTTTTTTTTTTTTTTTTTCATCTTAGGACTCCTAAGTCAGGAGTCAACTTCTTGAGAAAGTCATTCTTATCTCTCAATGAATTAGAGGGTCATGACTATCCTCCCAGGGTGTCTGTGTCACCCAGTATACCGTAGATTATAGAGGGAAAAAAACATATCTTATTTTCATGTATAGAATTCCTACTGTGACTAGTCTCTTCTCATAATAAAAAAAAATGAATTAAACTTGCTCCCTTTGATTGCCTAGATGCTTCCTGTCCAACATCCACATCATGTCATGCAAAAAGGAAAGTCACTGACCTTACCATTGCTGCTCCTCTCAGTCATACAATATAATCTTTTATATAAAACATAAATGCCAGGAACAAATATTGGCCTTCTTTTCCTCTTCATCTATGGTTACGTTAAGGGAAAACATTCTCTGACCTTAAATGTACTCTGATTACTGCAAGGACTCTTCAACACCCTGAGTAGCAGGTGTCTCAAATTGTGCATACTGAAAAAAAAAAAAATCTTACTATGAGCACCCCTGCAAAGCCTACGTCTCACACAGGATTCTCCATTTTCATAAAGCATACCACCATTTATCCCATTTCCAGCCGCAAAATATAGGAGTCATGGGGAATCCCTCGCTTTGCCTCTACCTAACATGAGATCCATCTTCAAGCCCTCCAGGCTCAAGTTTCAAAATCAGAATCAAACAACTTATCACTAAGTCCATCATGACTTCTTCAGTCCAAGCCAGCTACCATCTTCTTTAGTTGAAACCATAGCAATAGCTTGGTTCTTATACTGCCACGCTTGCCAACACCCACCAAAACCACACACATTTTATTCTTTGGAAAGCAGGTGAAGTAATCTTTGTAAAACATATATCCTATTTTGTCCTTCCTGTGCTCAAGACTATTTGGTGACCCACAAGGCCTTACATGATCTGCTCTCTGCTTAGCTTGCTGGCTTACTTTTCTTTCAACTTCTGACCCAACTCACGCCTCAAAAATACACAGGTTTTATGGCTACACTTTATTAAATTCCACCCGGACATTTTTTGCATAGACCTTTCTCACTTTATTGTAGTTTTGTTGAAATGTTATTTCCTCAAAAAAATATTCTGTGTAATCTATCTGAAACAGCTCCTCCCAAGCTTAATTTGTCTTTTTCTTTTTTCTATTTCTTTTTTGGGGTAGTGGGCAGGGGAAAGAGGGAGAAGCAGAATCTTAAGCAGTCTCCATGCCCAGCACGGGCTTGATCTCACAATCCTGAAATAATGACCTGAGCAGAGATCATGACCTGAGTCAAAATCAAGAGTTGGACAATTGACTAGCCATGCAGCCACTCCTGAAGCTTAATTTTCTGACCACTCTTAAATATAAAATTATATTATATGCTTTATGGTGTATTTTATGCTCTCAATTCAGATTGTGGGCTTGAGGCCAAACTCTTAGCCTCCTGTGCTTTCCTGGATATCCAGCATTAGAGTATGGCATTATTATTTTATTATTTTTTATTTTATTTTTATTATTATTATTTTTTGAGTATGACACTTTTAGAAGAAGGTCAATAACTTCACCTTGTCATTACTTTGAACCAGTCTGACCCCCCGCCCAGTCATGTATATTTCTTCAGAACATTTTTTATTATACTTTATATTTCTAGTCTATCTAGAAAATCACTGTGATAACTTTTAATGACTTCAATCACTTAGTGCTCATAGTTCATTTTAAAAATCATTGAAAGACAAACTCTATAAGAAACACAATTCTTTAAAAATTTTTCTATAAGATCTCAAACTATATTAACCCCAATATAAATAATGCATTGTTTTCCAACACAAATTAAAAAATAAAAATGCATTAAAAAACATGTTAAAATTGGATCTAAAATGGAAGTTAAATAGATATTAAAAGCAAAAGTTTTGGAGATACTACCTCTAACATTGCCTTCTTTAGATTCCCAATAACATTTTTCCAAAAATAAACATCAATACTAGTTTGTTTTAAATATGCTTCCATAATCTTTTCTCATAAAAATTCTTCATTTATGAAAACTAACATGCATTTATTTTTACACAAAGAGGGCTTGTACAAGTAAAACATAGTCTCTTCACTATTTCTTTTTAAACATCCATACTTTGCTGATTCTTCATCTCTTGAATATTGATCCACCTTAGTCTTCAAAAGAGGTCAAAACATTTATGTAGTATTTTATTTAATTTTAATAGGGTGTTACATATCATGCAAATGGTACATAATGGGATGGTAATTTTTTATGTTTCATCTTTTGCTAAAACAGAATGCAATACTGACCACCTCTATTATTTTTGCACAGACACATTAGCGTATGTGTACAATAAATCAGTGGAGTGTATGTGCATTTCCCATGTGGACATTTATTTTTATGTGAATGATTTTCACATTGCATAATACTAAACCTGATTGTTGCTTTGAATGATGAAAACTTTTTTTTTTTAAATTGCATGTGTATTTGACAAGTTCTTATGTTTTTGACCTTTCACTATATGAACTGCATGTCCTTGTCCATTTCATTATTGAATGTTGCATCTTTACTGATTTCTAAAAAAGCGTATATTTGTTTGAAATAGGTGATTGAAATATTTTTCCTGTTGGGGAGACTGGGTGGCTCAGTCAGTTGGCTAAGCTCAGGACTCTTGGTTTTGGCTCAGGTCATGATCTCATGTGTCATGAGATCCATTGCCAACTCTGACTGTGGGCTCAGCAGGGAGTCTGCTTAAAGATTCTCTCTCTCCCTCTGCCCCCTCCCCTTAAATAAATAAATCTTTAAAAACAAAAAAGAAAAAACATTTTCCAAGTTTTTTCTTTCTTGCATATTTTTATGATTTGTTTCTATCTAGAAAATTCCCACTAACAATATTTTTAGTTATTTTGTTATTTTTTTCTTTTATAATTTCAAGGTTTGGCTTCTGTTTAGAAATTAGCATTTCCCTCTTCCTAACATATAAAAGTAGATTCTCCAATGTTTTCTTCTAGCACTTTTATGGTTTCATTTTTAGCTTCTGAATTACTATCCACCTGGCATTTCATATTGTATAAGGAATGAGGAGGGCATCTATCTATATTTTTTGTTTGTAATTCTATCATGAACCAGAAGACTGAACTCATGCATTAAAACAACCAATTTCTTTCTCCTCCCCAGTTTGAAGTGGCCAGATATTCACCTCTGAATCCATATAGGAATTTGGATTTATCTCATGTCCTATGTTCTATTTCATTGATCTTGCTGTAAAATCACAAGGTGATTGGAAATGCTTTAAGATTCAATTGCAGGGATCCCTGGGTGGCGCAGTGGTTTAGCGCCTGCCTTTGGCCCAGGGCGCGATCCTGGAGACCCGGGATCGAATCCCATATCGGGCTCCTGGTGCATGGAGCCTGCTTCTCCCTCTGCCTATGTCTCTGCGCCTCTCTCTTTCTCTCTCTCTCTCTCTGTGACTATCATAAATAAATAAAAATTAAAAAAAAAGATTCAATTGCATATCTGACATGAGGAAATCCAAATATCTATTAACTTTTCTTCTATAAATTTGCTTTTAGATTATTTTTACATATTTATTTTTGATATATTCCTTAGAATACACTTTGTCTAGTTTAAAAATTTTAAAGCCTGTCAATATTTTTATTGTAATCACAACGTAGTTTCAAGTTAATTGAGGGAGAGACTATAACTTCATAAAACCATCACTGTTGTCAAATTTTAATTCATTATAATCAACATAGTTAAACACTGCTCTATCAATACACCTACAAGTTTAGTAGGTGCAATGGGAGGACTCTAAAATGTAGGAAAATAAAGTATTCAACCGTATGAATAAAAATCTCAGGTAAATAAATATACCTGAACTTCAACTTATATAAGCACATCATGGGTGTCATCCAAATGTTTTTTATATCCTCTATTTCTTCTCAAACTGATTAGTATTAACTTCTAGATTTTGAAAGATCAATGTAGTTGAAGTCAACACTTGATTTAAGATTCACATCGAGCACTAGTGGACTATTTTCCTTAATATTTCTGTCTTCAGTCTTATAAGAATTTGTATTTCATGAATCATTTTCACACATTATTGCATTCAATGTTTAAAATATTCTTTAGAAATTGTTAGATCAGGGATCACTATTTCTATTTATAGGCCGAATACTGAGGCTCATAGATATTAAATATCTTGCTCTGAGGCAAAACTTAACAGTAGCTCAACTGGAAAATTATTCTAGTCTTCTGATTCCTAGTTCAATGTAGCTATATCAGTATTAAAAATTTAAAAGTCTGTACCTCAAAATAATTTTCATTACACTCAAATGTTCTCAGGGTGTGTGTGTGTGTGTATGTGTTTGTGTTTGGGCTTGGTTTGGGAGATATTTATATGTTGGTAAGAAAATATGAAAAATTCGTATTGGTGAGGAATTATAACCTTGAAAAAGTCAAGAGTAACCAAAATATTATTTTGTGGATCTATATCCCCAAACTTCATTTTTTTCTCTTTAGTCAGGCAATATGAAAATCTGCTTTTCTTTTTAGTCTAGAGAGGTCTAAGGAGTTTCCTTCTACTTAAGCTTAAAAGTTATAACCAGTATAAGAATAAAAGACTTCTCCATTCCAGAAGAAACAGAATAAAATAAATGAAGTGTGTTTGCCCAATAAGAGAAATTGGGAGAAGTGGGGGAAACTGCCGTGCCTTTAGCCTGTTAATGTCACTACAGTGTCCATGTGTCCTGTAATTCCTCTTTTAAAAAATTCTCCATCCTTTGAAAAATCTTTGCTGAACAGTTGACTCAAACCTGAGAACTCTGATTCTCCTTGTGAAGGGAGAATTCTGGGAACTTGCTGGTAATCATCCTTTGGGAGGAATAAAGACAGTAGAAGTAATGATCCTTGAAATCTAGTACAACAAATCACAGAAAATTGTCTCAGTGAGTTTATGAAGAAATGGAATGTTATTTAGGGCAGCTCTAGAGAAAGGATAACTTATCACCTCAAAAGCCAGGACTCATTTCTCCCCACTCCAGTTACTTTCTTTTGATTGAAACTTTCTTGGTCATACACTCTTACTTCTCTCTATTCTCTGCTAACAGTATATGATTTTAGTGTGGCCTTGGCATCTTTTACTTTATGGTTTATACCATAAACAGCATTGTTTTAAAAAGGGCAAAGGAGAGGAAAGAATGAGAGTGTCAGAGCAAAAATTGTACCAGAAAAGTTAAGAAGGGGATGAAGATTTTATTCGAGAATACTGCAATAAGGGAAAGAGACTAGAACTCAGTCTGTGCTCAACAAACTAAAAAAAAAAAAAAAAAAAGAACTGGGGAATTTGTAAGAGTTAGCGTGGGAGGAATCATACGCTGCCCTGTTTGCTAACTGGTCTTCCTCAAAGGGTAAGTAAACTTTCTTCCATCTTCATGATAGAAGATAATTTTATAACTTGTGGCAGGGTCAAGTCAGAGGGTGGCTCCCATTCCCCCAGAGAAACTGGAAAACTGGAGCCCTGTCTTCCTTGATGATTACATTTCAAAGGGATGGTTCCTGATACTTGAGAAAGACATTTCTGGGTTTTAAACCTCACAAGAAGATTTGAAAATTTATATATCAAAGAGGAAGAGAAAAAAAATTACAATTACCAGTTTTCTAAAGCAAATGTTCTAAGACAAGGGAGGTCAGGGGCCTAAAGTCATGACGAAAACCTGTCTAACATGTATCTTTCAGTCAAAAATTTATTCTTCAGTCAAAAGGCATAATCTCTTATGGATGTAAATCTATCTAAGTGTGTTAGTTTCCTGGCGATTTTTTCAAGCATTGATTCAGGGCAAAAGTGTAATTTCCCTATCTGGATTCATGGAACTTACATTGCGTACTATTATCTTAATATAACATATGTCTAAGAATTATATTTATCTTCCTCTGGGATATCAGATTTTATGTATGGAATCTCTTGGTGAAAAGGTAAAGAAGTGCTCAGGAGATAGTATATAGCAATCTAGGAGAAGTTCCTGCATTTTGCACACTTGAAATGGAAACACTGGAAGTGTTGTTTCATTATTTCTAGTTCTTATCTGTCTATACTTGGCATCTGTACCACTCCTGAGATTGCATTAGCTAGTAACTGACTAAGTGTTACTGTTGGGTAGAAATTTCACATTAATCCTTGTATAGGATGCTGGACTTTCCTGTGTCTAGGCTAAGGATGACAGCTTTGGAATCAAGTCTAAAAGACTTCTACAATCTAAGCATGATTGCTATTAGTGTAAGAACTTACCTATTTGGAAGGGATTATGGTTTAGGTAGCCTTTCAGAGTAGTAGCTAATTTTCTCAAATGCAGTTCAAAGAGAAGGATATTCAACACCCACTGAGAAGGGTGAAATTTCTTGAAATAAATAATTAATCCTGGTGGTTTAAAACATAAGGCCACAGAAGAGAAAGTGGTTATGGAGTCTCCAAAGTAAGACCTGGGGATAGTAAGGGATATATTGGGCTTGGGGACACTAGTGCTAAATGGCCTAGAAGATCTACGTTCTAAAGAATAAGGTAAGGGAACACAGTGACATCAAAAAGGGTAATAACATTTGTAGTATAGAGATCCTAAAAGGTGAAGAGAGAGAAAAGAAAGCAGAAATTTTACTTGAAGAATAGCTGAAAACATTCAAAGGAAATTGATATACAGATCCAGGAGGCACAGAGAGCCCCCAACAAAAGAAACCCAAAGAGAAAAAAAAAAAAAAAAAAAAAAAAAAAAAAAAGAAACCCAAAGAGGTCCACACCAAGACACAATGATTAAACGGGATAAAGAGAGGTTTTTTTTTTTTTTTTTAAAGATTTGATTTATTTATTCATGAGAGACAGAGAGAGAGAGAGAGAGAGAGAGAGAGCCAGAGGCAGAGAGAAAAGCAGGCTCCATGCAGGGAACCTGACATGGGACTCGATCCTGGGCCTTCAGGATCATGCCCTGGGCTGAAGGCAGCACTAAACCACTAGGCCACCGGGGCTGCCCCAAAGAGAGAATTTTGAAAGCATCAAGAGAAAAAAAGAAGTTATATAGAAGCAAAACTCCATAAATCTATCAGTTGATTTTTCAGCAGCAACTTTGTAGGTCAGAAGGGAGTGGCATGATATACTCACAGTGCTGAAAGGAAAAAACAACCTGCAGCCAAGAATACTCTATCCAGCAAGACTATCATTCACACTGAAGGAGACATAAAGAGTTTTCCACACAAACAAAATTCATAAGAGTTCATCACCATGAAACCAGACTTACAAGAAATCTTAAAGGGAATACTTTGAGTGGAAAGAAAAGACCATAGTCTGGAGAAAGAAAAGTATGAAAGGAAAAAACTTACAGGTAAATAAAAAGATAGTGAAAGCACTAGATTAATCACTTATAAAACCAGTCCTGAGGTGAAAATACAAAAGCAATAAAATCAACTATATGTAAAAAACATCAGTTAAGGCATTCACAGAATAAAAGTATATAAAGTATAGTATCATACATATAAAATAAGGGGGGTAAAAAATCAGTGCTTTTAGAATGGGTATAAACTTAAGTGACCATCAACTTAATAAGACTGCTAGTTGAATAAGATGCTATAAATGAGCCTAATGGTAATCATAAAAAAAATCTACAACGATTTGGAATCATAAACTGAATTTGAAACTATTGTATTTTCTTTCAGAGGAACTGCTAATCAAAATCAGAATGAATACATGAATTACAGCTCCTCACAAGAAATTTGGAGTGTACTCTGGAATGGATCACCTAGGAAGACATATTTAAGAATAATTATATGAAACTGATCCATTTATTATAATGTGGAAGAATTTTAAGCTGGATTTAATTTTTTAAGTCCAGACATAGCTATATACTCATTGAAATTAAAAGATTAATGTTGCCAGTTTTTTTGAAAAAAAAAAAAACCTCCAGAATAAAAAAAAAAATAGTAACATGAAAAATTCACACATTCATTTATCAATAAATTTATTGAGCACTTACCAAGTATAAACCAATAAGTAAAAATGTGCTGGGTTCTATTGCCTATTAAAGATTTTATAATTTCTGCTTTTAAGACTTTATACTCTGCTAAAGAAAAGAGTAACATTTTCTAACTATACATCATACAATTTATAATGTAAAATATATGATGTTTGTAAATATAAAGACAATTGTATTTATCATAGGAGTGTTTTCTTACATATATTTTTGGAATAAATAAATAAATAATTAAATAGTTCAAAGCTCCTGCCAGAGAATAAAATGAATTTCATTTCTTATTACAGAGATAGAAAGTAAAATATATATATATATATAATTTTTAAAATACACAATGCACTTTGGTTTATATTGAGTTATATTAATTATTTTTTATATTTAAATAATATAGCCATTTAATTGAAAAAATAAATTGATCCAGCTAAAATTTAGTTACAGCATTTTGAAAAAAAATGGTACCATGAAAGCACTTCCAATATTTCTAATAATATGTCTAGCACAAAATTAATATTCTAAGTTCCAAAATGCAATACATGTTGCCATGTAACTATTCAGGTTGGTTTTTCAGCACTGGGTAGAGATTTTAAAAGGTATGATGCACAGATGAATCTGATTCAAAGAATTATCAGAACATTATGTCCTAAAACCAAACACTTGCAATTTGATGTTTTTTTTTTTAGTTGTAGCACATGTTCTGAGCAATCTTCATCCCATTTTTCTGAATCCTGATCAACTGTTTTTCATTCTGTGAATATGAGTAACTCTCAAATGAATATACTTAGGATATTCAACGTCATTTATTTCATATCAACCAGTTTCTTTTCCCTAGGCTAAATCTGCATTAGAGCTCAAAGCTCTAATGTGTCCATTAGATACATATGTTATAGATAAAAAAAAAATAAGTATGTTTTACATTCAAAAAATAAAAATGTCTACAAAAAACAATTTTTAAAAAATGGATGTTATGAATTTTTCAGTGTGGCTGCTCAAAAAAAAAAAAAGACATATAATACTGATGATTTTACAATTTGAAGGACATCTCAAATTACTTCCATAAATTTCAATCTAAACAGAAGTGTCAGGCCAAAGAGTCCTCAAAATCAATTATGGCATAAAAAGTACTCTTGAAATCTGTATATAAAGAGGCTCCATTTTCTAAAAGGATGAGGAAGTTAAAATTCAAAGGAAAAGCATCCACCTATCTCCAATACCCATGCTCTCTAGAGTAGTCCCAAGAAAAGGGAAAATAATGAGGTGGAAAGGAAGGCTTTACAGCCAGCAAAATTAACACATCTTGGAAATTAAAGATAGCTGCAAATTTCAGTTGGCATTCTCTCAATACTGAGCTTAGTCGTGAGTCTTCTAAATACACTCACATGCCACACATGTTAAGTGCTTTTAAAAAATCAAAGTTCATATAAAGTCTTTCAAGGTTAGAGAAAAATATTTTATTATCAATGAAAAGATCCCCGAAATAGATGTCAATGGCCCAAATCCAACCAAGATGAAAAAGAGAAATTGAATAGTATAGAGAAATCAGAATTTCGAGAAAAACTCAGAAAACATAGCTGATCTTCCTGAGTCAGGAGCATTCATTTAGGTCCCTAACACCACAGGTCTGGAGTCTGTAATCAGTTTTCTAAAACAGCTCTCAGACACTTTTCTCTTGACTCTTTTCTGTGCCTCTTTTCTTTTCTCTGACTCTAATTTATCTTGTACACTATCTCTGGATTAATCTCCTTCAGGCCCTTTCATTCTATTAGTGTTCAAAAACTACAACTCCCAATTCCTTCCTAAACAGATTTAACAGCTCCTGCTTTTTTTTTTTCCTTTTTCAGATTCCCTGCAATTTTTCTACCTCCCACTTAGACAAGACTATTTTACACTAACCCAAACATAGAACTTCCTCTAGAGCTGGTATCATCATTTATTTCACCATGCACTTGACTATCACCCAAACCTTGCTCAATTTGCTTCCTTCTTGAAAATACCATCCTCTCCTCTCCCTAGCTGAAATCCTTTCTTCCCACTCCTTAAGCATCTGCTTAGGTCCTGATTTACTGACACTTTGTATGTTTACTATTTACTTTGGTCTCTTCTGATTATCCCATCTAAATTCTTATAGAGATATTATTTGTTGGGTGTAATTTACAGCTTGGGTGTCTATTATTTTGTAATTTTCATTAACTTGCAGGGGCATGGAGTCGTAGGGCATCTCTAAGACAGTAAGCTTGGAGTCCTATTAAAAATACCAATATCGTATGCCTTAAACTTAGGAGTAAGCAAAATAATGACTCAGTGTGATGCCTAAATCCTCACTGCTAATGTGAGACAAATTTTTGAGCTCGACAAGGTTTCTGCTAAAGTGATCCACCTAATTTGTGGGGTGCCTGGGAGTCGCAACCTGCTGTTCCCCTTTAACACTAAAAAGCCAGACTGGCACGAAGGTAATAAACAAGGTTGAGAAGGTGCCTGTTTCCTATAGGCAATAAATTGGATTAGTCTGGGAGGTTCAAAAAAAAAAAAAAAAAAAACACATCATATAAAAATGGATGAAGGGGAGAGGGAGATACGGGCTTCCAGTTCTGGAATGAATATGTCAGGGAAATAAAAGGCAGAGGATAAAGTATATAGTCAATGATATTGTAACAGCAATATAATGCAAGAGATGGTAGCTACACTTGGGATGAACATAAGATATAAACTTGTCATATCACTAAGATGTACAACTGAAACTAATATAACAGTGTCAACTATACTCAAATTAAAAAAAAAACTATATATAGTATAATGGCAAACAAAATAAAAACAAGTGAAGGAATTGAGTATAAAGGCAGGATATTAGTCTTGTAGGGCTATGATAACAAAATATCACAAAGTGGGTGGCTTAGAACAACAGAAATTTATGTTTTCACAGTTCTGGAGGCCAAAGTCCGAAATTAAGGTGTCAGCAAGCCCATGCTCCCTCCGCGTATAAAATCTTCCATGCCTCTTCCTAGTGCCTGGCGGTAGCTGCTAACTCTTAACATTCCCTAGCTTACAGCTGCATCACTCTAATCTCTGCCTCTGTTGTGCATGGCATACTCTCTATGTACCTGTGTCTACACTTTGTCTTCCCTCTTTTTAGAAAAGGACTGGTCATACTGCATTACGGGCCCACTCTGCTTCACTATGACTTCATCTTAACTATACCTGCAACAACTCATTCCAAATAAGGTCACACTCCGGGGTACTGAAGCTTAGAGCTTTAATATACACTTTTGGAGGATGCAAATCAACCCATTCAACCCAGAGGCAATAAAAACTGAGGTGCAAAGTAACTCTGAATTTAATGTATGAAATATATGCTGAGAAGTTCAGCCTGTATGTAAGAAGTAGGCGACACCTTTTCCTCTAAAAATAATGAGGCTATGTGATCAACCATTTGATTCAGAGTTTGTTAAGATGTATGCCAACAAATTATAAAGGAAAACACAGAAATGGTGCATGGATCCCAAGGGAAATTTATCCTAAGGGAGCTGATGAAAGAGAATAGTGGATAATTTAGAAAACAATATTAACAATAAAACTGTCCATGATATACATGTTTTTATTAGAGCTTAATTAGATTTGCTTTTTCAAACTTATACAGTTCAGTAAAATTAATCATGAGCAGGATAAGAGTAATAATTTTGGGAAATATGATAGCATCAATATATGCAGTTCCAATGCTATGTTCTAATCAGGAAATACATATTCCTTGATTTTAGAATATATGTCATAAACTAGACCATCAAATTTAATGGATTTATATCGGTAAAAAAATATTTTTTGTAAGTTCTAAAACTTAATTTTAACCATAGAGTTCTTGAGTACTTAATTTGAATTTTTTTTCTCCAATTTTTTTATTTATTTATGATAGTCACAGAGAGAGAGAGAGAGAGAGGGAGAGACATAGGCAGAGGGAGAAGCAGGCTCCATGCACCAGGAGCCCGATGTGGGATTCGATCCCGGGTCTCCAGGATCGCGCCCTGGGCCAAAGGCAGGCGCCAAACCGCTGCGCCACCCAGGGATCCCTTGAGTACTTAATTTGAAATAGTTCTTTTGGTATGTTACTCTTAGAAGATATTATATATTGTGTGTGAATTCTAGGAATATCCTCTCTAATCTAAATTTGCACATTCAACTACTTTGAAAACACCACTGAGATGTATCACCAAAACCTAAAGATGAATATGTCCCTAAGGTAACTATTTCATCTGCCAATATTTTTATTTCCCACAGTACAGATTATTTATTTATTTATTTATTTATTTATTTATTTATTTATTCATTCATTTATTATTTATTTATTTCCCATACATTTCCTGAACTTTCCTTCATCTGCTCCAAAGAAACTGTTGGGAATAGAATACAAATTAAGCAGGAGAAAGATACTATGCAGCAAACAAGAGAAAGATTTGCGGCAGGCAGTGTGGAAAAAAGAGAGAAAGAAAGGAAATACTCTGGCAACAGTGAAAAAAAAAAAAGAAAAGAAAGGAGACAATTCTCATAGTACCTGAACTGTCTGATGCTTCAAAGGAAAGAAAAGCCCAAAGGCATGAAGGTCTATGAAACTTACCTTGCCATATTCCCATATTTGGAAAGATAATTTTTAAAATTCAAGAAAACTCATTTCACATAAACATTCATAACACAATAGAACTGTGGTTGACTTCCATACCAATTCACTCCAGGTTAAAAAAAAAAAATTATGAGCAGAATAAACATCTTACAGACAAATGAAGACATATCAAAAGAATATGATCTCCCAAAAAAGATTTAAAAACTGAAGCTTAGTATTTCAAAATAAGCCAAATAAAATTAAAATGTGAAAGAAAACATAAGAACTAGGAAAAATGAGAAAAATAAAATTATGAAAATAGGAAAGCTTGAAAATAGGCCTGCATTCTAGAATAATTAGACATAAATATTAAATAATCTTAGAAATAAAGACAAAACCAGACAATGAAAAAGAATAGTTCTCTTACATGATACAATAAAAGAAATGGACAATGAAAAATACAATAGTAAATTTTAAAATCAAGCAAAAATTAATAGAGTCACAAAATGAGGAAGTAATAGAAAAGGTAGAGAAAGTACACACACATATGCACTCCAAGTGAAAACAAAAGCAAAGAATATGTATTAAAAACTGTAATTAAAAAAATTAAAAAATAAAAACTGTTATTTAATATAACTTTCCTGAAATAAGTAAGAATTATACCTTCATATGGAAAGAAAATATCATTTCTCAAAAAGAAAAGCCCAAATCAATACATATTAGGGTAAAATTATTAGATTTAAGCTCCAAATGTTTTCATAAGTGAAGTGCTTTAAATGACTTTAATGATAAACCAAGTACTACTCAAACTATTTGAAAGCATAAACAAAGAGGAAACACCCTCTAAGTTCTTGTTATAAGGTGAGTAATATTGATTATAAAACCTGATAAAAATTGCTCCAAAAAAGAAATCTGCAAACCAACCATGCATGTAAATATCAATAAAAATCTTTGATTTGTAAATTTAATATTATTGCAATAAAGATACAGATCTTCACTTTTTCTTGAGATACAAAATTATAAGGGCTATATGAATGAACAAATAAGAATAGAGAAAACCATAAAAGGGATATTCTAGTCCCCTCTATATGAGATGTATATTATGTTCTCTATTTGTAAGATAATATTAGAAAATGAATGGAGTAAGATAGAAAATCTGGAAAGAGACATATCTGAAATAAAAATTCAGTATTTTACAAACATAGCATCAGAAATCCGAGAGAAAAAAATATTCTTTATAATTACTAGAGTTGGAATAATGGCATAGCCACATGAGGAAAAACACAGAATTATCTCCACACACTGCACACACCAGTATTAGAAGAAAGTAATTCATCTATAAACTTGAAAGTAGGTAAAATAGTCTTAATTATGACTTACAAAATATAACCAATAAAGAATAAAATTAATAATTTTAGTTATGTTACTTGTCCAAAAAATATGACAAACATAATAATCAATAAAGAACAAATGACAAAACAATGAACCACATTTGTAATGAAAAATGTTTAAAGGCCATCAGATCTAGTCATTAAGATTTTAAGATAGGGTAATTTGGACTACAGACCAAGTTGGATATTCAGGTATATTCCAAAGATAAAAACAGATACAAGTTGTTGCTCAGCAGCATGCATACAGTAATAGTAATGACAAAGAGAAGATTAGCATGGACCCTGGGAAACTAACATGTAAGTTCATGAGACATTCCATATTTTTCTATTACTTTAAAATGGCTAAAATGGGAGCACCTGGGTGGCTCAGCCAGTTAAGCATCTGCCTTTAGCTTGGATCATGATCCCGGGGTCCCAGGATTGAGTCCCTTATCAGGCTCCTTGCTCAGCTTAGAGACTGCATGTCCTTCTCCCTCTGCCCCTCTCCTTCTGCTCCTGCCCTCCCTCTTTCTCTCAAATAAATAAATTAAAAAAAATTAAAAATAAAATTTATTTTATTTATTATTTTATTATTTATTCATTTATTTATTTATTTAAAAAAATAAAATGCTAAAGTGGTAATTTACATTTATTGTACCATAAAAAAATAAACTAATAGATACAAAGGAATGAAAAAAAATAAATGTAGAAGGAAAAAAAAAGAACATCTTAAAATTTTTCACAATCTTAAATTTCATAAAAATAGTGGTATTGGTATTATTCTGAGTTTGTATTAATACTTTAAAAATGAGAAAAATCTAGCTGGTTAGATCAATCCCACTAAGAACAAGAAGAATGAAAACTGGACATAATGTACTTCTTGATGTGATACAATAGGAAGCTTATAACTCCCCCTATGAATATTATTATGAAAAAAGATAGGACAAACTTGATCAGCCTTCCAAATATAACAGGAAATAAAAAGGTATGCAGATGACCCTACCTAATACAAAGGGAGACAATGAGCAAAATCAAGAATGTGCAAAGTTACATAGGAGCAATCCCCTTGGTTCTGATTCAAACAAACTCTAAATTAAAAATACTATGAAATATTGAAAGATGTGAATATGGTGTTTTTCACAACATGAAAGATTTGCACTTAAATACTTTAGAAAATAAAAATATTAGAATTATGGTTTTAAAGTGCCTTTAATTCATATATATTGAGGAATCTATGGAGGTCGTAAAATGATATCTAAGATTTACCTGAAAAAATAACTAAGATGGGTTATGGATGGAGAATAGGTATAAACTTAGAAAAAAAATATAATGCCTATTTTGAAATTGGATATTGGATCCATAGAGGTTCATTACCTTACTCTTTCCTTTTATATAGTTATATTTTTCCATAATTTATTTTAGGTAGTATCCACATTAAAATCACAGACAAAATAAATAATAATGGATGAGGAAAAATCATCATCTCAAGTTATTTAAAAGGTGTGAGTCAGAAGAAAAATAAAAAAGAATATAAGTGTATACATGCTTTATATTTTAAAAACTCTATTTACATTGCTTCAACTCATTGCCCAATATGCTCATACTTTTTTTTTTTTTTAATTTAAAATGTACATGATTGGACATGTAGAAAATTGTTAACCAAAAAAATGTTGGTCAAACATTCTCTTACTTTCTCTTTTTGTGAGAAAGTAAGCATTTCTTGGCTATATTTATTTTTATCATCAACTCATCTTAAGGATTAGGCATTAAATGCCAGTTAAAGAACATTTGCTATTTACTCTCCCCTAGGGAGAAATGTGACCTCATTCCATGTTCTGAATAACACAACAGTACCCTAGTGATTAGTACATCAGGTCAGATGGGAGGAAAACACAGGGCTCTGCACTTGTAACAACCTGCTCAGCCTTAAACTGGTTACCAAGGGATTTAAAGGCAAACCACTAAAAAAATAAAATAAAATAAAAGGTCAATTGATTAAACAAGGTATATAATAAAACAAATCCTGTATTTATGTTACTGATTAGAGGTAACAGACTCCTGACAGTGTGTATCTTTTACACTCTGTTTAGATATAATAAACATCTAAAAGTTTAATTTCATTTTAAGATTACAGCTTTCTATATTGAGGGGGCTATTGTCATTTTAACTACTTCAAGCTTTGAAACACTCCCATCACCACAAAAAGCTCTTTTATGCCCTTAAGTAGTCAATTCTCACACCCACCCTTCCTTCTAAACAATAATCACTGATCTTCCAGATAGCAAACTGCGATTTTGCCTTTTCTAGAATTTCATATAAAATATGAAATTTTTATAAGTAGTCTTTAGTGAGTGGCTTCTTTCACATGGCTCCTAACTGCAATATGGGAACACTTTGCTGCATCATTGCAGAGTGTCTTCCTGATGGAGTAAAGAACACTGAAAAATAGGGCAGAAGGCCTTAATCCTACCTCTTCCACTCCAGTGTATGAACTAAGATATATATTTTAACTTCTCTTGTCCAGCAACAGTAGGATGAGGAACATATACTATCTGTCCTCCTCAAAGCTGCTGTGTTGAGCTAACTAGAGAGATGGATAAAGTGCTTTCTAAACTACAACTCATAAAAGATCAATTCCAAATAAAAACTATCAGAAATAAGAGAACTGATAGTTTTTAAAAACATTTTATTAAACAAGAATAAATGCATATTAAAATATAAATTTTAAATATTTTCCCTTTTCATGGAAATGGGAATAAGATGGAGAAAGACAATAAATTTTATGAAATTGAAATAAAATAGGAAAAAACCTAAAATAGAATTATAAGAAGGAACAGTGTTGTATCAAAATTATCAAAACCTAACAAAACCCATCTAAAAAAAAAAAAACTAGCAAGCTTTAGAAATATACATTTTTAAAATTTTAATCACCATCAAGAATTTATTCTATATAAAACACATTTGACAAAGTTATAGTTATAAAACAAAGCATATAATCCTTGTCTTCCCGTTTCTTCTACCTTCCCTGTCAACATGGAAAAAAGAACAATAACAAAAAAAGGGTTTTTAAATAAAATTTAAGGACAATGCAAGAACACTCATCCAGCAAAATAAGATCATAAAGATTATGTGAAGGTTGATATTTTTAACTTGATGAGAAAAAAAGTAGTAGTTTTTTTTTTCCTATTAGTTTTATTTCTTACCTGATGTCAAAAATGAAGACATCTATTGTCCCTACATCTACATCACTGTGATAGATCTTTCCTGATCCATCTCTGAATCTTGAAATTTCCCTCTGCCTCTCAAGAGGGAGCAACATAACTGCAGTGTTACAGGCTAGAGAATTTCTGACACAAGAGGAAATTGAGGAAAAGTCATAATTTACAAGGAGGTATAAAGGACCATGACACTTGGGAAGGAGTAAAGAATGGGTTATACGAGAAGATAGCTTGTCTGGGTAGGTTGAATTTTGCCAGTTGAAAGA
Organism: Canis lupus dingo; assembly: GCF_003254725.2. Taxonomy (NCBI): domain Eukaryota; kingdom Metazoa; phylum Chordata; class Mammalia; order Carnivora; family Canidae; genus Canis; species Canis lupus. The sequence goes on from NC_064245.1 coordinate 6,543,807, forward strand.
AAATGCAATAGGAATGCTCCAGTTGATGTGGAAATTTTAGGAAGGCTAAGACAGAGCACTTGACTTTTGCCTTTTTGTCTTTGTAAGTTGGATATATTATACAGATCTGAAGTGAAGTGCTAACTGGAAGTTTTTCAAGCATCTATAGGCTCTTATCTAGTGAATAAAAAGGGAGAATCTTTCATCTATGACTACAAAATGTCAAATCTCAATCAGATGTGTGATGAATCTTCACTAATGATGGTCACAGGATAAAAAAGTGGACCCATTAAATTAATCTGGCTAACTAAAATTAAGATTAATTTCTCCTTATTTTGGTCACTCATTTCAGTAAAAAAGACACGAATAAGAAAGTTAAATAAATTTCAAATTACTCTTTATTATCGTGAGTATAAAAGTATATGGCATACTGAACATCAGTTTTATTAGTTATGATAAAGAAAGAGTAATAATTTAAGGCTTGAACACTGGGAAATTTCAGGCAGAAGAAATTAATATATATGACAACAGGGTTGAACATTTAAGAAACTAAAAACGAAACTCAGAAAAATTATTATAACATGCTCAAATTTAGCAGTAGGAGATCATAGAATCAAAGAGAAATTTTCTGATTCTATATAGATATACTACTTGTTATAAAAAAATTATAGTCCCTAAAATAATGGAAACATATTTATTTGTTCAACAATATTTATTTCATGCCTGTGATATGCTAAATTCTATTCTAGCCAGTACAGATAAAGCAGTAAGGGAAGCATAGTAGTGAACAAAATAAAGTCCCTCCTTTTGTGGTGATTTATACTAAAATGAGACTGCAAGACAGAAAATAAATAAATGAATATATGGTATGCTGTCATATAATGCTATGAAAAAATTTTAAAAAGGTAAGCAGATAAAATAGGAAAGAGAATTAAAATTTTAATCAAGATGTCCAAGGAACATCCTTCTGGGGAGATAACATATGAGGATTAATCTAAATGATATTTTTCAGGTAGAGGAATCTAGGATTACCAAGACTCCACAGTAGGAATATGTGAAGCATGAGATATGACTGGTAAAGACATCAGTACAGCTGAAGTAGAATGAGCCAGAGAAAGTGATAAGATTTGTTGAGGTCTATACATTTCATACATTTACACTACAAAAATGTTTAAATATGTTCTTATTGTTTGAAGAGTGCTACTTACAGTTTAGTACATAGGAAGTGCTACATGGCATTACTTAGAAAGTAGCACTTGCTACAAAACTAAAACTTTTTTTTCCCTTCATAGTAGAAGCCTAATAAGCCTGTGTAAGATAGCGGTTATCACATTAGGCTTTACCTAATGTATTATATAATTATTTACAGAATGCAATAGATTTTGGCTTATTACAGTTATGTCATCATATCCACTGTATGTAATAGAATGTAAAAAATATTATTGTCACTTTAAGTCTACAGTTGACTCTTGAACAACATGGGTTTGAACTGTGCAGGTCCACTTATACAGTTTTTCTTAATGTATAAAGATAGTACTACAAATGTATTTTCTCTTCCTTACGATTTTCTTAATAATATTTTATCTTTTCCCCCTCACTTTATTGTGGGAATACAGTATATAATATATACGTGGATTTTCAACTACACAAGCGGTCAGCACCTCTAACTCCTGCATTGTTCAAGGGCCAACCATATATTGAAAGATATGCTGATAAATTGATGAATGGTTAAATGAATGATTTAACTGACGATATCAGTTAGCTGTTCTTGCATATCAAACCATTCTAAAATTTATTGGCATAAGCCAACAAATGAGTTAATGACAGTTTGAAAAGAAAATGTTAAAAAAATACAAAACTTACCCCAAAAGAAACAGAGTGCAATTAGTGCTATATCTATTAAGAAATTATAGTCATAGCTAAAATTTTCCAAAAAAGAAAACTAATGATTCAGATGGCTTCTTTAATGAATTCTATAAAATATTTGAAAAAATACCAATGCTTAAAAAAAAATAAAACATAAACAACAAAAAACTTTCCAGGAAATAGAAGAGGGTACCTACCTCCTAACTATTTTAATGAAGCCAGCATTGCAGTGATACCAAACAGACAATGATATTGTAAGAAAAAAAATTACAGACCGATATTCTTCATGAACATGGATGAAAAATCCTTTATAAATATTATCAAACTAAGTCCATCATATAAAAGCAGGATGATGTATCCCAAACAAATGAGATCTATCCCAGAAATGTAAGGATATTTCTGGGTGAGATTAGCATTTAAATCAGTATACTGAGTAAAGTGGATTGACCCCCTGATGTGGGTGGGTATCATGCAATCCACTGAGGGATTGCATAAGACAAATGGGTGCGGGGAGGGAAAATTTAGTCTTTATGATGAAATGCTGACCTGGAATATGAGTCTTCAGCCCTGTGACCTGGAATTGCAGCATTAGCTCTCCTGGTTCTCAGGCTTTCAGACTCATACTAAATGCACAAATACCTTTCCTGGGTCTCCAGTTTATAAACAGCAGAATTCTGGGACTTTTTAGTTTCCATATTTGTGTTAGTCAATCAGCCAATTCCTTATAGTAAATTAGTCTATATCTAATTACTATCTATCTCTATATCTCTATTTCCTAACTAGTTATGTTTCTCTGAAGAAGTCTGATTACTACAGTAATTCACTTATATCAATAGTTTAAAAGAGGGGAAAAATTGGTTGTCTGAAAAACATTTGACAAAATTCAATATCCATTTATGACAAAATTTCTTCACAAACTATGAATAAAAGCCAAATTTTCAATATTACAAAAGGTATCTGTTAATAACTAGAGTTAGCATCATACTTTGTTGTTAAAGACCAAATGGCTTCACTTTAGAATTAGGACCAAAACAAGAATTTCTACTCATATCATTCCTATTCTACAACATACATGCCAGTGCCAAAAGACAAGGAAAAGAAATACAAGGCATATGGATTGCAAATAAATAAATAAATAAATAAAACTGTCTTAGATGCTATGACTGTCTACACAGAAAATACCAAAGGATAGATTAAAATAAATGAGTTTAGCTGGTTAGAGAAAAAAACAAAACAAAACAGTATACTAAAATCAACTGTCTTTAAATATAGCAGCAAAAAATTGGACAGCCATGTACAGAATAATGAAACTAGACCATTTTCTTATTCCAGACACAAAGATAAACTCAAAATGGATGAAAGATCTAAATGCGAGTCAAGAATTCATCAAAATCCTAGAGGAGAACACAGGCAACACCCTTTTTGAACTTGGCCACAGCAACTTCTTGCAAGACACGTCTATGAAGGCAAGAGAAACAAAAGCAAAAATGAACTATTGGGACTTCATCAAGATAAGAAGCTTCTGCACAGTGAGGGAAACAGTCAACAAAACTCAAAGACAACCTACAGAATGGGAGAAGATATTTGCAAATGACCTAGATAAAGGGCTAGTCTCCAAGATCTATAAAGAACTTATCAAACTCAACCCCCAAGAAACAAACAATCCAGTCATGAAATGGGCAAAAGACATGAACAGACATTTCACCAAAGAAGACGTAGATATGGCCAACAAGCACAGAGAAAATGCTCTGCATCACCGGCCATCAGGGAAATACAAATCAAAACCACAATGAGATACCACCTCACATCAGTGAGAATGGGGAGAATTAACAAGGCAGGAAACAACAAATGTTGGAGAGGATGTGGAGAAAGGGGACCCCTCTTGCACTGTTGGTGGGAATGTGAACTGCTACAGCCACTCTGGAAAACTGTGTGTAGGTTCCTCAAAGAGTTAAAATTAGATCTACCCTATGACCCAGCAATTGCACTGCTGGGGATTGACCCCAAAGATACAGATGCAGTGAAACGGCAGGACACCTGCACCCCAATGTTTATAGCAGCAATGTCCACAATACCAAACTGTGGGAGGAGCCTTGGTGTCCATCGAGAGATGAATGGATGAAGAAGATGTGGTCTGTATATACAATGGAATATTACTCAGTCATCAGAAACGACAAATACCCACCATTTGCTTCTATGTGGATGGAACTGGAGGGTATTATGCTGAGTGAAGTAAGTCATTCAGAGATGGACAAACATTATATGGTCTCATTCATATGGTGAATATAAGAAATAGTGAAAGGGATAATAGGGGAAAGGAGGGAAAATGAGTGGGAAATATCAGTGAGGGAGACAGCACATGAGAGACTACTAACTCTGGGAAATGAACAAGGGGTAGTGGAAGGGAGGTGAGCAGGGGGATGGGGTAACCGGGTGATGGGCACTGAGGAGGGCACTTGATGGGATGAGCACTGGGTGTTATACGTTGGCAAGTCGAAATCCAATAAAAAAAAAATATACAAAATAAATGAATAAATCACCAAACAATCCAGCAATAAAGAATGAGATAATAAATGTTTAAATAATTTAAAATACTACTAAAACTATAACATAATAAATCTCAAAATAATGGGCATAATTTGTATAATAAAAATAATCACATTACTGCTAAATATCAAAGAAGGTCAAGGAAATGGAAACATATTTCATGTTCTTTGATTGGAAGACTTAAAATTATCAAGATGTAAATTCACCTCAAATTGAACACAGTCCCCAAGAAAATCCTATAAAGCTACTTTTAATCTATAAGCTGATTCTAAATTTTATATCGGAAATTCAAAATATCAAAAAAAATGCCAAAACTATTTTGAAAAATGAAAAGAAAGTCAGAAGACTAATACTGCCAGATTTTAATATTTTCTAAAAGCTATAGTAATCATATAGCATGGTATTAGTAAAAAAAAAAACAAAAACTCTGATATTGAAATAGAACATTCTTTTTCAGATATTTAATCCTTTGCTTCTTGCAAAAGAGCTTTTCTTTTTTTTTTTCTTTTTCTTTTTTTTTTTTTTTTTTTTTTAAAGAGCATTTTAAAAGAAAGGGCAAGCAATCATCTAAGAAAGAAACATTTGCAAAACTCATTTAATAAAGTACCGGTAACTAGAATATACAAAGAAATCTCAAAAATCACCAATAAGGAAAGAAATAACATAATAATAATGGTAAAATATACGAAAAGATAATTCACTACAGAAGCAATTTGGATTAAAATAAGCACATGACTGATGCCCACTGTCATTAGTCATTAGGCAAATGCAATTTAAAACCACAGTGAGATACCACCACATATCTAATCAAATGTAAAAAAGAAAAAAAAAAAAAGAAAAAGAAAAAGAAAAAAGAAACAGTAATGAAAGACCTGACAAATACAAGTACTGGCTAGTGGGCAAAGCAACTAAAATTCTAAAAAATATCATATACTAGATGCAATAGAAATTAATTAGTATACGTCTATACAAATGCCTGAAAATAAATATCACAATTCTTTTATTCATAATCATCAGAATCTGGACATAATCTAAAAAGTCATCAAATGCTTAATGAACAAACAAATCATTGTATATCCATATAATACTCAGTATAAAAAGTAGTGTTCTATTCACACTATGACATCAATGAGTCCCACGAGGTATATCCTAAGTCAATGTAGGAATAGACTAAAAGGATGCTTTATGATTCCATTTACAAGACATTTTGAGAAAGACCAAACTATGGGGACAGAAATGTCATCAACTTTTACCAGGAGTTAAAGTGGTGATGATGGGTTGTTTGATTATGAATGGGTGACAGAAACACTCTATATTCTTTGGGATGATAGAAGTAGTATATATCATAATTGTGGTGGTGGTTACAGGATTATATAAATTGGTCAAAATGCATATACACACACACCTAAAATATGTGAGGTCTGTTCTTTGCCATTACACCTCAGTTAACTTGCCAAAGATATAATTGCATTAAGACAATAATAATTAGTTATTGCTCCTGTTCCTACATATTATCTGGATGTCCTATTTGAGTTTACTGGATTGGGTTGATCTTGGCTGGACCAGCTAGTATGTTTGGGGTCAGCATGGTGGATCAGGCAGGTCTGAAGAACTTGCTTAGGATGGCTCTATGTATTTTCTCTCTTGCAGAATTATGTTTCACATGAGATTTTCAGTGTTTCCAGAGAAAGTAGAAATGTCTTGAATATCTTGAGGTTTAGAGTTCGATCTAGTACACCACCAGTCCTGCTCCATTTTAGGGCCCACAACTAAATCTTAAGGTTGAGTACAAATTCAAGAAGTAGAGATACCCTCTACCTCTTTATTAGAAACTGAATAGCTTTTTTTTTTAAGATTTATTTTTATTTATTTATTTATGATAGACATAGAGAGAGAGAGAGGCAGAGACGCAGGCAGATGGTGAAGCAGGCTCCATGCCAGGAGCCCAACGCGGGACTCAATCCTGGGACTCTAGGATCGCGCCCTGGGCCAAAGGCAGGTGCTAAACCGCTGAGCCACCCAGGGATCCCCGAAACTGAATAGCTTTTACAGTCTACCACAATAGGGGAATGAATATGTCATCAACTTAAGTTCCATCACTTAAACTTTTAATGTTTCCTGTAATTTTCTTCATAGAATATTAAAAGAAAAAACCCTCACAATCTTGAGAAGCTATAATTAAATGCCACATAATAAACCCTAGACCTTGGGTTATCTAGTAAATTCAGTGAGAATCAATAACTAACTTATGCAATTTAGTCCAAATTAAAAGCTTTTACTTGCATTTCTGGGGATTTCAAGACAAATAAGACTTGGACAAAATGCATTAGTTTATTTATGGACAAGTTGGTTTAGCAGAGATCTTTTAAAGGGAAGAAGAGTAAAAAATCATACAATAATAACTTAATTTTTAATGTATTTTTAAAAAGTTATTTATTTATTAGAGAGAGAGAACACTTGTACATGCATGTGTAAGAGGAGGGGATTGAGGGAGAAGAGATTCTCCACTGAGTAGGAGATACCTGACTCAGGGCTCCATTCCAAAACCCTCAGATCATGACCTGAGCTGAAGGCAGACACCTAACAGACTGAGCCACCCAGGTGCTCCAATAATTGAATTTTACTAAAAGTCAACTTTTTAATGAAAGATAGTGAACTCAGAGTGTATAGAGTAGCATTTATATTAAGTTTAAAAAAAGTCATTATATAGTCTGCTACATATATTTGTGTGAAATTCCTAAAATAATTGTGTATGTAATAATTATGTAAAATTCCTAAAATAAAGACTTTTTTTTTTTATAAAGACTTTTAATTCAGATAACATGTATGGGACAAAATAAAATCACATGCTTTGATAGTGCTTACAACAGGCAAAACATATTCTAAATAATTTACATATGTTATATAACTTTAATCTTTGTAATATTGCCTGTGGTATACACAACTCTTGTTTTACAAATAGAGGCTCAGAGAAGTTAATAATACTTTAAGGTAATAACTCCTATGAGACAGAGTTAGGACTTGACCTCAGGCAATCTGTGCCAGATTAAAAATCTATTTTAGCCAAGTCTAAGACAAGGTTTATTTGGGATTATGGTCTAAGGGAGCAAAATTTTGACGTGGGGCACTCAGGCACTGCTAAACAGAAGAGAAGGAAAGCCAGTAGAATGCATTATTGGGTTAGCTACATGTATAGGTGGCTCACGTTGATATTGCAATACCTTCACATCTGCCTTCCCTTGGGATAAAGAAGACACTGCACTGTTTCCCTGTCCTCATTGGTCAACGATGGTGTTAATGCCCCCTGAAGTATGGATGGCTCATAAAATGAGACCGGGTTTTTCCCACAGACATCACAAATTGTGGAGGTACAGAAAATAGGCCCTAGAGAAGACAAAGTAAGATTGGATTTGAGCAAATCTAAAGTCTTTGTTCACCTAGTTGACTTTACAGTGGTTGAAGTAGACAACAGGCCGTAGAAGTGGGCATAGGACGAAAGAGGTGTCTATACTATCTTTAAATTTAGAATATAAGGATGCCTGGGTGGCTCAGCAGTTGAGTGTCTGCCTTTGGCTCAGGGCATGATCCCGAAATTTTGGTAACAGGATCGAGTCTCGCATCAGGCTTCTTGCATGGAGCCTGATTCCCCTCCCTCTGCCTCTCTTTCTGTGTCTCTCATGAATAAATAAATAAAATCTAAATAAATAAATAAATAAATAAATAAATAAATAAATTTAGAATATAAAAAGATGATCTAAAATGGTAGCTATCTTGCTAATATAGTTCCACAAGATTCATTTTTAAAAAGGCATGATAAAAAATGTTTTGAATACATAAATCCTATTGATTATTAAATGTAAGTAAAGGTACATGGTTATTTTCTCAGTCTTTTCTGAATCTCTTATTCAATATGCAAATGATTAAGAGTTAAAATTAATCATGAAATATATTACCTTCCTTATGAGGACTATAAATCAAAGGGAAGTGACTCTCTCTTATGAGGAAAAAAAAAAAAAAACATGTATTACCTTCAGGCTAAGTGGTTCTACTCCAGAAATATAGTAGTAGTCCATATCTCCACTCAGGAATAAGTATTTTAATATTCAAAAGCTGACTGTTGTTTATTAGTTTCCAAAGTGCAAACTGATAAAGGTCACCATTAAATAAAAAAAAAAATTGACTACTTCCCCTTCTTCTGTATAGAAGAAAGACCTTTAGCAGACAGGGTATATAGACTATTGAGACATGCATACAGGGTAACTCCCTCGCCCAGGATACAGAGATGTATTTGATGTAGTAGAAATATACTCTATCAAAGAAAAGAAGCCAGACTTCATGTCCTTCAGTGTGCACTAAGATGTTCTGAGGAACAGACTTTGAATAGACCAATAGCTAAGGTTTACAATCTTCTTTAATAACTCAAGCTGGTTCCACAGTAGATTAAAAGTGCCTTCAACCACAAGAGACATAAAAATTTCCCTGGGTGCAAACAGTCTGCTTTAGAGAATGCAAGATTCTTTTAACTGTAGTTTAGTTTACTTGAAAGCCAATCTAGCGATTCTTAGGAGAATGAGAATACAATATCATGTTTTTTTCCTAGTTTAAATGGGTCTATAGAAGGTTAGTATCCATGCTTCAAAAATGCTCTCTTTGTGTTTGAGCAGTATTGCCTGAAAAAAAACTGATTGAAGAAGTTGAAAAATATCAAAAAGATAGTCAAGCCTTCAGGAAAAACACCTTTTGTTTTAAAAAGGACAACTAACAATACATGAGGATGGCTTCATTAAATATATCAATTAGAAGCTAAAAAGCCCCAGCTGTGGACCTTGCACTGCGTGCCAAAAGGCATTTTTAGGTAACAAATGATATTATGTCTCTAATATTAGTGTAATCTGGATGTAATCCTACATTCATTCGAGAAAGCATTCAACATACATTCCACATACCTTTTTTATCCCCCTTCAAGTATCTTTCTATATTGTTCGTTCAAAACGAATATACTCCAGGTGAAAATTAATTTCCGAGAATAAAATATTCTTTGCATTTTTTTCAAACTTCACAATGAGAAACTTACTACAAAAGGAAACTAAAAAGGCCTAAGAAGTTTGCTGTTTTGTCTTCAAATTAAGCTGCAGTTAGAACCATTGCTCCAAGTGTATGTCATTAACAATAAATGGAATTGATAATAAGGCCCTGTTGTGTAATGAGGCTCCTACTTAGGGTTTATTAGCTTTTCAATAGTTTTGTTTTCTATTTAGATGCAATTTTGAAATTTTCTGCTTTAAGTAGCACAACTTTAGCAATATATAGTGAGTTTAAATTTTTAAATGCAAAGTACATATCTTTACGTAATAAAAGAATTCATGAAAATGCCATAATTTTAATGCTGCTTAAAACGTTTAAAAACATATATATTTAAAACATTTTAATGGAAATCTTTTATTCTTTAAAGAGTAGAGAGAATAATATATTTCTATGTAGTTATCAACCAGGCTTAAAAATGACCAATTTATGGTCAATCTTTTTAAATTGATGCTCCATCAACTTCTATATATTGAAACAAAACCCATAAATCATATTATCCATAAGTATTATAGTCCGTAATATAATTTAATGTCATCTCTTTGTATATGTGTATATATACAAACACACACACAAATATATATGTAATATAGGGCAGATATATAATTTAATGAACAGGAGAGGGTCCAAGATGGTGACACAAGAAGATCATGACTCACCTCTTCCATGCTGACACCAAATGGACACCTATATATAAAGTAATTCCTACTGCAGAACTGAGGATTTACTGAACAGCATCTGCACCCCAAATGGTAGAGGAACCACATGGGAACAGCAAGAGATGAAGACAAGTAACTAACCACAGGAACCCTAGCTCCAGACAGTGCTAACTGCAGTGGGGAGAAATACTAATGAGAGACTGGGAGCAGATTCCTCTGCCTTGGGGCATAGAAAACAAAACAAAACAAAACAAAACAAAACTAGCAGCAGTTTAAAAGGGCAACTAAGATTTAAAGGAACCAGTTCTTGAGTGTCTGCAGGAGACCTGCAGAAGGCTGCCCATGGTCAGAGGGGCTGGTGAGCTCCATTGTTTATGTTCCCCAGGACATCTATGGTAATTTCTGGTATATGGTAAAAGATTAAAATATTTTTAAATATAACAATTTCAAAATCATAAACAAGAGTCTCATTTAATATATCACTAATGTAATATATCAAAGTACCTACATAATCAGACTGTCCAACAGAATTCATAAATGTTAACTTTCTTTGACAAAGAAAAAGAGAGATAGCATATTCATATTACAACTACTCAGGATGTCAGATTAAAGTCACGTGATAATACTTCCTTCTTGGGATGCCTGGGTGGCTCAGCGGTTAAGGTCTGCCTTTGGCTCAGGTCATAATCCAGAATCCCGGGATCGAGTCCCACTTCGGGCTCCCTGCATGGAGCCTGCTTCTCCCTCTGCCCGTGTCTCTGCCTCTCTCTCTCTCTGTCTGTCTTTCATGAATAAATAAATAAAATCTTAAAAAAAAAAAAAAAACTTCCTTCTTAATTCTAACACACAAATATTGCATTAAATATATTGGACGTGGGCATACAATTTGAGGGTTAGGCACCTATTGAACATAAGGCAGTCAGACCTGTTCTTAATGAAACACTATAACAGATTTTGTTTGTTTGGTTTTTCTTTACATATCAGAGACCCTGACAAAAGAGAAATCCTGACATAAGCTGTCCCATCAAAAATAGAAACAAAACTTTGCCCCTAGTGGCATAGACACAGATTGGGCACAGCCAAAAGGTAAGTTATCAGTCCCAAATCTTGACTGGGAAACAAAACAAAACAAAACAAAACAAAACAAAACAAAAAACAGTTTTTTTTAAATAATAAAGATATTAGAAAACCAGGTTTATGCATGTAGAAGTACTGAATCCCAAATAAAATTAACTCATTAAACTCAAACTGAGAAACTACATAAAACTAGTCTTTAACAGATCCACATGACCCTTGCTAAAACAAACTCAAAATGTTCTATAAGGACAGCTGCTTAATCTAAGACACATGTATTATAAGTTTTCACAGAGGAAAATGCCTACTGATTTGACATCCACAGGCAAAATCTACAAAACATATGAGAATCCATTAACAGAAGATAACACAAACAAGAGAATTGCTAAAAATTTAAAGATGATGAGGATTTTATGATTCAAACTTCTAAAGAAAAAGTAATAGAATCTATAAAATAACAAGGGGATTTTAAAAGAAATGCCAAGAATAAAACAGTAGCAGTAAGCTTGGAAAATGTGATATTTAAAGAAAACACTAGATAGACTAGAAAAATGACCAGGCTGATTTACCACATGGAAGATAAAGTTAAAAAAAAAAAAAATTAGAACATGTCATGGAGGAAAAAGAGTGAGTGACAATTTAAACATTTAAAAAATTAGGATTATGGAGACTTGAGACCATCACTTCCACCATGATGGAATAACTGGTCCTCCTACAATAAAGAACAAGAAAATAGGTGCTCCCTTCAGCAGCACATATACTAAAATTGGGATGATATAGAGAAGATTAGCATGTCCCCTGCACAAGAATGGATGCAAATTTATGAGGTGTTCCATATTTTTTTTTTAAAAAGTAATGAGAACATAGGACAAAATATGTGAAATGTATGTTTTCAGATACCGGAAAATAGGCAGCACAGGAATGATTCCTAAGAGAAGGAAGATACCTCGAGTCTTAAAATCAGTCTAGCTTTCTTCAGGAAGCACTTTCCATATTGTGATGCAGGGAAAGCTCATGGAAACAGACAATAGTAGCTTGTCTGTGTTCAGTCAGACACACACATAAAGGGGGCTGGAATTTGAGGGGCAAAATACAAAAGATAGAAGATAGCTAAACGCAAGAGTTCCATAAATTTTCATAAAGCTTCCTTTGAATCTGTTGTTAAACACAAAGCATGGCATGACTAGAATGAAACTAGTTTTCTACGGGTACTGTGTTGGGTGGGGAGAGAGTGGTCCTGAATAATTCCTAAATGATCACATGTTGAGATAAGAGATGTTTAAATTCTGATCATCCATAGTGCAAAGAAATAAATACCTGGGGCATTCAAGAGAGACCGCTAAAGGTTTACACATTAATCAGCAACAAATAAATAAACTGCTAGTCAAAACAAACTTCAAGAATCTTTAAAGGGTAGAGAGGAAAAAAAAAAAAAGAAAAAGAAAATTCAAAAAATAAAACTTACAGTGCCCATTACCCAAACAAAAGATTATTAAATACACAAAGAAGTAGGAAAATGTAACTCATAACCCAGAGAATAATCAGTCAATGAAAACTGATGCAGATGACAGAAATGATGGAAGAATAACACAAGATATTAAAATAGCTATAAACCTGCTCAAAGACCTAAGGACAAACACAAACACGGTGAGAGAAATAGAGTATATAAAAAGAATCAAATGAAACTTATAGAAATAACACCCAAAATATTTGAAATGAAAATTTAACTGGTTAGGGGTTCTTGGTACCTACATCTGCACAGAAAAGTATCGAAATTTGGTGGTTTAAAATGACTCCAGATATTTTCTTCTCTCCCAGGTTCTGTGCATCAAGAATTCAGAGAGGGCTCAGTTTGTGGTTCTGGTCAAGAGAACTCACGAGGTCATACCCAGATAGTGACTGGTGATTAAATGGTAGTGGGTAGGGCGGAGGTATTGCAGAGGCAGCTGAGGGATGGCTGACATCTCATTTCTTTGACCACCACCTCCAACACACAATGGTGAGGAGGCAGGAATAGGAAAACCACCATATATTTTCCATATATATACACAGAAGCAGGAAAGGACACATAGGAGGCGCTTGCCCACAGCAATTCTGAAATCCAGCTGGAGATAGGTGCCAGTTCCTTCATATGTTATTCTCCAGGGCTCTTGGTTCTGCATTTTTGGCTGTTTGTTTTGCCCTCTGAATTATTATTTGCCATAGTGTTTGTCACTGTGTAGTTGTCTCAGCTTGCCTCCTTCCTACAGTAATTTGAAGATCCAAAGGCTTCTTTGCATTTTTTACTTTCTCTGACATTTTCAATCAAGTCGACCTAATCCTTTTAAAAACTCTGTGGATTTCTTATGTTTTGGTTTACCAGCCACTGCATTAGAAAGTGGCACATATACAAGTATACTCAAGTATGTTTTTCCTAACTTTGTGCTCTCTGAAAGTCTGCTGTAGAACAACCAGAGCTTAGATTCTTAAAAGTATCTGTGTGCAACACATGGGACAGATAAAGCATTTTTTAGATCCTTTGGTCTTTGAAAAGAGTCTGTAAGACACGATTTCAAAATTTTAGGAGGACATAGTAAGGTACAAACTGGATTTAAAAAATTCCTCTAAAGCATTTATTAAGGTGAGTACATTTTGTTTTTTTTTGTTTTTGTCACTGATATTGCTGTTCCTTTGTTTTTCTAGCTGTAGATATAGGGACTGAGAAATAGTCTTATTTTCAAATACAGAAGATAATGGCTATTTTTTTTTTATTTAAAACTTATTCTTGAGCTCATCTCTCTCCTCTTGAATTTTATCATATGGAGTAAGAAGAGGCTATGTGAAATCTTTGATATTCTGGCTGGAAGTTTTAACCAAATCGAGTTTCCAGGCATTTTCTAATTTCTACATTTACTGCAGTTGACAGTGCTGTTAAATTTCTATGACTACATACTTCCATCAACTCCAGTGTTCTCCTTGCATTCCTTTAAGCCCTCCCTGAAAATCTTCTTCAGGCTCATGAGGTGTCCACTAACACTCTCCTCGAGATACTTTATTATTCCATTTTGAGCCTCTCACAACCGTCTTCTTGACACCAGAACCCATGCCAGAATTTTTAGATATTTGTTAAGACAGTATTCTACTTCCAGGAATAACTTGTTGTTGTTCTGCTTAGCTATTAGTGTGTAGAAACCATCTCAAAACTCAGTCACTTAAAACAATGATGTTTTATTATTTTTCACAATTTCTCTGAATCAAGAATTCAGAAAGATCTTGGCTGGACATTTCTGTCTCAGTCATTCCTTTGGAAGCAATAGGATGGTGTAGAAACAAAACAGTGTGGAAGAACTGAAGTAGCTGAGGGAATGGCTGGCCATTCCTGACTAAATCTTCTTGTAGTCCTAAGGCCTCCTTCTTAGGCTCTCATACTTCTGTTCAGTATTGTTCTATGACATGGAAATAAAAGTCTTTAGGAGAATGAATGATATTTATTTATGGACAACATAATTACATAGGAAATTCAATGAATCTATCAAAAAACCCCATAAAAGATCAGTTTTGGGAAATTATATTATTGAGATGTCAGTTACCCCAAATTTATATATAGCTTTAATGTAATCTATCAAATTCTAGGAGGAGGGACACCTGGGTAGCTCAGAGGTCCAGGGTCTGCCTTTGGCTCAGGGCATGATTCTGGATTGCCAGGATCAAGTCCCATGTCAGACTCCTTGCATGGAGCCTGCTTCTCCTCCCTCTGCCTATGTTTCTGCCTTTCTCTCTGTGTGTGTCTCATGAATAAATAAATAAAATATTTAAAAAAAGTTCTAGGAGGCATGTGTTAGAGATTGACAAGCTATTGCTAAAATTTATATGGAATATATATTATATATATTTTACTAATTATATATTAGCTTAAACAAATTTGACAAAGATATATGTACATGTCAAAATAATTTATAGGTATAAGATAGTCTTTCAACAAATGGTGCATTAAAAACTATATACCTGTACTAAAACAAAAAAACAAACAAAACCTTTACTCTCACCTCACATGGTGCACAGAACTGAAATGGATCATATATGCCACTGTAAAAGTATAAAATTCCTTGGAAAAAAGCACAGAAGAAAATAGCCACAAATAGGCCAAGATTTCTTAGATAGGAAACAAAGTACCCTAACTGTAATAGAAAACAAAACCAAAAACATAGAGAAATAATATTCCTAAATAAGAGAACAAATCTGACCCAACAATATATAAAATGGACAAAGGATTATGTCTAAGAGGGATTTAACCCAAGAATGAAAGTTTGGTTTAATGTTCAAATTCTATCAATTAATTTTCCATATTAATAAGATAAAGCAGCACAAATTATATCTCAAACAATGTGGGAAAAAAAGATCTACAGCATTCGACACCCATTGATTTAAAAAAAAAAAAATCAGTAAACTAGAATACAAGAAAGCATTCTTATTATGAAAGGTGGAATATAAAGCAGTATTTAATGGTGAAAGACTGAATACTTCCTTGTCAATATTTGGAATCAGTTAATAAGAACTGGAAATGGCCTCCAGCTCACTGAAAATGCATCCTGATCAAGGCTGCTGTGCCTGATTTAGCTTCTTGCTCAGGAGAAGACTAATGTGCACATGGGTACCAGGTATTCACTGCTCTGATGAGTGTATTCTTTTCTAACCCAATCAGAAAGCAAAAATAGTATGCATTCAAATGGAATGCCAAAACACATACATTTGTAGCTTTGCCCAGAACTACGTTAATTCTCTCATCCTTTGTCATGACATAATACAAAAGGCCTGGGCCATCTAGACATACCATTACATCTGTCAGACCATGTTCATGCTGATTGGTTAGGACAGCAAGAAGAGCAAAATCCACACAGGTAAAATGTGAACAATAATTTTCATAGCAGCTGTATTCATAACAGTTAAAAACTGTGAACCCAAATTTATATCTATGCCCAAATGGGTGAAAATACAAACATTCAATGTATTAATTTTTAGCAATTATAAGGAATAAACTACTGATACACACAAAATGAATGAATCCCCCCCCCAAAAAACCTAAGCTAATGGAAAGAAGCCAGACTAAAAAGAGGGCAAAGTATATTAAACAATTTTTTATGAGTTTCCACAACAAGCAGAGCTACTTGATGGCAAATGAAACCAGAACTTGTTTGCCTAGAGATGGAGAATATCAGTTGCCTGGGAAGTGACACAAGGAATCTTGCTGATAAAATTGCTCTACACTCACACAGATGTTTGGGATATATCATATGGAATTGGGAAAACTCATGAAACTTCACATTTAACATTCCTTTCACTTTATGCAAATTACACATGCCTCCTTAAAAAGCGTGATGACTGTTATTTTCTAGACTAATATGTCAAATGCTATAACTATAAATTTCTGAAGAGATAGAATTGTACAATAATTGATTCTTCCTCCTTCACATGGCATATTAGAAGACTGACTTTTTAAAATAAAACTTTTTAAAGAGAAATAATTCCTTTGAAGTTAAATAAAGTATGAAAACAATTCACCTTAACGAGATTAAAATACTTTCATTGATTGAGTACAGTTAAGTATTATCTTGCCAAAATGCAAATTTTCATAGTTCCTTTTCAATGTCTCTGGAGGCCCCCTTCACTTTAAATGTCTAATTGAGGTAATAAAGAAGACAATATTTTTCAATGTGTTTTGCCAAGGCGCTCCAATAAAATCCACAAGTACTCACAATCAATATGTTTAAAAGCTAATTTGTGATTTCTCATCGATAGTTTATATACAAACAATGTTGCTCCTCCCCCTAATTTAACATAAATTTAGGCCAAAAATTCTGAGCAAGCAAAAATAGTCAGATAGCTTCTTTCCTATGTTTTTAATGGAATATTAAGCAATTCCCAAGAATGTCTTTATTGCTTTGGTGTCTGTTCGTTCTTTCAAAGCTTGCTTCTCCTCCTTCTATTAGGTTGCCATTATGACAAGCTTTTGTCATTTACTCCCTTTTACTCAGAGCTGCATTCATATTTTTCTCTTAATTTACTTGGTACTTGGAAAAATAAGGAAATGTTTGTATGGTAAAGGAAATACTGTTTTGAAATCATCCACTGGAGTGGAAGCTGCAAGATATTTAACATCTAACAAATGTTCAAATACCAACAGAATGAAGAGTAGATTTCAAGATGGTATTTCCATCACTCTTCTTCAAATCATTTATCTTCTCTGTCAGTACTGACTGCATCTTTCTGAATGGCATATGATAGACACCTTAGATACATTGGAAGACTGACAAAACATTTAAGAAGAATATTTAGCTAATCCATTATTCTTAGTAAAATAGACAGCACATTGTCCATATGAAAGTTTAATGGATTTAAAAAAAAAAAAAACTTTCACCATCAGAATAATAAAACAAATAGCATTCTGTTTACCAAAAGATGCTAGTTTAAAATCTGGACGATTTATCTTAAAAATAGCTCAGGGTAGACAATTTCATTGTTTTATTCTCAATTACTTTGTTTTTCGAGTGCAGGTGTTACATCAACTCAGTGAAACTGAGCAAAATATATAATTTAAGAGCCAGAAAAGATGCTAGCTCATCCACAGCATGGAGTTTCACCTAAATGTCCACAGGAAAGTTTGAAGGTTAAGTCTGCATTGCTGTGTAATTCAAATAGGTTGTTTAATTGAGTAATTTAGCCTTTTAGGTTATTCTGCATTATCTAAAAAGAAGAATTTTGGAATTATTATGATAATAGTGTTAGCTAACAATTACATAGAAAACCCATGTGTGAATATAACTTCTTCAACTTATAAATTATTGGGTAGAAAATATACAAAATCTTTAAGAGCATATTCTGTGTATGCAGTGATTTCATGAATGTTTGTTTGTCCATTGCAGTGAAACCTCTATGTAGAGAGGTATATAAACTTTTGAGTTGCATACCAGCTACTCGACATTAATTTGATTAAATGACTATAATGGAGAACTAACAGAAAAAATATAGTGTTAATGGTAGCCATAAAAATGATTGGTTTACAATTCTGCGGAATTTATGAGTATGCTCTCTACGTAACGTGAAAGAGAGGGCATGAACCCAAATAGCATACATAACTAGGAGACAGGAGCTCTGCCAAATGCATACAATCTTTCAGGAAGATGCTTCTTGTTTATCCATTCACAAGATAAGCAAATCTTGAGTTAAGCACGCACGTTGTGCTAGTACTACCCAGTGGCACTAATTAAGAATCACATTGCAATTTGTTTAAAAAAATAACAATTTCAAATTCAACATGAATATAAAATAGATCAAGCCAAGATACTATAGAAATATAGAAAGGCCATAACTGAAGGAGTCTGAAGGGAATGAAAAGGGATTCACAGAAATGTTAGTGATATCCACTTAAGTATTTATGACTAACAGAGGAGACACACAGTAGATCATAAGATCACATAATCATAAAGATCATAGATCATAAGTTATTAGAGCATTAGGTCAATCAATTGATCAATCGATAAACAGCATTTATTATCCAGATATATGCTTCTTACTCTGGAAGGTATGCAGAGTAATGTTATAAAAGCACTCTAGTGGTAATCACTGAACTGAAGAAGACAGTGCAAAAAATGTGTCTGAAAATATTTTAAAATAGTATTAAAAAAATTAAAACTTAGAACTGAAGCCCATTCTGTTTGGCTACTAATCATGTAGCAGAATGATAATGTAGTATACACATTATTTGACACATTAAAACAAAAATATCTTTATCTATTTGTGAATAAATTAAATCAGGTCATCTCTGAGTTTTTTTTTTTTTTATTAAAGAAAAAAATCGTCATACAGTTAACACATTTAGACATGGAAAGAACACATGGTTCTTTGAAGAAAAAAGGAACACTAGAGATGGTGATGCCTGCCCATTTATTGCAGGCCAAACTAGTGTTATCTGTATACTGACACTTTATAATGTTGAAATAATTGAAATAACTAGCACTGGATAAATTTAGTAAAGAAAACAGCCTTTGGTTTAATTTTTTGGGCAATTCTATAGAACTATATAAAAGGAGCCAGGCTGGTTAGCATTGGAAAAGAACAATAGAGAGGCCTTCTTACTATGGAAAATAATGCAAATTGGTTGAGTTGAGCACTCCAGAAAGATGAGAAGAAAGATGTTATTTTTGCTGAAACAGAGAACGTATAGAAACAATGAAAAAAGATGAGTAAATAGAGGTGGAGAATGCAGAAAGGCAATATCTAGTTAAGATAAAATTAAGAGATCATAAGCTTCTATGAAATTGCACTCTAAAATTTTAAGCCCAACATTTGGAACATCTTTCACAGATAACAACACACATCTTGGGATATATTTAGCCAGCTTGATATTCACCCCAAACTGGCAGGAGAGTAGGTCAATTCCAGGTTTTAGTTTGAATATTTTTCTCTTTTAAGAAACAAAAAAAGCACCACTAGAGAAGAGTAGAGCAATTTTTGAAGCTTCTCTGCAGAGTTCATATGCAATTACTAATTTATTCTACTATCACCACACACTGCATGTAACTACCTTACATTAATATTGCATTTCCATATTGCCAATCTTACAACATGCTGCCTCCCTGTCTCCCAGTGAAAATATGAATCAATAAAAAAGTTTCTTTCAGGGAAGAACATCTTCTTTTGAGACCAACAGATATGTGTATATTTGATTATGATAAAGAAGCCTCTGAGAAAAACATGAAGGAACTAAGAATAGTCTAACTGTTCTTTATAATATAGAATCAGGAATTAGAGAAAATAGTGCAAAATAACAGAGGAGGAAGTCTCGCAATGTGGTGGAGACTGGAATCCAAGTAGAAAATGTGCCAAACTCCCTCATAATCATAAGATCAGAGGATAATTATTTGAGGAATATTTACCACTCATTTTACATTGTTTTGCTCACACACTTGCTTTCCTCTGCTCCTTTTATTACTCCGAATGTCTCTATAAATAAAAGTGCCATAGCTGCAGTATCTGAGTAAGAAAGGAACAAAAGAAGTAAAGGACTCTGAACATACTCGGAAATGGACACTCAGCTGAAAGAGAACAACAGAGCCACAGATGATTAAACATAAGGGCAAAGGATGCTATTTTCCTTTGAAAATGGATTGAATGTCATATTAATATTCTATTGCTGTATAACAACTTCCCAAATCCAGCAATTCAAAAAACATAAACGTATTCTTTCACAGTTGCTCTGTGTCAACTATCTGGCCCAACATGGTCGCTCTGCTTATGGGTCTCACATGGCTATAATCAATGTGTCAGCCAGAGCCACTCTCATTTGAGGGTTGGGTCCTCTTCAAAGCTTACTCAGGTCATTGGCAAAGCTCAGCTCCTTGAGGTTACACAACTGACATCACTCTTTTCTTTCTGGCTGTTCACTGGGGGACATTCTCAACTTCTAAAGCCTGCCTCTTATTTGAATCTCTGAGTTCCTCATCAGACCTCTCTCTCAGAATTGATTGATTGATTGGCCGATTGATTTTTAAAGATTTTATTTATTTATTCATGAGAGATTCAGAGAGAGAGAGAGAGAGAGAGAGAGAGAGAGGCAGAGACACAGGCAGAGGGAGAAGCAGGCTCCTTGCAGGGAGCCCAGTGTGGGACTCCATCCCAGGAGTCTGGGATCATGTCCTGAGCTGAAGGCAGACGCTCAACTACTGAGCCACCCAGGCGTCCCTGCCAAGATTTAAATGGCTCATGTAATTAATTAAGTCAGGCAACCCAGGAAATCTCCTTACTGAAAGTCAGTAGTGCCATAAAACATAAGCTAATCACTAGCGTGAAATCCTATCACATTCACTGGTCTGGCCACATTAAAGAGTATGGGAGGGATGCCTGGGTGCCTCAGTTGGTTAAGCATCTGACTTCAGCTCAGGTTAAGATCTCAGGGTCCTGGGATGTGCCCTGTGTCAGGCTCCCTGCTCAGTGGGGAATCTGTTTGTCTTTCTGCCTCTACACCTGCCCCTATATGCTCTTTCCCTCAAGTAAATAAATAACACCTTAAAAAAAAAAAAAAAAGACAACAAAAACACAAACACAAAGAAGATGGTATTATACAGAACATGCACAAAGGGGAGATAAATTTCAGGGACATCTTAGAATTCTCTTACCACAGGTGTTCAACTCTACCTTTTGTTTCAATCTTATATATCTACACAATCCCTAAGAAGTTGCAAGATGGAATTTTCCCATCACTGAGAACTCTGTTATGTAGAAGACATTTATTCAATTTTCAACTATAGCATTTCCATAATGATTCAAATTTTTTGTCTGTTTCTATTTTTAACACGTTTGTGAATAACTATAATTTGAGATTTACTTTCAAAGAAAATATTTTATATGCATCATAGTTTTAAAAGCACAGAATTTTGAAAGAAAATTTATTTAACTTTTATTGTAATTCTAGGTTTCCCTAGATAATACAGGTATGCAGGAATAAGTATCTTCAATTTTCCATGAAGTCAAAGAACAACAAACTTAAAATAAAAAACTGCAGTTGTGGAAGTACCCCAGTTCTAGAAAATATGTTCAAGAGCAGGAGTCAGTAAATTGTTTTTTGTAAAGGGCTCATTGTAAATATTTTAGGTTTGGAGAGCAAGTGTCAAAATCAAGTATAGTAAATAAGGACTTATATAAAAAGAAAGGCAAGTTTCCACACATTTTTTATTGTTGAAATTCAATATTTTACTGTAAATACTAAAATTTAGATTTCATATAATTTTTACATGCCACAATATTTTTTTTTGTTTTCTTTCAACTATTAAAAAAGTAAAATCCATCTGCAGCACATTGGCTATACAAAAAGAGATAGCAAGCCAAATTTAGCTTGTGAGCCAGTTTGTTGACTGCTTCTCTAGAGTTCTTATGGAAGTTACCCTTGGTACTATTTATTGCTATTAATATCTAAATTCTTATTTATTTATTTATTTATTTATTTATTTATTTATTTATATTCTCCTAAGGAGTATCTCTGTGTATACGTACACATAGACACACACAGGCACACACACACTTTAGACTAAGTTTACTTTTTAGTTTCTATTAACCTTTGAACTCATAAACTTTCCTACTTATTTCCATAGTCATGACTCCATAGAATTTCATATAACTAGAAATAGACAAAAGAAGTCCCTATATATATGGATAACTACATTCCTAAATGATTTTTTTCTTTGGGTCCTACACTTGGTTCTATTATTTTTTACAATTAAATTTGTTACACTATGTGACATTAACAATGGCATCTAAAATATGGTGTTCTTAGTTTGTGTCTTCTACAATGAATGCATAAAAATTTTTTAATGAGAACAACTGTGTTTTGTTCATTTTTTCTTACTATTTCTTGGGCTTTTAACCAAAATGTTCCATGGTTTACAGAGCCAGAAAATAGATGGCTGAAATTTGCACATTGTGTATTTGAGATTAGTAGAAAGGCTATGTACTAAAGTAGTCCTTGATAGTCTAGCTAACCCATAACACTTCAATCATTTTTTGTGCCTTTAAAATATTTTCACAAGATTATTTATTCGCAAATTGTTGCCTGTTGGAGAAAAAAGGTATTTTTAAAGTTCAGATTCAGTAATGATTTCAAGAGATTAAATTATGGTCTATTCACTTTGAAACCATGAACAGCTAAATACCTTTCTTGAAAAGTAAATACCCATGTTTAATGTAAGCTTCTAATATTAAAAACAGATTAAAACTAGATTTTTATTTTTCATGTCTTACAAAGCAATATTTATGATTATTTTTTTGACAAAGTGGTACTTCATAAATACTTTTAAATAACATTTTATAAGATTCCAGGAAGCTTCTTGATAAAACGTTTTAATCTTTTGGCCCTAGAAAAGTTTTCTACTTGATAATGCCTTACAGTCCTTTCATTTGCCAGGGGAAAACTCAGTTTTTTGTTTTGTTTTGTTTTGTTTTTGTAAATTTCAGCTGACAGGAACAAAGAGATTACTGAAAGATAAGGAAAGATAAAACAAAATTCAGCTGTTATCACCTCAGGCTTGGGGAAGAACAGAAGAACTTTCAAGAGACTGAATCCCAAGAATGAGACAGCTCATGAACATCCTTGAATTTGACAAATCCAGAGTAGCACCTCTCCTAAGAGTAGTACTGAAAGAAAAAATGGGGAAGTATGAAGGTAATAGGCCAACATCTAAGAAGAATAAAATGAGCAATTCTGGCACTTAGAGAAATCTTCTCTTTGGGGTAATATATAAAATTCTTCTAAAATGAAAAAAAAAAAATTAAAGGTCCTATGTAGTAACTTGTATCTTACAGAGTTGTCATAAAAGGAAAGAATGGAACAGATATTGGGTTGGCAATCAAGGTAATATAGCGCCTTATTTCCATAGTTTCAAAATAATAACTCCAAGGTAGATGGCTTCTGTTAAATAATTACTAGTTACTTCGTAACTAGTACCTTCAGTTCAATAATTACTAGTTACCTGGAATATCTTGACTGAATGGACTTTTAAGGGCCTGTTTCCAGAAATGCTGGATAAAATGTTAGACTATAGGATAACAATCCCACTTTCTGACCTAAATCATGTAGCTGAGTTGTATTGGAGATATAATTGACATAACTGTTCCTGTACATTGAGAATTGTAAAAATCCCAAAGCTTTTGCCTTGATAGTACCTTTAGTTAAAAAGTTCTTTTATCTAGCGGTCCCTGGGTGGTACAGTTGGTTAAGCTATTGCTTCTTGATTTCAAGTCAGGTTGTAATCTCAGGGTCATGAGATGGAGACCCGCATTCCTGGGGGTGGGTGTCAGTGCAGAGTCTGCTAAGGTTTTTCTCTCTCTCCCTCTACTTCTCCCCGTGCTATCTCTCTTTCTTTCTAAAATAAATACGTAATAATAATAAAAAAGTTTATTTTTCTTAAGTTTGAAAAACAGCCATAGTACTTAAAATGTAGGCTGAATTGATGACCCCACTAAACTTTGTAATTTATTTTTTACAAAATCTCATGTATATTTAAAATAGTTTATTATTAAAAGTGATTTGATTATTAAAAATGATTTGAAAACCCACTGTTTAGGTTTATAGTGAATCAGTGAGACTTACAAATCACTTTTTTTTGCAAGAGATTTTAAATAAATGAGTGGTTTAATGATATGATATAGAAAGCTAGAAGCCAAAAATAAAAATGCAACAGCACTAAAAAATATCTAGTAAAAATGTCCACTAAGCTTCTCCATGTGCATGATAGTTTATATTATAAAGAAATCTTTTCTCCTAATGCTTGAAAAATGTAGGTTATCATTGACCAGTGATTCTTTTAAAACAGTATTCTGCATTTATATAAATACTATAAATGTTCATATCCCTGTTTCTAATTGAAGACTAAAGTATTTAATCTTACCATTTCATTTATTTCATTTAGCAAGCTGTTAAACTTAGTAATTGTTCTTACTCACAATATCAACTAGGATGCTAACCAGAAACATTAGATTAGAGATCCTCAAATTATAGCCTGAAGGCTAAATCCAGCTGTGCTTTTGTTTTGTTTTGTTTTTGTTTTTGTTTTTGTTTTTGTAAATAAAGTTTTATTAGAGCATAGTCATATATATTTTTTAACCATTGTCTATGGATGAGGTCAGAGATGCATAGCTATTACAAGGACTATGTGGGCCAAGAAGGTCTAAAGTATGTAGTATCTGGCCCTTTATAGAATGAGTTTGCCGATTTGTGGCTGTTCCTAATGACCTCAAAGCTATTTCTAAATAAATATGCCTAGGAGTTCAAATGCTGATAACTGGGAAACACACAGAAACCAGAAAGCCACTTAAAGAAAACTTTTTGTTTTATCATGTGATGTACAAAGATTGCCTAACCAAAAAGAACATTTTGTAGCACCTTCATAATATTAACAAACTGCTGTCTTAGGTACAATAAGCAGCTGATTTATTGAAAGTGACTTGTGTAGTCAATATCTGGAATGAAACAGCTAGTTTCATCTTGTCCAATTTTTACATTACTCTTCATTTTCCCTGAGAACTACATAGCTGAGACACTTTCAGTGAGGCACTTCCTGTAAAATGATCAGTTGTATCTGTCACCAGGAAGAAATGCATTTTCCGTGCTTTACTACAGCCATCTGCATCCTTCATTTTCTTTTAATTCAGTCACTGGAGCCCTAATGATCGCAGCCATTTCAGGAGATGCCATCAATTACAGCAAGGAGCTCATTCAGAAGTGAAAGATGAGTTCCATTCTCCGTTACTTAGAGGTCAGTGATCATTCCCCAACCTCTTCCCAGTGAACAAATAGTACAGTAACTTTCACAGGCTCCCTTCATTTTTCTCAAGTCTGCTGCTTTACGACTTTTTGTAGACCTTGGTTATAATAACTTCATATGTTTGACGCTGGCAGCCTTAAGACAAGCCTGACCCAATCATTTTCTTGCATTCATCATAATAAATTCAATCATATATAATTTTGACTCCCAAGAGGAATGGTTAAAAGAATAGGAATAACTAAGATGGCTTTTTTAAAAAAAATTCTAAAACAAATACAATTGATAAAATTTATATCAAAAGGATTTTAAAATCGTGATCATTTTCCATCTGCAAACTATTATATTCTATGAATATAATCATATTGAAAGACACAGTGTAGATTATACAGTTGTGTGAGAATTAGCACAATATTTGATATTCAATTTCAATATTCAGTTTGATAGCAAAAGGATGTACAACTAATACATCCACATAAAAACTTGCACAAAAAAAAAACTTGCACAAAAATGCTTATATCAATTTTATATATAATTACTAAAAGGTGGAAGCAACTAAGATATCTATCAATGGGTAAATGGAAAAATTGTGATAAACCCATGCAAAGAAACATTATTCAACAATTTTTAAAGGTGAGTAATTAAGCCATGAAAAGACATGTAAGAATCTAAAATGTATATTGCTATGTGAAGGAGTCTGTCAGAAAAGGCTACATAATGTATCATTCCAATTGTAGGACGTTCTTGGAAAGGCAAAACTATGGAGATAGTAAAACAATCAGTAGTTGCTAAGGGATCGAGAGCAGCTATAGATAATTGAGTAGGGACAGACAAGGGAATAGGTGAAACACAGGGAATTTTTAGAGTGGTGAAATTATTCTAGGTGACACTGCCTTGTGACTATTTTTATTTCTAATAGAAAAAAAGTAATCTTCTCAGTAAGTGGATCTGGAATATATTCACATTCAAAAAAATGAATCTGGATACAGACCTTACACCCTTCACAAAAATTGACTTAAAATGGATCGTAGGCTAGGTATAAAAGTAAAACACACGGGATCCCTGGGTGGCGCAGCGGTTTGGCGCCTGCCTTTGGCCCAGGGCGCGATCCTGGAGACCCGGGATCGAATCCCACATCGGGCTCCCAGTGCATGGAGTCTGCTTCTCCCTCTGCCTGTGCCTCTCTGCCTCTCTCTCTCTCTGTGACTATCATGAATAAATAAATAAAATCTTAAAAAAAAAAAGTAAAACACAAAACTACAAAACTCTCAGAAGACGACATGGGAAAAAACCTAGATGACCTTGGGTCTGATGATAACTTTTTAGATACAACACCAAAGGCATAGTCTGAAAGAAATAACAGATGAGCTAGATTTCATTAAAATTAAAAACTGCCACTTTATGAAAAACATTCAAAACTTAAGACAAGCTACAGACTGGAAGACAATAGCTGCAGAAGACACATACGATAAAGGACTGCTATCCAAAATATACAAAGAACTCTTAGAACTCAACAATAAGAAAGTGAACAATTTTAAAAAGAGGCAAAGATCTTAATAGACACCTCATCTACAGAAGATATATGCATGGCAAATAAGAATATGAGAAGATGGTCCACATCATATGTCATTGGGGAACTGCACTTTAAAATAACGAGATACCACTATTCACTATTAGAATGGCCAGAATCCAGAATACCGACAACACTAGGTGCTGGTGAAGATGTGGAACAGTAGGAACTCCCATCATTGCTAGTAGGAATGTAAAATGGTACAGCACTTTGGAGGAGACACTGGGGGTTTCTTATAAAACTAAACATACTCTTACCAAATGATCCAACAATCACAACTCCATGGTATTTTCCTGAAAGAGTTGAAAATATGTGCATACTGTATTCTGCTCACACGTTTATAGCAGCTTTATTCAAAACTGTCAAAACTTGGAAGCAAGTAAGGATAAACTGAGATACATTCAGGCAATGGGATACTATTCAGCACTAAAACAAAATGACCTGTCAGGTCATGAAAAGACCTAAAGGGATCTTAAATGCATGTTACTAAATGAAAAAAGACAATCTGAACAATCTAAATACTATATGATTTCAAGTATGTGACATTCTGGAAAAGCCAAACCTTAGAGATAATTAAAGCTTTGTCAAGCATTGGGGCAGGGGAATTAATAAGTGGAGCAAAGAGGATTTTTAGGGCAGCAAAAATCCTCAGGATGATGTTATAATGATTGATACATGTCATTACACATGTGTTCATAACCATAGAATGCACAACACCAACAGTGAAACCATGTAAACTTTAGACTCTAAGTGATTATTGGGTGTCAATGTAGACTCATCAGTTGTAACAAATGTACCACTCACATGGGGGAAAGTTGATAATGCTCATGTGACTGACTGCAGGGGCTATAGGGGAAATCTCTGTATCTTCCCCCCAATTTTGTTGCAAACTTTAAACTGTTGTGGGGGAAAAAGCCTTAAAAATAGCACCTTACTCATTATTATAGATGATTTTTCTTCTAGAATTACATACTCAGTAGACTGGCTTTCATTTCATCTGATATTGCTTGACTGAGGTTTCAATTAAATATTGGCACTCAATGGCAAAACATTATACTGTATTAAAAAATAAAGAGGAAATATTAAATTTGGACATAGCTGCATCTTTCTTTTAGAAAGAGAATTTGGGTGCTGGCGAAGGCACGTATAGTTAAATAAAATATAGATGAAAACATTAAGGTAAAGCCTTGTAAAATCAACCAGAGTGCTGAGTATATCATGGTCTATTGCTAGATCAGTTAAATTACTGACCTGGTAATAGTTAAAGACTTTAAGATACATATGGAGATCAAAGCATCCATGAGTTAATAAACATGTGTTGTCATTTGATTTGGTGAAATTTATAAATAAGATATTGTTTTATTAATTTAATTGTCTTCGTTTGTTTTTAACTAATCTCTTCACATATATCCTTCTCCTATCCCTTCCAGTAATTTCAAAATTAATGCTAACTTTAAATAAGTAAATCACAACTTATCTCTAAAATATAACTTCAGGGATCCCTGGGTGGCGCAGCGGTTTGGCGCCTGCCTTTGGCCCAGGGCGCGATCCTGGAGACCCGGGATCGAATCCCACATCGGGCTCCCGGTGCATGGAGCCTGCTTCTCCCTCTGCCTGTGTCTCTGCCTCTCTCTCTCTCTCTCTGACTATCATAAATAAATAAAAATTAAAAAAAAAATAAAAAAATATATAACTTCAAAAAAAATAAAATAAAACTTCAGTCTATATAAATTCTCATTGACAAAACAATATAATAATTCTAGAAAATCAAACACCACACCCTCACAACAGAATAGAACTTTATTAGTATTAAATCCCCCCAAATTACAGAAAGCCTATTTTCCTAAAAAAAAATAAGGAGCTCTAATCATACTTTTAACTTGAGAACTTACTAATATCATCCTTTCTAATTTTAGCTTCAAATAGCATTAAAATGGCTTAAATTTTAGAAGAGAAAAATACAACCCTTTGTATCAATTTGTTCTCCCTGAATTTTCTTCCATTCCTCCTTGGTGGTAATTTTTCACAATCCTTTAGATTAATAATTTATTTGATATCATTAGTTAATAATTTACTATAAAATTTCCTACATGCTATAGAAATATATAGAGATAATAAGAACTGTGAAAATAGTGACTGTATCTTAGGATGGAGTTTAAAAAAAAGTAACACATTTTATTTTTAGTTCAGACGATGAGTCCCCAGATATTCAGCTATTTCCAGAGTGATTGCTGGTAAAGAAATATATTGGGTTAGAACTCCAGCTGACAAAGTATTATATTCAGCACTTCCACAATACAGGCTACATTTATAATAAGTGATTTTAATTTCAATGTGGTTTCTAACAAGAATAATCTTAGCATTCTGGCCTTATATATATATTAGTTCCTTTTTTTAATTTTTTTTTTTTATTTATTTATGATAGTCACAGAGAGAGAGAGAGAGAGAGAGGCAGAGACACAGGCAGAGGGAGAAGCAGGCTCCATGCACCGGGAGCCCGATGTGGGATTCGATCCCGGGTCTCCAGGATCGCGCCCTGGGCCAAAGGCAGGCGCCAAACCGCTGCGTCACCCAGGGATCCCTATATTAGTTCCTTAAGATAATAATTACTTCTAACAATTAAAAACTTTGAACCCGCTGGCATAAACTTTATTTCCAGCACAACACAAGATGGAACACTTAAAATCAGTCAAGTCAGAGGTATAGATAAGATTATCACTCTTTCTCTTTCCCTCATTCCCTCTCCTTACCCACTTCCCTCTCTCTCAAGTTTTGAAGGTTAACATGAAGGTCGGGAAACAAAGTTAGATATTTTGGGACATACATTTATATTCTCATTAACTCTTTCAAAAATATTAATTGTTAGCTAGAAGCTAAGAAATATAAAGATGTCTAACTGCTGCATCCTGCCCTAAGGGAGATGATTGTCCCTATAATAATGATGCTTATTATAAATAAGTATATGAAACATAGCCCCAAGAAGAGTAGATATTCATAAAAAGGGACTTTTAGAAGACTAAGTGAGTTCACCTAGCTGATGGGATTAGAGAAGGCCCCACTGAACTTATGATGCTTAAATATGTTTTCTAAGGTTAAGTTAATTAAACAAATAAGCCATTGGACTGAGGCTGTGGTGGCCTATGGAAGCAACCAAAATCCAAGGCTATAAATGCTTCAGGATTACAAAATCAAAACCTAAGAACAGTCAATCACAACAGGCCACTACACTTTAAGCTGTAGATGATCAATGATTGTTTTGTTTTGCTTCTAACTTTTCTAAGTCATTCCCCTAGTTCCTATTGGTGGAACATCCTAATCACTTCTGGTTTGATACTTCTTGATTCAAATTGATTTTTGCTCAAATAAATTTAAATGGCTCAGGTAATCTTTTAATAGCTTAGATAGATTCATAGAAAATTCTGAAGAACATGAAAGAAATTCTAGCAATCCCTGGGTGGTGCAGCGGTTTGGCTCCTGCCTTTGGCCCAGGGCGCGATCCTGGAGACCCGGGATCGAATCCCACGTCGGGCTCCCGGTGCATGGAGCCTGCTTCTCCTTCTGCCTGTGTCTCTGCCTCTCTCTCTCTCTCTGTGACTATCATAAAAAAAAAAAAAAAAAAAAAAAAAAAAAATTTAAAAAAAGAAAGAAATTCTAGACAATGATTTCCACCTGAACATGGAACTATGCATGGCAGGTTTGGGGTACATATGGGAAATAGTAAAAAATTCTATTTGAACTACATAGAAAACAATGAATAAAGGTAGAAAAGCAGCTCACAGTCTTATTTAGCTAAATACTGGTGGTATCAGCAAAATTAGTTTTAATGGAAAAATGTAGAGGGATTTTCCTAGTTTCCTCTTGTAGATTGTTGCTATTTTCTTGCTTCCTTGAATGATCCCATTCATTCAACTGTTACCTCAAATCCTTGGAAACATAAGATTATACAGATACTAAATAGTGCACTATTTCTTTAATGAGAAGAGAAACATAAAAATAAAGTATTTGGTGGCAAAAATGGTTTTATATTACAACCTCATAAATACTTCCTGTAAGTCTATAATTATTTAAAAATTAAAAAAAAATACATCCCCATAGATAATAGATAAGTACAGTGAAGGACTAATGTCTTACCATCTGTATTTCTAAATAAGAGATCTATGGATTCTAATGCTCCATCATCAATCATTAAATGGCTGTAGAGAACATTGTGCCATTTGGGGGCATCATTAGATCCTCTGTAGTTTGTCTCTCCCATGCTGCTTTCCTGTACGTATGTATTCATTTATTTATGTATATGAGGTGTTTACAGGTAGTAATCTGGATGGGAAAGCAGGCTAAGGAACTTTCCCTGAGGATGTATTTTCAAAAAAACCTTGGATTTTATGTCTACAGTATGTTTATTTTGGGTAGCCTAGGTAGCTGATGGAATTCATCAAGGAATTAGAGCCCACTCAAGTTACGATTTGGGGCCGCCATCGTTCATTCATTCAGCACATACGTACTTCATGCTAACTGGGATCCAGAAACTATGATAGTCCTGATGATAGAAAAACAAAAGAGAGAGAAAGGCTATGACTTCAAGGAGACTTGGAATATGTGAGGAAGAGAGAAAATCCAACACGAAATTGTACTTTTAAATGAAAATAGGTAGTATGATATGATGGAATGAAAAATACAACATTGGTATGTAGATAAAGAAATATTTTATGCGTCCCGGACCCTAGAGAATTGTGTACTACTGCATAATACTATCATTCTTCTTCTGACTAAATCAAAATTATGATTCTCTAGAGTTGCAAAGTTACTTGAAGTCCAGAAGAATTACTGGGTAGTGTGCAAGAGAGAATTTTATATCATCTTAATGTTTAATAACCTGTGAACTTTCAGCTGGAAATTGCTTATAGTTCCAGAATCCGTATGACTGGCACTCATAACTGGATCCAGGAAAACACTTCTTTATTTCTTAACTATATACAGCAAAATATCTTGCAATGGTTGCCAGTATGAATGACAATAATAAAGTGTCAAATTGTAAAATCATCTTATCATGAGACTTAATTAGGTCGTATCAATATAGCTGTGTATAGGGAGTAATAACAACATAGCGGTACATTCATATGGCACCGTAATATGTCTAAAAAAATTTTACACATATAATTCTGTAATTAGTTTTCATAAAGCTTTATGACATAAGCAAGACAGGAAAGATGAAGAGTAGTTTACATGGTAAGTTAGATGGCTTTTGCTTTTTTTTTTTTTTTTCCATCTTCATATTTTTTTTGTCTACGTTTCTTATGGCTAGTGAGTGGCCTGCCCCACATACTGTGTCCACTGACCCAAATCGATAACATTTCTTATTGGTTAAATGGGTATAATGAGATTATAGACTTAAAACTAAGGGTGACATTAAATCAGAACATTCATTGTGGGAGTTGGCTGAAGGGGCTGATATGACACATTTGGTGTTTTAACAGGACAACGCGTTGAACTGGATACGGATGAACAGTCAGACCTGGTAAGAGTCCTTGCACTAAAGTACAGGCATACAACTGTTTTCAGATTTGAAGAGAATAAGGAATCTTCACTGGAAAAAGTAGAAGCTATTTAAAGAGGCTGGAGAACCCAGGCTCTAAGAAGCAGGAGGTGGGTGTTGTAATTCAAATTACATGCTAATTCTCATTGATCAGCCTATTTAAATGGTAATGAGGCATAGATAGTGCTTCTGGCCCAAGTGCTTGAAACTCTGTGCAGAGGATATCTGTCAGCAAGAAAAAAAAAAGAAAATACCATCTACTTGCTTGAAAAGCTGTGGTTGCTTCAGGGGTCTGTGATTGTAAAAGGGAATTACCTTCCAGTCCTTTGACCTGTGGGGAGGGAGATCCTATCAAGAATTTTCAGGACTGCAGGTACACCCAACTGCTACCATTCTTCTCCTGTCACCTTTAGCTTTCTGGGGCTATATTATCCTGTAATGAGAAAGAAGAACAGATATAGCTATAATTGCCACTTGTGTGGTGAAGATGGATGACCAACATCGCACATCATCCTTCGCGGAGCACAGGGGAAGTCTGATTGCTTTTCATGTTCTGCAAAATCTTAATTATACCATGTGTATATAAAGTATTGATTCAAACAACAGAGCAAAATTAAAATGCAATTGTTTAGAGAATGAAATGCTGTGGAATAAAGGAGGTTATGGTTCAATAGGGAAGGAAAGATGTAAATACACTTAATAAATGGTAACAAGTGGTGCATACCTTACCAAAATATAGAAAGTGCTTAGTAACATCAGAGGAGGGAGTTAACGCTTTAGAGTGGAAGACCATTGGCACTTAACCAAAGCAGCCTTTAAAGTAGGTGTTGAAGACTGTATAGAATTTGGGAGGTGAGAAACAGTGAAGAAGGAGTGGAGGGCACTTCAGGTACAACATGGTAGGAATCAGTTTAGGAAAGAATCTCAGAAACTATTGCTCCAAGAAATAAATACTGCCCACTACCCAGCATGCCCACTAAATGCTTGGGGAGAAATTTTTTAAAAATATATATTTCTCATCCTATAGCTGTTCATTCAACTTCAGAGTTAATGATGATTGTAAAGATCGTAAAACATATATGTCTATGTGCGTGTGCGTGCACATGCAAATTTTTAAATAAATGTTGATTATAATTTCAGAATTTGGCTGTTCTTTGTATTCATTTCATGTCATCCTTAGTACTCAAGTTTCGTTGTTAGGGAAGAAATAACTTGTTGTTCTTGATTTTTTTTTTTTCCTTTATTCTTTCTTTAAGGTTTACTATCAGGAAGTGTAGTAAGCATTTTGCCTACATTTAACACATGTAAAGCCCAGTAAGTAATCATGTTAAACAATCTTTTTTTCCAAACGAGAAAAGGTCAATATCATATTAGCAATCACCCTTAAAAAAATACATATCTGAGGATTTTCTGGAAGATGATTTGGGGCCAACATTATGGTTACATGTGATGGAGCGAAACTTCTGAAAGAATAGATTATAACCTGGCCAGCTATCACGCTTGGGCCCAGCCCTATAACCTCAAACCAGATAGTTAATTAAGGCCGCAAGATACTTGAACCAGTCTAATCACTACCCTAATAATCATTACCAAGGTCTTCCTTTCCCATACCTGTGTTAACCATTTAGTCTAGTTACATTCTCTAACAAATATAAATATTTGAAATGGCATTTGCAGAAGCACATTTCCCTAGGAAATTTATAAAACTTGGATACACTATCACACATATTCCCTAAGAAGTGACTTTAACATATTCAAAGAAACAATAGAAAGCAAAACCCACATATGTCTTTATTGTGGTTCCCTCCCCCCAAAAAATATTTTCACTAAGAACAATTCAATCTCCTAATAGTCTCTTTTGGCTATTAATGTCAATCTTTATAATTTGTTTCATCATAACTACTCAAAAGTCTCCTCAATTCCAATAAAGAAAGAAAGACCCTCTTCCTGGAATGTTACTGATGAGGCTATTATCTTACCTGCCAGCTAGCTGGCTCAGCTCTTTTTAATGTGCATCAATTTAGCCCCTCTTGCTTCTTCTGATTTTCCTGTTTGATGATAACCTGGAGTCTTCACAATAGAGCTCCTGGAAGCTGATTAACAAATGGGAACCCTTTCTCCTTGAATACTCATGTGATACATAGTGTTAGCATAGTGTTAGTTCTCTAACATTGTCTGCTTAGATCTTTTTGGTCCTTTGCTAAGAGGTACGTAGTTATAGTATAATTTTCAAAAGAGTAACACTGTAATTGTCATGTGAATATAAAATGAACAGGTGTCTAAGGTTTTATTGAACTCATTAATAAAAAACAAGTAAGCAATTAAAAGAATCAAATCACATCTGAGAAGCAGGGTATTTGTGGGCAATTTAATAAAGGGATGCTAATATATAATAATTGGGTTATATACAACACTTTGCTTAATATCCTACCTTTGGCGTTGTCTCTGCAACCGAAAGAAATTATTTGCATCTCTTTGAGACAATAATCTACATGTTAATTTCTATTCCTACAAAAAATAGCCCAGTTGTTATATATACATTTTTAATTTTTATTTATTTATTTATGATAGTCACACACAGAGAGAGAGCGAGAGAGGCAGAGACACAGGCAGAGGGAGAAGCAGGCTCCATGCACCAGGAGCCCCACGTGGGATTCGATCCTGGGTCTCCAGGATCGTGCCCTGGGCCAAAGGCAGGCGCCAAACCACTGCACCACCCAGGGATCCCAGCCCAGTTGTTATAAAATCAATCAAAGGTTCAAGCTCAGAACCACACTGAGAGAACGCCCAGTAATATCTTCTTTGCATTTCTTATTTCAAACCATATTTCTAATACAATTCTTCCTATTCATACACACTTCTTATTCTTCTCATCCTTCTCCCAAATTAGGTGTTTCCTTTCTGCACCATGGAGTTGCTATGATGATTAGCTTAGTTTTTTCCATCAGTTTCTTCTAGGAAACCATATTTGTGAGAATTGACAATTGTCAAGATGACTAGTAGGTCAGCATCATTTTAATCTCTTCAATACCAGGTTCTCTGCCCATCAGAATCTCAGGAAAAATAATACATTCTCATCTTATTTCAGACTGACACTTAATAGTTTGTTTTATATAAACCAATATTATTATTGGACCACATTTCCCCCCTCTTGATCTGAGAAACAGGTATTGCATATCTGATTGATTATAACAATCTCACTTGTGAGAAATTATGTATATTAAAAGCAAATTACAGGTTAAAACTCCAACCTGAGGAGGTAGTTACATTAAATTTATCTTATTTTGGAGGAAGGATGGGAGGATGTGATGGAGGAGAACAAATCCTTGACTAGGGGAGGGAAACCTGACAATCCTCTCTCACTAGGACCTTGCTCATGATCCTATTTTGGGAGGCTTAAGAATACCTGTTCCACTTTCCACCTCAAATATAACCTGGCATCTCTGCTGACTGAATTATTTATTGTCACTTCCTGAATGTAGTCACGAGGCTCCATTTTTTCCCTTAATTTTGATTAGCTACAAAAAAGAATTAGAATTCAAGGGCCCTCAGGGTTCCTGATAGATTACAATAATGTTAGCTAAGTTGTTGCAATAGATCTCTCTAGAGACCTGGTCCAGCCATTTCTGACTCTCAGAGCGGAGTTATTTTACTTCTTATTAGATGGGATAAGTGTATTTTCATTAGCAATCATATGCACTCACTGAATCCTTATAACAACTTTTTAAAGTGTTTCCTATTATTACCTACTTTCTAAAGAGATGGAAACTGAAGGTCAAGGAAGTTAAGTAGATCGTCCAATATCACCATCTATGGGAGAATTAAGATTCAAATGTGGGTTTGTCTGCAGAGGATAGAAAAGTTTGTGTTCTCCTTAATATTTCATTGTCTTATATGTTAAATGGTTTGAAATACTGTAAATATTACATAAAATTCATTATAAAGAAAGGTAACAATTCCTGCTTAATAAGATGAGATCCATAAAAGGGACAAAAACCGTAGCTACATAGTTTATTTCCTAAGCTACTAAATATGATGATAATATATCTGCCAATTTTAAAACTATAGAAAAGCAAAATGCATATAATAAATGTATAAATACTCAAGATGACCTTTTTAAATTTTTTTGGTCTGAAAGGTAACTTCCGATTTTAATTTTTCATATCTATCAGGACTTTGGCAACATTTTGTACCATAATGCATATATCTTTTATTGAAAAGAAAACCTAAATTATACACAAGTAAGATAAGATCAGTTTAGTAAATTTAAATGCTGTATCCTTTTCCCTGTGAGGAACAAGCCTGAGTATTTATTTGATAGCTTCTTAACTATTTCTCAATATCAAAGATATTTTGTTCTTAATGATACAATTGGTTTGGTTTTTAATAACTTTTTCTAATTCTGAAAACTGCTTTCACATTTACTATATTAATGATATGATATTCATGTAAACAGTATTATATACAGGCAAGAACACAGGTCGATGGGGTCCAGATATTTCCCAATTATAGAATAGTGAGATATCCTCAGCCTATATCTACTTTGAAGAAACTAAGGCTTGGATTAGATGATCTTACAACTTTCTTCTAGTTCTAAAACACACTGCTAACCATTTATGACTAATTCACATATAGGGTATAATCCACAGGAAGTGATATTTAACATTTTTGGCCTATAGTACATGGTTGCCACTATCTGAATAGCCTATGATAAAAAGAATGGTTTTATGGTCTTAATCTCAGCACTACATGCATTAAACTACATTATCATTATCACTATTTTATAACAGTATATGAAAACATATTGTTGTTGCTTATGTAAATAGACATTCAACACAATATATATTAAAAGCTATCAATGGTTTATGTTACTGTCACAGAAAAAGTAGGGAGATTAAAACAAGGCACAAGAGAATATTCTTTTTTTTTTTAAGATTTTATTTATTTATTTATTTATTTATTTATTTATTTATTTATTTATGATAGACAGAGAGAGAGAGAGGGAAGGAGAGGCAGAGACACAGGCAGGAGGTGAAGCAGGCTTCATGCAAGGAGCCTGACGTGGGACTCGATCCCGAATCTCCAGGATCGTGCCCTGGGATGAAGGTGGCACTAAACCGCTGAGCCACCCAGGCTACCCCACAAGAGAATATTCTTAATCTAAATTTTGGAGGTAGATATAGAAATTTTTTTCTGAGCAGATATGCATGCAAATGTGTATGCATGCTACATCTCTCTTATATATGCCACTAATATTATATTTATTTTATATGGAATGAAACAAGAAAAGATTCCTGTTTCAGAAAAATTCTGGAAAACAAAAATTTAAGCCTTTAAGTTGTTTTACCAGAATTTTTCTTGACCGTAATTAAAAATGTGGACCTGAAATTATTCAATGTTAGTTCATTTTATAACTATAGAGATTTATACTCTCCTGTATTAATGTATGTGTGTCTGTGTCTGTGTTTGTGTGTTTGTGTCTGTTTTTTAGTCGTTTTCTGCTGTGTTTCAGAATGGAGTTAACCAGGAATAGTTTTGTAGTAGTAAAGGACCATATTATTGTGGACTGTTAATTCCTTGGCTTCT
The DNA here is from genome assembly GCF_003254725.2 of Canis lupus dingo. Taxonomy (NCBI): domain Eukaryota; kingdom Metazoa; phylum Chordata; class Mammalia; order Carnivora; family Canidae; genus Canis; species Canis lupus. The sequence goes on from NC_064245.1 coordinate 6,581,991, forward strand.
TCTCATTGCCACCCAACACAATTTACTTTCTGTTGACAAGCTTAGGATACTCTCTGGAGAAAGGAATCTGAATAATCCAAAGTAGAAGATAATTTCACTTCAAGGTGTTCAGAAAATGATAGAATGTGAGATCCCAATTAGAACCTCTCTATATACACAAAATGACTGGTTTGGGAATTATTGGTGAAATTCACTCTACTTTTTTGGAATTTATATGTTGTAATATTTTTAAACTCACTTTTCAGCAAAAAGCTGAAAAGCTTTACTTCTGTGGGATCCAATAATGTGTTTATACATTAATTCTAACTATTTACCTTAAGATGAAGATCAAGTAAACTTACGGTATTACAGAAAAAAAAATTTTCACCTATAATATTAGTTATTGGTTCATATAACATACAAGTGACTCTCAAAACAGATGGTAAAAATCATTATCGAGGGACGTCAGGGTGGTTCAGTGGTTGAGTGTGTTTGCCTTTGGCTCAGGTCATGATCCCAAGGTCCTGGGATTGAGTCCCACATTGGGCTTCCTGCAGGGAGCCTGCTTCTGCCTCTGCTTATGTCTCTGCCTCTCTCTGTATCTCTCATGAATAAATAAAATAAAAAAATTATCTATAATGGAAAAATGGTACTTATATTTTAATAGTTTATTTTGAAATAAATTTGAAATATAAAGTTAAATGATGACATATGAATACTTGATGATGTCTTTGGACAGATCCAACTTCAACACGTGAAATGGTTGAAGAAAGTTCCACTTTGTTTTCATTTTTCACTACATAATACAGACATTCTACAATTTCTGATTTAATTGAAATATTGTTTTTATTAGGAATAGATACTTTACCAGATACAAGAATGTCTCCCCAAACGTAATCATGTGAGTTTTAAACCATGGCTACAATTAGAAACGACAAATACCCACCATTTGCTTCAACGTGGATGGAACTAGAGGGTATGATGCTGAATGAAGTAAGTCAATCGGAGAAGGACAAACATTATATGTTCTCATTCATTTGGGGAATATAAATAATAGTGAAAGGGAATAGAAGGGAAGGGAGAAGAAATGTGTGGGAAATATCAGAAAGGGAGACAGAACATAAAGACTCCTAACTCTGGGAAACGAACTAGGGGTGGTGGAAGGGGAGGAGGGCGGGGGGTGGGGGTGACTGGGTGACGGGCACTGAGGGGGGCACTTGATGGGATGAGCACTGGGTGTTATTCTGTATGTTGGTAAATTGAACACCAATAAAAATTATTTTATTAAAAAATAAAAAAATAAACCATGGCTACAAATTCTTTGATGCTCTTCCTATAGATTATTCTCTCACTTTGAATCTGGATGAGCTTGTGACTGTAACAACCAGTAGATTACAATGAAAGAATGCCATGAGAATTTCAATATCACACTTCAAAAGGCCATGCAATTTCTCATTTGTTTGCTAAAATAATTGCCCTTGGTACCCAGAGTCACTATCTAAGAAGTCTGATTTTTCAAGAAAACTGTGCTGAAGAAGTCAACTGCAGGCACTCAAGTCAACAGCACCAGCTGAGACAAGCCTTCCAGCCAAGTCACTGCCAAAATACCAGACATGCGAGTGAGGTCACCTTGTAACCTTGGGACTAGACTATCTGCCAGCTGAATATCACCAAGTGACTCCTGTTGATGCACATAGAATAGAAAACTCACTCACTGAGGTCCGGCCAGAATTCCTGTTCCACAAACAAAGGCGGTATATTAGGAAGATCATTGTTTTAAATTACCTTCTGGAGTAATTTGGTACATAGCAATAAATAATTGGGACACATGTCAAACATGGTTTCAGATGATTTCATATTTTGTCTCCTCAACTATCAGTAATACACATTCTCTATAAAAGGATCACATGAAAATCCAAAAATATTAATAATTGATCAATTAACAATAGACAATAAAAACCACAACAATATTTGCTACTATTGATTGTATGATTTAGCCAAGCACAGGGCTATGCATTCTACATGAATAACGGACACGGGAGTCAAATTATTCAGGTTATGTGTATCACACACATCGACAACATCCAGGTATCATATCAAATAGAGAAAGTCAAGGGCTGGGTGATAGAAAATAGGGTATTTGCAAGAGTACTCAAGAGTGCAAGAGAGGAGTCCAGATTTGTTGAGAGATTTCAGCAATGATTAATGGTGATATCCACTTTATATAATACAATCATGTTCTCAACTAGGAAGGCCCACTGTGAAATATTCCTTAAGATTGAATAACCACACAACTGATATTGCTAAAAGCTGAGTTTGAATATAAAATATTATTACTCTATAGCACAATGCTTTTCACCATTACAAGAAGAAATATAGAGGCATATACACCTTTTAGGAATCAGTGTGTAAGGCACTTTCTCCAAGAAATACGTAAATAGGTTCCTACAAAAGGTTTTCTGGGCACTTTGGAGTTTATGTGGGAAAATCAATATCATTTGTATTAAAAAATATTTCATTAACTCACTTAAAGGCATAATACTTTGTGATAAGCAAATAAAGGAAATTACTTAAGCTTTGATCACTTATGTTGTGTTTAAACCTCTAATACATGGGGGAAATATTATACCCCCTGTACCGGTACCAAATATTGTGTTCTTTATTTCAAAAGTTCAACTACTGTACTAGGCACCAGAAATTTAAAGATAAATGCAACTTTCAAGGATCTCATAGGCTGGTTAGAAAGATGGGAATTTTAAAACAAGTTATAAAGTCTAATAAAATAATAAGTGCATTAAAGCAATACACAGGTTGCACAGGGTAGCAGATGATTAAATTTGCCTGTGGCGGGCATAAAAGGTGATTATGGATAATCCACTTATTAGTTTTCTATTGCTGCTGTAACAAATTATCACAAATTTAGTGACTTAGAACAATACAAATGTATAGGTCAAAAGTCTAGTTGACCTGGCTAGTTTCACTGCTCCTGGTTTAATAAGGCTGAAATCAAGGTGACAAATGACTGGGCTCTCCTCAGGAGTCTCTCAGAAGAACTCACTTTTGTGTTTTCAGAATGTTATCAGAATCCAGTTCTTTGAAGTCGTACAACTGAACCCCCTGCTTCTCGTAGAGGCCTCCCTCTGGTTCTTGCCTAGAACATTGTCTGCTTTAAAAGGCTCATGTGATTAGATTGGTTCCATCCAGGTAATCCAGGATCATCTCTTTATTTTAAAGTTCATAACCTTAATTACACCTGCAAATTGCTTTCCCATGTAACACAACACTAGATTCAGAGATTAAAGTATGAACATCTTTGAGAGAACATTTTGCTTAGCACAGATCATAAACTTACTTATTCTTTTAGAGTGAAAGATCAGGTTAGATCTAGAAGCAGAAAATCAGGACATCTACATTGATAGTGAACTATCTCAACAAATACAAAGACCGAAAAAATAATCTATGATAATAATATCAGAAACTAATCTGGAAAAGAACTGTGTTTAGCAGGCAGATAAATGAGAGTATCACTGATACACACAGATCATGTTAGCTTGAGCTTAACATAGCTTCAGCTTGGTGGAGTAGCCTCATATACATGTTCCCTCTCATAACTTACTCATGAAAAGGAACAAACAATAACAAAGACAAAACAAGACTAACAAAAGAGAGTCTCCCTAATTCTCCAATTATTGCCCAATGTTTGCACCGAGCAGAGGAGAGCATACATCTGTCATGCTGGAAGGAAAGAGTCTGAAGTCTTCCTTCCTTCTGGAAGGAAAGACTCTGAAGTCAAAAACTCATTGAGATTTGAGATGTTAATGTTAAAGTTGGGTGAAATATGCATGCTCAGATTTCTTCTCAATTCACTCCTTCCTCCACATTTGGGAATATTATGGGATATTTAAGCTTATACAAATGTACTGATTGTATAAGTGAATACATGTAGTGAGATGGAGGGATAGACAGTCACAGTCATGGTTATAGGCATAGGTGTAGGAAATGACTGGTTTGTTATCAGAGAGAAACTCTGAAACTGTCTACTCAGGAAATAGACAGTATCCATCAATTTCACCAAGTGGCTACCTAAAGAAAAAAGTACAGGCTTCCATTTATGAAATGAGTAAGCCATGGGAATAAAAGGTATAACACAAGTAATATGGTCAATTGTGCCGTAACAGTGTTCCATGGTGACAGATGGTAGTGATACTTGTGCTGAGCCTAACACACAGAGATGCTGAGTCATTATGCTGAATACCTGAAACTAAGGTGACATTGTGTGTCAAATATACTCAAATTAAAAAAAAAAATAAAGATTTTTTAGAAAGTCACTTGATATATTTAAAAATGTATTTATTAAAACACTAGTTCAAAAAAAATAAATAAAATACTAGTTCAGAAAGTCTACCATTCCCTAGAGAGTAAAGTTTGTATAAGATCTCAGTTTCACACCTATTGGAAGAAATACTAGGTCAGGTCCTCAAAGAGGCAGATGCCCAAACAAATACAGAAGTATAAGGGATTTATCGGAAGAAATGCTTATGAGAAAAAAACAAAAAAGGAGGAAGCTAGAGGAGGCAGTAAGACCTGTCAGAACATGACAAATGTATGAGCACTGTGATCAAGAAAAGAAAGGAAGATTTTAGGCAGGAAGGTTCTCAAATTCCAGCACGTCTTTAAGAAAGTTTTGGCCAGGGTTATGGGAGTCCTTGAGCCAACATCACCAATATTGTCAGGGGAGTCCTGAATTTTGCAGAAATTGGTTTTCTTTAGTACTGTCCAATGTTCAATCGTTGGCTGGGAGCAACCAGTGAAAAGCCTGGCCTCAGCATGAATGTTGTGATGGACTCAGAGCATGGCAGCTTTAGCTGTCCATCACTTAGTTCACCATAGCAGGTATCTTAACAGAATACTTTTAGGCCTGCCGCAGTCCACCACTTGTACTACAGATATCTACTTCTGAATTCAGCTTTAGGGAGTACATCCTCCTTGGTTTCCATGGGCTCACTTGCTGAGGGGGAAATAGAGAAGATTAAGAGTGATCTGTAGCCACCTGTCACGGTGATACCTAATGGTGAAAATTGTGGCCTCGAGACCAACTGCAGCAATAGGCTCTTTCCTTCTTTGAGCCTTCATAAAAGCTAGGAGCTGTCCAGGTCATCCAATATATGGTCCAGGGAAGCATTCCAAGGTATGGAATGTGTTGTCCTAGATCCCAACAAGGCCTGCCAGGTACTATGCTTCCTTCTTTGTGGTAAAGGATGCTAGATGCATCAATCTCCCCTTTACACTGGGGTGGTTGCTGACATTCTCCTGAATACTGGGCCCTGAAAACTTCCCTGAGTACCTTATTCTTGAATCTTTATAGACTTTACATCCCATCATATGTAACACATGTATCTTACCAAGGCTGCTGGTGAACTATCTTCCTCTTCCTCATGCTGTACAATCAGCATGATGTCACTGATATTATGAATCAGAATCATATTCCATGATATTTCCATGCAGTTCAGTCCAGAATTTATCATAATGGAAGTTATAATAGAGGAGAGAGAGCATTCAAGCATTCCTGAAGCAAAACTTTAAATGAATACTCTTCACTTTCATACAATATAATGTGAACTGTTTCTTAGCCTCATTTATTATCAGGATGGTAGGGTATCCATCCTCCAAATCAATGTAGCTGAGACCTTATTAATCTGTCCCAACAATGAAGCTTCATCCAGCAAGGGAGCCATAACTAGAGCTGTTAGTTGGTTAAGTCTGTAGTAGTCTACAGTCTTTCTCCAAAATCTATCTGGGCTTCCAGAGGGGGGGACTAGTGTTTTATAAAGAACTTGTTAAACTCAGCAGCAAAAAAACAAACAATCCAGTCATGAAATGGGCAGAAGACATGAACAGAAATTTCTCCAAAGAAGACCTACACATGGCCAAAAAGCACATGAGAAAATGCTCTGCATCACCAGCCATCAGGGAAATACAAATCAAAACCACAATGAGATCCCACCTCACCCCAGTGAGAACGGGGAAAATTAACAAGACAGGAAACAACAAATGTTGGAGAGGGTGTGGAGAAAGGGGAATCCTATTGCACTGTTGGTGGGAATGTGACCTGGTGCAGTCACTCTGGAACACAGTGTGGAAGTTTCTCAAAGAGTTAAAAATAGACCTGCCCTACGACCCAGCAATTGCACTGCTGGGGATTTACCCCAAAGATAAAGATACAGTGAAATGCCAGGACACTTGCACCCCAATGTTCATAGCAGCAATGTCCACAATAGCCAAACTGTGGAAGGAGCCTTGGTGTCCATCAGAAGATGAAGGGATAAAGAAGATGTGGTCTCTGTATACAATGGAATATTCCTCAGCCATTAGAAATGACAAATACTCACCATTTGCTTCGGCATGGATGGAACTGGAGGGTATTATGCTGAGTGAAGTAAGTCAATTGGAGAAGGACAATCATCATATGATTGAGAGTGGTTCCATCATGAGTTAGACTTTAACCATTACATTTAATCATTACTACCATTATTTCCTGCCATGCCTAAGCTTCCATTCTCACAGAGGGGCATAGGTAATGCTTTGGGTCTTCAGTTATCAATAGCAGTTCATGCTCAGACTCTGTGTCCCATTGTCTCCAAACGTATGGCATTCCTCTGTCTTCAGCATACAGTGATATGATGGGGAATCACCACAGCCTATAGTGCCTTGTCATGTTCCACGGTCCTTCCTCCTAGGGAACTGACCACCTCTTTAGTTAGTGTCTTCCAAAACTAAAGATTGCCACAGGTCTGGACACTAAGCCTTTTATTGAGGTGACCTCTCCAAATCCCCACGTCTCCATTCTTATTTGGGGGGGAAGAGGGTCAGAGATGTCAACTAGGATAGATACCTACCCATCTATTTTGTACTAGGGGATCACTGCTGTATTAATCATCTCCACAACTCCCTTTGGTGAGGCTTCCTAGGTTGCCTATTTGACCCTGCCTGTCGTTACAGTATTAATGCCCCCTGGCTTCTGGTTTTCAAGCACTGACCACTAGCTTCTATTATTTTGGGTACCATCATCCCATACATATTATGAGGCCCAGTTCTGAGGCAACTTTTCCTATACTGTCAGCCCCTGTCTGTAGAGGAGACTGACCACCAAACTTCTTAGTGGTGCTGCGCTCCTCTCAGGAACACCCGCTGTTAACTTTGATGAAAAGCATGATCCCCGAGTCCTCCTATGAAACCTAACTGTACAATATGGCTTCTTACTTCACATAAAATATCCATTCCAACATGTCCATTGCCTCAGCCTCTTTCTTTCTTTCTCTACTTGCTTCCGAGGAAACAAAGGCATCCCATTTTATTTAGTATTTTAGCCATCACTTTCTTTGGGCTTCTTTTTTAAACATTTTTTTTTTTTTTTTTTTTATTTATTTATGATAGGCACACAGTGAGAGAGAGAGAGGCAGAGACACAGGCAGAGGGAGAAGCAGGCTCCATGCACCGGGAGCCCGATGTGGGATTCGATCCCGGGTCTCCAGGATCGCGCCCTGGGTCAAAGGCAGGCGCCAAACCGCTGCGCCACCCAGGGATCCCTTCTTTGGGCTTCTAAGAGCAACCTTAGCACTTGCACATTGGCCTGGGGTCCTTACTAAGGTGTTAAAAACCCAACTACAGTTTGGGCTCAATGAAATCTTGCTTTTCTGGTCTTGCATTCTAACCTTCTGATTAAGTACTCTCAAAATCCAAGCACAGTGGTACATCCCAGCTCTTGAATATACATTCTCCTAATTTTTGCAGTTCCTCAGTGTGTTGTACCTTTTTTTTCCCCCTATATAGGCTTGGTAGGTCCTTACCTAGGTTATGGTAGGATCTGATTCTAATTATCAGCCTAGTAGCCAGGAGAAGTAGGGGTGTCTCCTGAGCGTAGCACTTCTTGCCTCATGAGAAAGAAGACTGTGTAGTGTCTTAGGGCAGGGTGGAAGAAGCAGATCCTACTGGGCAAAGATGGTCTCTACCAATTCAGGGGCATTTGCAATGTCACCATCTATATGTACATCTTTCCACATGTCCCCAGCTCCTGTTTCAGGGCCCCAGAAGAAGTCTTTGATCCTAGGACATAGATCTATAGATCTACCTTGAAGGAGTTGTCAGGCGTCTGGGGAGTTATGCGACTATAATTATAAAATCTTCAGTTTGCTGCTGTATCTGTTCCTCTATCTAGGAGATAAGGGTCTCCTTTTAAGTTACCAAAGAGATCCTCTGAAGCTCATATTTAGCCATTAACTGCTTGTTTACACCCCTCAGATTCTCATTATCCCTCTGCAGGGCATCAATATAATGTAGAAGCCTATTGCCTTTTTATCATTGATGCTTCCCCTTACCCTCATATTTTTTAAATGCCTGAACCATTGCACTTAAAAAGGCATTTCCTTCAACAGGGACATAGTTCCAGTGGTGAAATCATTAGCAATTAGCCTACTCTTATTACAGAGACTCCCTATACCTCACCTACCTCTCAGGATAGTATTTTTCTCATTTGTGAGGCAGTAATTGATCCCATCTTCAATATCAATCTTGCCGTGTGTGTGTATGTTTTGACCCTTCTCAGTAAATTTGTGTTAGTTCAGATCCTCAGAGAAAAGATGCTGAGATGGTATTACTTGTGCAAGATATTTATCAGGGAGACACATGTAAGGGAAAAAGGGGAAGGAGTCAGAGAAGGCATGATGAGGGTCTGATTCCTGGGAGAGAGAGTGGGAAAGGAGGAGGACAGGGTAGGAACAGACTCAGACTACAGCACACCTCTAAGGAAGATCTGGTCACACCAACAGAAAATCCATGAACCAAAGTCAATTGTCATAGGAGTCCTAATGCTACAGAAATGAACAGCCATTATACCCACACCAGGAGCAGCCCATGAGAAGCATGGCCTTATAATAAGCATTGTGGTAGAAATAGGGCCACTCATCAATGCTTCCTGTGGCAGGAGATCTCTATGGTGTATTAACACAGCTGCCATAGAAAATATGAAAATTTACTCTGTGTTTTCAGGAGCTGTAATATATGTGGAAATTGTTAAAGAGAAGGGTCAATATTCGCAACATGTGGACATGTGAAGTTGGGTTATGACTTGGAAAGTACAGGTACAGCAAGTATTATTGGAAGAACTTTCAATGGGGGTGCAAAGTAGAGAAGAATTAGCCAGAGGCTCAGCTAGAAGCCAAATCATCACAGAGAATTGAAATACAGTATGAAATAAGCATTTGAGCAAAAGCTATACTGAAAACTTGCTTCTGGAGCAAAATCTTTGTGCAAGTTGTCTTGTCACATTCATCAAGAAATTATCTTTAATTAATCTGTCATACGTACTTAAATCCCCAGGCCTCCAACATTTGTATAGCTTTCAACTGAGCCGACTCATCTAGCTGAGACAGTTAGAAAACCTGAAATTTAGTCCACACCCTGTTCCCTGTTGTCTATGGCACTGGGCTATATTAATCTGGAAGGAGGGGTGCATGAAAGTACCATCCATTTACTAAAGGACTATGCTTGCTTAGAGAGTATGATGGCTTTTTCCTCACTGGAAGCAAAACATTAAGGTAATTATGGATTATTCTAGCACTTATCAAAGTTTTTTCCATAGAATATTAACTTCAGTTTAGAATTCTTTGTTATTTCTTCTTTTTTTATCTTAATTCTAAGACTTTTAAGTATTTAAATTTGGGTCATGTTCATATAATATATAGATGACTGACTATCAGAATGTCTTCAGATAGATTCCCATAGGATATAAGAGTTTTTTGAGTAAAAAAATAAAAATAAAAGGTGTGGGGGGTATATCATCTAGTGCCACCAGTTTAGCTGTCACATCAATGCTCTTAGAATTTGGCTCACTGAAGATAAGTCACAATGATGTATAATTTAGCTTTTTCAATGTCAAAATAAGATTTTTCAAGACTTCCTGACACTAATACATTTTTACTATAATACTTTTTCCACCTTTACGAAGATAACTGTTACTAAAGTATTTTACAATATACTTCTTTAGCAACATCCAATGGATTTGCTAAGATGGTAAATGGTACTAATCACAAAGTCAAGCTTTTTTTTTTTTTTGTCTTCTATACCAGCATTATCACTTTAAAATAAATAAAACTCTTTTCACCACTGAAATTTGCTCAGGACTGTTTAGAAAAAGATCAACTATAAAATATCACATGACATTATGATTTTTAATTTCTAACAGTTTACCACCAAGGAAGATATAAATATTATGCACCAAATATTCTAGTTTCTTTTCCCTGGTGCTCCTCTCTGTGGGTAGGTCATATATTCCTATCCTACTGAAGTCAATCTTGGCTACCAGACTTGGTGTGCTCCAGTTCCAAGCAGAATATTTTTAAATGCCAGATTTTGGTTTGAAATATCTCTGTCCTGAGAAACACTGGTTGGCAATATTCCAGGTGTAAACTGCTTCATTAGACTGAGTCCCAGAGTACAAATGTTGTGAAACAGATTCTCAATTAGCATATGGCATGAAGAAGAAATATGTAGAGAGAAGATTTAGCTCACACACAAATTCAAATACCTTTTAAAAATTACCTATTTTCAACATAGTTATAATCACCAAACAAAATGTCCTAAATTTTTCGTGAAAAATAACCAAAAAGTGTAGGTCAGGATTTCATTTTGATATAACTGGACCAATCCTACAAAACTATATCTGTAAATCCACTACAGTGGATACCTCAGAATAATGGGAAGTGCTTCTAAATCCAATTCACACTTCAGACTCTAAAATAATAGTTCTGTTGCAGTTATTTGCAACACATGGGTAGCTGACAAGTATTGGTTTTGAGGATGGATTTACATTTACTCCAGGAGCATTTAAGGAATTTGAGAGCACAAAACCTATCAGAACTGTCCCACTTGTACTTTATCACTTTCTAGCAAAATGCTAGTCCAAAAGGATGGTACCGACTACTAAGGATACCCTGAAGGTGATGGTTGGAGAAGATTGCTAACAAGGCTTCTTGTTCCTGAACATGTTATCTCATATTCAAAAGCATGAGTGGATTATACTGAGTAATTAATGCATTGATGTCTCAAAAGGTGTCAGAATGACCTTCACCAAACTTAAGGGGAAAAGAGTGTTTATTTGTATATTGATTTTTTTCTCTATCAACATTGTTGGTTTGTATTTCTTTGGTCTTGAGAAGAAATCCTAGAGTGAAAGCAAGCAGGTTCAGAAACACTAAATTAATAATCATGGTCCAGAGTATTAATAGGCTGGAGTTGCCTTCCCATGTTGCTCACCCCAACAGTTCTAGCAGAGAAATAAAAATACTCATATATAGAGTAGAAGATAAACTACATCAGTAACATTTCCCCATAGGGAGAGAAATTTCTAAAATAACTCTGACTATGAGAGCCTAGAATATTTATTGGCAAAATACATACTTAACAAGTGGTTTTCAAATATGGAAAGTGACTTAATATTTTGGAGGAATAATCCTACTTCTTTCTCAAGATGGACATCCTTTTCCACTGCATGCAGGCTATTACATAATAAGAAAGACACTTGTTCAAGCAAGAAAGGCCTACAGACCAACCTGGCAATCCTTGGAAGTACTGATATGAAAACAAATTGCTTCTGGTTAAGATGAATTAGTAGGTCCGAGAGACCTACACTGCAGAGTCTGGCTAGAAGTCAACTGTAAGTTTGAGTTAAAGACAGAATATTAGGGCATAATCTAAATTGCTCTATAAAAGGACCCCTAAATACAATGGCCTAAATAAAAGAGAAGTTTATGTCCCTCTCAAAAAAAGAAAAAAAAAAAAGAAAATAGCTTTGCATTTCAATTATAAAGACATTTTACCTCAATATAATTTTTCCCTCAACAGAAAGTCCACTAGCAGTTTCTCCTTTAATACCATCTTTTGATTATTTATATTACTTTCTGGATTTTCTTCAGTAACATAAATTGAAGAGTGCAGTAACATTTCCCAGGCCACTGTTATTGTCAAATTATAATCAGCTATATTTTCTCACCTAAATATTTGAAACAAAGTCACCCAAGTGAATTCACTTATTCATTAAAATATTCCTGAACGTGTATTTGTGTGATCCTTTCTGAGAGTTGCTGTGGTTCAGTATTGGTGACTTGGATCTCTCAGGTTGCTTCAATTGCGTGTGAGATTTTAATAAAAAGGAAACTAGCTTGGTTTTGAAAGCAAAATGTTACCTTTCTTTAGAGCCTTGCTTTTCCTTATATGTATTTTTTAATATATATATATATATATATTCATTTTTCTTCTGTCGCTACTTAAAATATGGACTGTACTTACCCTTACGATATGAAAGGGAGAACTTAGAATTAGTGGCCTTTAGATGCTTTTTTAAATGACCTCTGTCTTTTCTAATATTGAACTCTCACATGAGATCTCTCTAAAAAAATGAATGACAAGTTAAGCTTACCAATTTAGTCATAAATTCAGAGAAAGTAATTCTTCCATAAATTTCATTATGCTGTGGCACCAGACCAATAAATACAGCCCATACAAGATGTTTTAAGTCACTTTCTAAAAACTAGACTTTTCAACTCTATGGCTTTAAAATTGATGGCCTCAATTCTCCACTTGCCTTGTAACCCTGATGGAGCTGATACAAGCATGATGCTCCTTGAAAGTAGAAGTGCTATGCTTAAATTAAGCCCCGTGATGGTGCAGAACAAGCCATATATTTAGGTGAAACTGTTTCTTGGGTGAATAAGATATCTTGACATGTCAATGGAATATGAAACTCAATTTCACAAGATTTTTCTAGTGCCAAAAGAGATTTAAGCGGAGCTATCATTTTTAGACTTAACAGAAGTAGGATGTCTTCCTCTATAGACCTCTACATTCCTTGCCTCTAAAATTTAATTTTATCAATTCTTCATAAAGGCTATCATTCTTTAAGCCTTCATGAAACCAAAATTACATTTCATCATTGGTCCATTTTCTGTTTTCACTTTTAGAAACTTCTTATCATTTCCAATTATTCCATTGTTCTTCCCTCCACCCTACTTAAGAATCTCTGTATTAACCAGACAGTTTTCACAGAGCTGTTTCATTAGAACAGGGGCTTAAAACTTTAAACTCTAAACTATAAAATTGAATAGGGAAAAACATGGCTTAAAACTTTCTTTAAACTATATCAAGAGAGATAATAAATAATTACATAATCAATGAAATATATAAGAGCACTCCCAGATGAGTTAAAATTAAGACCATTTTCCCCCAAAGCAGCATCAAAACCCAAAAGTGTTCTAAAAACTGAGAGAGAAAGAGAGAACAAAAAAGCAACCAAAAAGCAGCCAAAAAAAGTCCCAAGTTGGAAAGCTAAGAGTTATTCAGAAATAAGAATTTTAAAATGAATTACTTCTATTGAAATTGTTATGAAATCATTTTATTCCAGAATCATTATTTATTTCCTGTGTTTTCATGAGGTATCAGGTGGTATTTCAAAATTTTAAGTAACTTTTATTCCTAATCTTCTGCAATAACTCTTAAGTGTCTTCAGCTAAATCTCATTCTTCATTACACCCAGACATTGGCTCAGTTCCCCAAACCAAACCTCAGATGTTCTCTACATATTTTTAATCAGAACAGGAATCAAACATACCTTCCCCAAAAGTGCTCACTAATGAACTTCCTGGTAATCAAATAAACATGTATGCCAGCTATTAGATGCTCCTTAAGTAGGAGTAAACCAACTAAATGTTACTTGAAGGAAGTACTTTTAAAAGTCTGCAGTCAACAGAAAATGTGGATATGTAGAAAAATTGTTAAAAAGAAAAAAAACCCAAGAGTCCATTCATAAGTCATCAGATACTAAAGAACCTCGTATCACTTTACAACACTAACATTTTGGGGATGCAGCTTATGGGCTAATTTCAAGTCACTGTGCATCAATGCATTTTTTTTTTCATTCCTTTGGAAAATAAATTCTTACAGATTCACAACATTTTAATTGCAGGATGTGAATACTGATAACGTGATAATGGGAAAGAATAATAAAGGTTCAAGGGAAACAAAGGTGAGAAAACCTGATGGAGGTGTTCCCAGTGGTGGTGTAGGTGAGCATCAGGTATAAGAGGCTGTATCCCTTCCGATGGTTCGATTAAAATTTGCTGTCCCGTTGCTTTAGATCGCTGTTGCTCCTTCAAGACTGTGGGTTTGTGCAGGAAGTATTTTTGAGAGAAGAGAAAAAATATTGAATACTATTCCTCTGGAGTCCCATGACTTTTCATTGTCTGCTTTTGCCTTGTGTCACCAAAGCCAGCACTGTCTTTAGATCAGACTGTCAGGATACCCTTCAGCAGATGACATGTGTTGTTCAGTTTGATAATCAAACCTCATCACTATTTGTGATACATGTTGAGGAAACAGAGGAATACAGAAGAAACTGAGGTTGACTGCATTATTCATGTATACCCTAGTTTCCTGATCACTTGCATTTTCACAGCAGATCTGAGGTCTCTACTTCACCCATTTCTCCCCAGGGAGGCCTGGACGTGCTGCATTTGGCTGCACGTCATTGCTGATAGTGTAGACCGAGGAACCTGCTCTGGGAGTGCATGTTCTGTGAGCACAATGCCATGTGATTTTTGTCGTGCAGCGTTCCTGGCTATTGTATGGTTTAGGCAGGATACCTGCAAAGGCCTGTTTCCCCCTTTAACGTTTTAAACTCTCATCACAGTCGAGTTCCATTCTGTTGGAAGGCCCAGCACACAGAAAGAGAAACAGATTTCGCAACGACAGTGAATATTGTCTTTATGATGAGAAATGATATAATCAAATTACTACTATCAATTTACTGCTCATAGGGACTATGAACCCTTATGTTGCCTTCCAATTGTCTATTTCGTTTATATGCTTTCCCTCTTATATCATTCCTCAATAGATTATTGTGTCATAAGGCTTAGCTACATTTTATAGATTATCTTTATAGCATCTAAAATGCTCAGCTTCCAAGGATAATGTCATATATCTCACAATGTGCATTTGTGAAGGTGCAATGCTAAAGGCATATGCTAACATATTGGCGACTACGCGTGCTCACACACACTGCTGGGACTAGCGTGAACTTCCCCCTTGCACTTTCTCCCCTGTCTCGGTTATTTATGGCTAGTTCAGCACATCTTTAGTTCTACCATCTGCTTAGTATCCCAGTTACAGGGCTCAGATTATCTTAATTAGACTTCTCAGAGGTGATTCACTAGTTGCTTCAACAGGCAAAAAGCAATGCCTGAGTGAGGCTATCACAGATTGGGCCAATTTCGACCCTCCATGACTGTTACTTCTTTTTTTTCTGCTGCTTTTTAAGACAGAACCCGTTTCTCCATTAAAGATAAATAGGAGCCCACTTCCATTCTTGGCAAAATAGTTCTCTGTCCTTTGGGGTGGAGTATAATCATTATGTTATAAACTGTGCAAAATGACTGATGCTAAATAGCTATTCCCTGCCAACGATTTAAAGCTGCGGATATGCTGAATACAAACCGAAGCATGTAGGTTTTTCTGCAAAAAAGATGTGCAAACGCAACATGAACTGCATTCAAATGTAACCCACAGGAGAGCTATAATCTTTATTTTAAATTTTTGTGGACTAGTTCTTATTTGAAATCAATTAATTAACATGGCCATACTTAAAAACAAAAGCAGATATTGATGTTGGATAGATCTCTGAGTTGGTAATTACAGTACTAGTAGAATTGATACTAGAAGAGAATAGTGATGAGGGCGCAAGCAAAAATTAGAGGACTTGAACTGGATTATGCCATCAGTTGCAAGAGGATCTGTGCAATATGAAAACATTTCAAGCCAACTTTTAAAGTCTACAGTTCAGCGGCATTTAGTACGTTCACAATGTTGCACCGTCTTCTCCTATCTAGTTCTAGAACATTCTATTATCCACAAAGGTGTGCCCATAGCCTTGAAGCAAGGTAGCATGCTTATCTTCCAACAGCCCCTAGCAACCATGAATCTGTTTTCTTCCTCTTTGGGTTCACCTTCTTGATGTTTCATGCAAATGGAATCATAGCATATGTAATCTTTGATGTCTGGCCTTTTTCATTTAGCGGAACACTTTCAAGGGTTATCTTTATCTACATTGTAATGTGCACCAGCACTTTACTCTGTTTTTATGGCTGAATAATGTTCCATTGTGCAGATATGCCTCAGTTTATTTACCCATTCATCTGTTAAGGGACATTTGCTCTACCTTTTTGCTATGAATATAGGTGTATAAATCTGTTTGAATATCTGTTTTCAGTTATTTTGTGTATACTTGTAGGAATGGAATGATGGGTCATATGGTATTTCTATGTTTAATCTTTTGAGGAATCAGAGTACTTCATATTTAAAAATTAATTTATAGGGGCTCCTGGGTGGCCCCATCAGTTAAGCGTCTGCCTTTGGCTCAGGTCATGATCTCAGGGTCCTGGGATGGAGCCCCATGTTGGACTCCCTGCTCAGCAGGGATTCTACTTCTCCCTCTCCCTGCTGGTATGTGCTCTCTCTCTCTCTCTCAAATAAATACATAAAATCTTTAAATAAAATAAAATTCATTTATAAAACTTACATTGCAATTCACAAGTCACTTTCACATATCTCAATCATAATAAAGGTCAAAGGCATATATAGTTATCCATATCTTATAGAAACTAAGTCTTAAGTCCTAAATAATTTAAGCAGCATACATAGTATTGTTCAAAAGTTTCAACATGATTATTTTTGAAGTTGACTCTATAATTCTGTTATTTTTAAAATTTAGGTGATCCACAAGATACATCTGGCATATCTTCTTTTCAATGTACACTGTAGCACCTCTAAGTTGTCCAGTCATAGCTCCATCAGCCCATTTCTTATAATTTGGAAAAGAGGGAAAAGGTAAGCTAATGTCTTGAGTCACTGATGACTCTCTGGCTTCCCACTTTGTGAATTCTATTGACTTTTGCCATGCTTTTAAAATTTGCTTGTTTAATCTCAACCCATAAATTATGATTAGAAGTTATAATTAAATTGGATGATGGGACAAAGGAAGGAGGTGGGCAGGCTTAGATTATCCACATGATACGAACTAGAAATGGATTGAATTAATGGAAAACTGAAAAAAAAAATAATCCTCTCGTTTAGGACAAGATTTGTGGCAAGCTACATTTAGACTTGTGAGTACTGAAAAGTAAGAGGATATAAAAGGTATGGCACAAAAACATGACTGAATGGAAAGTGTGAAAGGATGCAGGGCAGATAATTCCTACAGCTGGCATGGTTTCTGTATTTCTCTGTTTTTAACTCAAGTCATTTTCTGCTCTAACTGGATTTTTGGTCCATCTCCCTGCTAAACACTTCACATTTCAGTTCCCCTCTGAGCCTTTAGGGGAGATTGAAAGTAGCAGTTAAAGTTGGTTATGCCCAATAGTCAAGGCAAATTTTGTTTACAAGATGCTCCCTGTTACAGTGTTTGCATTGTCTAAATAACAGGTAATAAAATCTATCAGCTGGAAACCTCCCCTTGTTGTAAATGAGCAGACTATTTTAATCAGAACCTACTGCTGAACAGCCTTTCAAGGGCAATCCACTTTTAATATTAACAAAACTATCTGAAACCTTCAGATGTAACCCATCTGTAAGTATTTATTGAACTGATGATCATATACTCAGAACTCTGGTAGGCTCCATAATGGATAAAAGAAATTTAAAGTCCATGTTTCTGGGAAATTAAAATCTATTTGTGGGGACAAGCTAACTCAAAAATTTTAAATGGGGAAATACTATTTTATGGTTTTGGATCTAAATGTAGATACTCAAATTTAGTTTCATCGAATTAGCTAGACCTCAAACCATGCCTCAAAAAGTTTTGAAAATGTGAAATTATCGGGGAGCTGACAGGGGAGACGGTAAAGATAATGTGGGAAAGTGAAAAAGAGGATGCCGGGATTCACAGGAGTTAACAATTGGAAATAAAAAATGTTTGGGAATGTAGGAAACAATTTTAAAGAAGGCTTTGCAAGCTATACAGAGTAGTTTGACTCACTGAGGAAGTCATTGCAGCTTAATGAACTGAGAATAAAATGAGATTGATTTTGCATATGCTGGTGATGAGCACAGTTACAAAATTGTTCAGAGAGATAACCAGGAAGGATGGAGATGATGACTTGCTGTAATCTAAGGGTAAAGAGATGAAAATCTAAATGAGGCAGTGGGAATGATACAGGATAAAAAGGGAAAGACAGATACAGTTGACATTTAATAAAAGTGATATTCTCCTTAGCTCTTGTCTATTCTTGACCTCATTAACTGGTTTGCGTGAAAATACCTAGTTCTATAGCAGAGATGAAGATATTGAGATGTTTTATGATTTGCAGAAGTAGGAGGTGGAAGGGAGATTTCTACCTTGATCTATTTTATCCCAAGTCACCTGCCATTTGCTTCTGGGAGACAGAAAGTAACTTTTCTTTCCACAGCTTACAGGAAGGACAAAACATCAAATGAGGCTTTCACACTGACAATTCCACTGTTTTGTCTATAAATTGTAACCTCCTATCCAAGGCAGGGAGGTATCATCTGTCATATGGGTGTGTATCACAAACAACAGCCCTAATTTAATTAACACAATTATATATTTACTTTAAGGTTGATGATGGCACTCCAGGTAATTCTACTTTCTCTCTTTACATGGTACAATGTCCCCAACCTCATATCGTTGCCATCTTGGTCTTCTTGCCTTAGAGACAGTGGCCCCATTTCTTCCCCAAGTGGAATGTTCATCAATGATCACAACATCCTTGGCTCCTCTCCTAAGTTCTACCGCCCTGCAGTGCTCAATTTTCCAATGTTTTCAGTTAGTTCTCAAAATACAAAAATAACATGCTAAATCTTTTCCGGTTTTGATATAACAAGAGTATTGTTATTTATTTATTTATTTATTTATTTATTTATTTATTTATTTATTTATTTCTAAAAATTTCCTTGGTATCATCATCTTCTTTCTCCCTGGTACCAAATCTTTCATTTTTTTAAAAATCTTTCATTTCTATTCAGAGTTGCCTCTCCTCCGTTTCAATATCTTTTCTTCACAGTTTTCTAAAAATATTTCCTTCAAGCCTGAATCCTGACTCCCTCTACATATCATTGTACTACAGTTTTATAACAGTGTTAGTGAGGTTTTAAAGGCCTCTCTTCTCAGAAGACCCACATACACTTGCTTTTTTCTTGTAACAACTTAAAATATCTATTTGAGGGAAAGACAGTACGCAAATGTCAAATGCTTTATGTAATAATTTGAGATTAAATGAAGAAAAAAAGGCCTCTAGCAGTACTGCACATCATTAAAAAAAAAAGAAAGAAAGAAAAACATGTTTAACCAGCTCAAGCAATTTCGGTTAACTTTCATTTTTTTCTCTTTGAGATCTTTTCTCCTCATATTAAACTATTCTGATAGACTCTGGCAATGAGAAGAAAAGAAAGCTGTTAAGCGCTATAGCCAATAGGATCTCCCCATTGTGGAAATGATTTTTGCTTTCAAGAATCAATACCAAAAATGTTCTTGTGAAAACTCTATGTTTTAGCTGTCACAAAGATGTTTTTTTCCATTTTGCATTCTGTTCAGATTTTTTCAGTGCTGCTCTACTTGAAAGCTTGATAGTCTAATAGAGTTGCTTGTCATATAAAATCTGAGTGTAGCACTAGAAAAAAACTAATTGTGTAGAAAAGCATCCTGAAAAGGTATATATTACTTAAATGAAAATAGAAACACTATAAGAAATTATGTCTTTTTTTGGATATTTAAATAATATCCTATATATTTTGAAGTTCAGAGTTCTTTATCTAAAATATTATCACTACTTTCTTTCAGATTATAACACTGATAATTTAGGCACAGAATCTCAAGATCCAGAAGCCCATTGAGAGTGAGATGTAGAAAATTTTCACAATTGAATTTCAGTGTTATCTTGTGAGATACCATTAGAGTGATGCCATTTGAGAATCCTTATTAGCTTCACAAAAATTATCAAGAAAACAAAGGAATCATGTCATGTAGAAATGAATAAAAGATTTATATACATTACTTTAGGCACTATTTTTGTTTTGAGGACTTAAGAGCATTCTTAGTCTTTTTTTTTTTTTTTGTACAGCCTTATCTATTTCCTTCCAGCACAAAAGCTTCATACACACTACTTCTTCTGTAAGGAATGTTTTTAATTTGACTTTTAATATTGCTTCAAGTATCTGCTACTTCATTCTTAGAGATGCTATCACTCATTCTACAGATTAATTATTATTTGTCAGTAGATTTTTGTTCTGCTAGATTATTAAACCTGTGAGGACCAAGAGCAAGTCAACTTTTAGTGCCATATCTAACATGCAGTAAATTTTCTGTAAATATTTGCTGAGTAAATTTAGAATATAACTAGCATATCACCACCACCACCACCACCACCATCATCATCATCATCATCATCATTATCAGAAGCATTATTTGGCTTCATCTTGTCCCTATAATTATTCATGAGTGGAAGGCTGTGGATATCAATGCCCCATTTTTGCCAATTTACATTAGAAATAGAGATATTTTTGTATTTGGCATCTGAAGTGGGCCAAAGGAGGTGTCTTCATAGGTATCTTTCCCATGACCATCTTACTATTTACAACTTTTACAAGTACAATTAAATATGTTATGCTTTTAAAGATAACTCAAGAATTGAATATTGAATCTTCTAAGGGACACTGTTTCTAGATTGTCTGATGAATTTAATTTGTTTAATTATATTTTCCCATACAACAAGCCTGCATTTTTCACTTCCCAGCATATATATATATATGTGTATATATATATATATATATATATATATATATATATATATATATGTCTTTTTCATTAGAATATGAGAGTAGTGAGGTGCCTGAATGGCTCAGTCAGTAGTGCTTAAGACTCCTTTCTCAGGGTCCTGAGTTCAAGCCCCATGTTGGGCATAGAGCATACTTTAAAAATAGGAAAAAAGGAAGAAATAAATAAAAAAGATTAAAAAAATATGATACCAGTGAGATTTTCAACCTATGCCTGTCACTCTCACCAGGCCTACCATGAGTCTTGAAAAAAGCAAGGACTCCATAACTGTGGAAACAATGAATAGGCTTTCTTTCACACAAAACAGAGGGAATGGGGTCAAAAAGACCTTCTGGAAAAATTTTTTAAATATGCAGAGGATGCCATTTAGATCAGTCATCAGGCAGACAGGCCTGCAAGAGGAAAGGCCGAGGATATATTGAAGCGATTATATCATGGAAGGAAAAGTATTAGGTTACTCTTGAAACCCGAGCCAAAAGTTGAAAGAGTTTGGGCCCCGAGGGTCCAGGAGCCTCCTTAGCTCAGCTTCAGTGTAGAGGAGATTATTCTTTTGTTCTATTATTCAGCAACTCTTTACTGACCCTCTGTCAGTCAGACGTGGTTCTAGTTGTGGGATATAACTAATCATTACTGCCATTAAGGACATGGGCTGATCAAATATTCAATGCACAAGTCACTGAACACTATAAATTTCAGTCATGAGCAACCCACTCACCTTCCAAAAATGGTACTGATGCTACTCTGGCTTAAATCCCTCATTTGGTCCCCCTTGCCCTGTTGTATTGAAGGTGGCATAAAAGCTACACCTTGAGGATCAGGGGTTTCCTCTTATTTAGCTTTCTATTCCCAGAGCCCAACACACAGCTGGGCACACAAAAGGAGCTTATTAAATAAGACTTCATAAGAAATTAATTTTTCTAGCCCAGTTCAGTTAGTATGTGTGTGACCTGGAAGAAATCACATCACTTTTTAGTCTCAATTTCTCCCTCTAATAGGTGAGACTATGTCTATTTCATAGTGTTTTTTTTTTTTCATTTAAGAATAAATAAATGCATAAATAAATAATGGAAATCAGCACAATTCTTGAAGTACAGTAAGGACACATAAAGAATTAACAATTATTTTCTTAGAAATATTTTATTGCTACTTTCACAATTATTAATAGTTCTTACGTCAAAAGAGGACTTTGAAGATGAAATTAAACTGTGTGATTCTTTTTTAACTCTAAATAATGATTGATTATCCTGCAGCAGGTTGACTCATGAATCACTGTTTAAGAACCTTTGCTTTGAAACATGTTGTTGGTACTCTAAAGGATATCACTCAATTGAATTCTTCCCTTGGAATCTAAAACATCACTAGTAGTAAGTGAGGCCACTGAGCAGGCTCATTAATTCTGTCAAATGACTAAGGAACCATCTGGTGCCTGCCACTCATAATTGACATGCCAGCAAATATAATCCACCATGATGATGGCCTCACCATCGTTTTCAAGTTGATATATATTATCTAATTTTAACTTGTATAGTAAAAAAAAATAATAATAATCTCACCTTTCATCAATAGGCTTTTATAAGTGGAAAAAAAGAGATGGGCCAGCAATACCAGATGGCATATTTTATCATTTGTAAAGAGAGTAGAAATAATGTTGGCAGCATGTTGTTTACAGGTACTTGTAGACCCTTCATGTAAATTTTGTCAGGATGGAAGCTGAATCAATAACAATTTCATAAAATGTACTAGTAACTAAGTTTTATATATTACTTAAGGTGTGCCATGCATACTATAAATCATTTAAACGATATGATATTGTTTAATCTTTTAGGCAACATTAGTTAGCAAAAATTATCATCTGTATTTGACAGATAAACAAGCTAAGACCTGACAGTTTGGGGAGGAGTTTCCTCAAGGTCAAACACATGGCTAGTAAACTGTGGATAGGATATTTAAAAAGCAGGTATCAGTTAATTATGACCTGCATTAGCTCAAAATAATAACTATATCTAAATATATTATATTGAAAGACTACCTATAAATAATCACTGAAATTTTTCCTTTTAAGAAATAACATTCCTAAAAATCTTGAGATACATTAACCTGCATAATGGCTGTATAATCAAAATATACCCTTTAATTTGTGATTTCACTGATTTGTCAGATTTATCTGGTTTTCAATGTATTTCAGCCTCTTATTGTCAAACTTTCTAACAAGATCAAACTCATGAAAACAACACGACAGTTCTGACAGGCATCTGTTTACTTCTCAGTTTGTTTCCTTGTTCTGATTCACTGATCTGAAGAATTCTGGATTTAAGTAGCAAAGAGGGCAAATGTGAACAGCACACTAAACTCTCCATCTTATTAGAACTCTTAACATTACATACCCTCAGTGGCACTTTCTGGATGTAAATTAAATTATTCCAGAATCATTTTCTTTTAAGACTCATAATGGGGGAGAATGATTGTTACTGCTTGTTGATTACAGCCCAGGCTAGGTGAGCAATCAATGACTTATCATCAGTGCACAATACTATCTCGTTCATTAGTCCAATGAAATAGAAAAAACAAAGATAGCTGATGGAGAAAAGAGATCAATTTCAATTATGTATAAGTAAAAATACTGACTTTTATCAATTCAGAAGCATCTGAAAAGTAAATTCATATTTTCCACCATCACTGTTTTTTACATATTCCCAACAGAGTGATACACTTCGAGTACAAGAATGAAAATAATTGGATTTAATGTTAAATGATTTTTACGCAACTTCTAAGAAAAAAATGGCATCAATTTTGACTGGTACCATGGAATCTTATATAAAGAATGTTGGTGGGATGTTCCAGAGTTTGAGTCCATCCACCATCACCTGCATTCCCTATAATGAAGTGGGTTCTAGGTCATGAAAGCTGATGCTTAGAAAGCGTAAGACTTAATTTTATTTTGCTCTACTATATGTATAGATACTAAAAGCTGGATTAGTCCTTAGATGTTCTCCTTCTATTTATAAATGAGGAAATGAGGTTCTATAAGGTAAGATGACGTGCTTAATTAATTGAGGTGATACTTTTTCTTAAATTCAGGTATTCTACTTCCTATGTTAACTTTTTCCAAAGGTGACCTATAAAAAATTACCACACAGGGGATCCCTGGGTGGCGCAGTGGTTTGGCGCCTGCCTTTGGCCCAGGGCGTGATCCTGGAGACCCGGGATCAAATCCCACGTCAGGCTCCCCGTGCATGGAGCCTGTTTCTCCCTCTGCTTATGTTTCTGCCTCTCTCTCTCTCTCTTTCTTTCTCTCTCTCTTTCTCTCTCTCTCTTTCTTTATGATAGTGTGACTATCATAAAAAAAAAAAAAAATTACCACACAAAGGGCTCTGAGAAGAAATTGTTCCAAAGAAATAGAAACAAAGGTAAATATTTCTTTTTTTTAAGGTATTTCAATTCATGACTTTCATTTGAAATTACATGCACTATATAAATTAACTACATATTTATTAACTATATACATTATTAATTTTTTAAAGAATTTATTTATTTATCCATAAGAGACATAGATAGAGAGGCAGAGACTTAGAAAGATATGCAGGGAGCCCAATGTTTGGACTCAATCTCAGGACCCCAGGATTACGACCTGTGCCAAAGGCAGAAGCTCAACCACTGAGCGACCCAGGTGCCCCAGATTATTGATTTTTCATAGGTAAAAATCTTTCCACAGTGTATCAAAAATATATAAAATCATATAGCCATAAATTTCCCTTTTATTCATAACTCCATTTGCTTAGTTACTGACTTTTCCCTCTATGCTTGACCATAAGTGGTACTGCTATTAGCTTCTTCGATATGCTCCCAGAATTCCTTTATATAAAAGCAATTATAGACTATATTTATATTACAACCTTTTAGACAGTTGGGCCACACAATTCAGATATTCTGTATTTTTCCTTTTTTTCACTAAACAATATATAGGGCAGATTATTCTATATTAATATACAAAGAGATTCCTCATCCTTTTGTATAGCTCTGCTACTTTTTCTATCATAGAAGTACTGGGTAATTATATCATTTCTAATATCTTGCTAGTACATACGATGGACCATAAATAACTTTATACACATCATCTTTGGTACATGTGTATGCCTAGAATAAACATCTAGAAGTAGGATAGCTGAGATAAATGTATATGTACTTGTGATTATTATTATCCACAGAGGTTTTACCAATAATGTGTGAAAGTATCTGTCTTTCCACAGGTACAGAATTGAGACAATTTAGAAAATTCTAATCATGTAATTTATAAAAAAAGATATTTGAACATTATTGCAATATGTTTTTCTCTTATGAGAGTCAAGTTTAAGCAACTTGCCATATGTTTAAGAGCCATTTTTCTTTCCTTTTCTGTAAACTTACTACTCAAAGGTTATACTATTTCCAATTATTTTGTTATAAATGTGTAGGTACTCTTTACATATTAGACAGAATAGTACTTTGTATTTGACAGTAAATTAAATACTTTTCATGATTTGTTAAATTTTGGTGTGTTTTTTTTATTTGTTAAATTTTGAATTTGCTTATAAATTTTTGCTATATGAATTTTTAAAATGCAGTCGTACTTATCATTTTTTAAATGGATGAAGGATTTAGAAACAGAACTTCCTTATTAGATTAAATCTTTGATTCATTTGTAATTTGCCCTGTCCTACAGTGTGAACCATATATTAATTTCTTTTTCATTCAAATGTCAATCCATTTGTCACATCACAATATAATAGATAGGCCATTTTTTCCCTCTGATCTGAGGTACCATGTCAATTATGTGCTAAATTATCTTATGTTACTAGGTTTATTCATGGTCTTTATTTTGTTTCATCAGCCACTATAGGCCTATGTGCCAGTATGGCACCTATTTAGTTATTAGAAATTAATATGAAAGATCAATGAAAGAAATTGAGGAAGACATTGATAAATGGGAATATCTGTGTTTATGGATTGGAAGAATTAATATTCTTAAAATGTCCACATTAGCCAAAGTGACTTACAGATGCAGTGCAATCCCTCTCAATAGTCCGATGGCATTTTTTCATGAAAACAAGATAAACAATCCTAAAATGAAATAGAATCATGAAAGACACCAAATACCCCAACAATCCTGAGCAAAAAGACACCAAATAGCCCAACACCAAATAGCCCAACAATCCTGAGCAAAACTGAAGGCATCAAACTACCTGGTTTCAAAAATATGCTACAAAGCTATAACAATAAAATGGCATATTACTAACATAAAAAGAGGTACACATACCAATGGAACACAACAGAGATCCCAGAAATAAATTTATGCATTTATGGTCAACTGATCTTTGACTGACCTTCCAAGAATACATAATGGGGAAAGGACAGCATCTTCAATCCTGGGAAGACTGGACATCTATAGACTGAAATTGGACTCTTCTCACACTCTACACACAAATCAAGTAAAAATGGATTAAAGACATAACTATAAGACCAGACACCGAAAAAAAATACTAGAAAAAAAGATAGGGAAAAGTTTTTTCATATTCATATAGTCAATGAATTTTTGGATATGCCTCCAAAAGCACAGGTAACAGAAGCAAAACCAGACAAACAGGATCATGTCATTTTAAAAGGCTTCTGTACAGTAAAGGAAACAATCAACTTAGTGCAGAGACAATCCATGAAATGGGAGAAAATATTTGAAACCATACATCTGACAAGGGATTAATATCCAAAATCTACAAAAGAACTCAACCCAACAGCAAACAAACAAATAAACCAAATAAAAGCCAGGCAAAGGACCTGAATAGGCATTTCCCAAAAGAAGATATACAAACGTCCAACAGTTATATGAAAAATAGTTAACATCATAAATCATCAGGAAAATGCAAATCAAAACTACAGGGAGAAATCACCTTACATCTGTTAGAATCAAAAAGATAAGAAATAACAAGTGCTGATGAGGATGTGAAGAAACGGGAACCTTTGTGTACTGTTAGGAATGTCAATTGGTCCAGCTATTATGGACACAGTATGAAGATTGCTCAACAAATTAAAAATACAACTACTATATGATCCAATAATCTCACTTCTGGGTACATATCCTAAAGAAGGGAAATTATTTCTTCAAAGATGTATCTTCATTCCCATGTTCATCACCACATTACTCACAACAGCCAATATATGAAATCAACCTAATTGTCCATTGACAAATAAATGGATAAAGAACATATGGCATCTCTATGCAGTATGTTCAGCCATAAAAAAAGAAAAAAGAAGAAGTTCTGTCATTTGTGACAACAGCAATGAACATGGAGGACATAATGCCAAGTGGAATGAGCCAAGCACACAAAGTCAAATATTGAGTGATCTCACTGATACGTAGAATCTGAAAAAGTCAAACTCAATAGAATCAGAAATTGGAATGGGAATTGTCTGGGGTAGAGGTGGGGGAAATGAGAAGATTTTGGTCAAAGAGTTCAGACTTTGAGTTATTCAGGCTGAATAAATTTTGGAGAGGTAAAGTACATCATGGTATATACTTAATCACATTGTATTATATAACTGAAACTTGTTAAGAGAGTACATGTTAATTGTTCTCACCACACACAAAAATGAGGACCATGTGAGATGATGCATATGTTAATTAGCTTGATTGTGGTAACCAGTTTACAATATGTACATATATCACAACATCAAGTTGTGTGCTGTGAATATACGTAACTTTTATTTGTCAATTATATCTCAACAAAGATAGAAAAAGAAAAGTTAAAAAAAAAGAGAGAAACTCAGGTTTTATTACCTGACAAAGTGAGGTTGTACACATTGTTTTTGGTTTGTTATCTTTTTATTTTTTAAGAACTTTTCTAACTATTCTTTAGTTGTCTTTCCACATAAAGTTCAGAATTAGCTTATTCAGTAAAAAATAAATAAATAGCCTACTGGTATTTGGTATTTTAACTGGTACTGTATTACTTTATGAATGAACTTAAAAATAATTATACTAATTGTAATGTGTCTTCTTATTGAATATATCTTTCTTTTTTCAAGACATCTTTTGTGTTAGCAATACTGTTTAAAATCTGTTTCCTTTAAGTCTTACACATTTCACATTGTGCACATTCCTAGAAACATTTATTATGCTGATATTTTGAATTTGATAATTTCTTCCAGTATATTGTCTATGAAAATTATTCATTTACATCAATTGTTTTTGCAAATCTATGTCCTATAATATTCCTTTATATTTCTATTAGGTTTTTAGTTAATTCTCTTGGGTTTTCCAAGTATACAATTGCATCACCTGCAAATTTGATTGATTTATCTAGTTTATTTTTTCTAAGTTTTTTTTTTAAAGTGTGCTTAGTACCTAAATAAAATATTTCATAATAGCAATGAGAGTAAACCCTTGTCATTTTTTTTTACAGTAATACACATGCCTCCAAATGATTCTCTATCAAGCATAATGATGGCTTTGGGGCTGAGATTGATATATTTTATAAAGTAAAAAAAGTATCTGTAGAGCCATGGTTTGCTCATTGTTTTTATCCAAAATGTTAAATTTTAAGTTATTGTAGAAATGATCTGATTTTTTAAAAAATATTAGTGTTTTAAATTATACTAAAATTGACACATTCTTCAATTCTTGGAAAAAGTAACACCTATTTATGAAAATTACATTTTTAACAAGCTGTCAGTTTCTGTACATTAATATTACATTAGGAATTTTCACATAACCAACCATAAATAAAATTGCCCTATAATTTTCTTTTTTGATACAGTTATCATCAGGTATTTGTATCCAGATTATATTCATTTTTACAGGATTTAGAAATATTGCTTCTTTGTGAATGTTTAACTGTTTCGAGTAAGCTTTCAGTTGATACAGAAGCTCAATTTGCTACAATACTGTATTTTTTTTTGTTTCCTAATTAATAGATGTTTACTGTAACTTAATTGGGAATTGGAATGCTTGAGCTTTTCAAAGTTCAAACCTATTTTTGAAAGCATGGAATTTATCTTTCCAAGTGGTATTATGAGAATATTCATGAGAACTCATTCCCGTTTTACACATATTGTAAGTTAATTACTAAAGAAGGGGATGGGAGAAAAATATGTATTCACTTACTAGTCATCATGATAAAGGAAGAGGGAGTTTAATGAACGATAACATAAAAGAAATTAGGTCTGAATTTCATCCCTAAAAACACTCAGTAGATAATTTTACAAGTTGTCCAATCAGTATGTTGAAAGTCAATTCATCATTAAAAATTTTTTTTGAGTTTTTTTCCTTCAAGTTCTAACCAATCAGAGCACATAATCTATGTCATGTATGTCCCCTCTAGTTCGGGAAAACAGGGAATTATTCACTTACTTCTCATGAGAAATCTATAGCATTTGTCACAGGCTGGCTAGCTCCTTTCACAGAGCTTTTGGATCAGCCTTCCCTCCATGGTTTGGCCAAAAAATGGGTATGTTTTCCAGTGACACATTTCAGAGAATTTGTATAGAATATTTTTAAGAACAGATCAAGATGAGAGAAACATCAAGCCATGCTCCATTTCTTTATCTTCAGTCTTTCTGCATATGAGGGAAATGTGTGGCTTCAATTTCAAAGATGTTCAGAGATTTGAGTAGTAACTCATTAGGTAGAAATTTTAATTTCTGGTTTGACACTCTATTTTACACAAAAATGATAAAAAAAAAATAGGATACAGCACAAATTTTAATTCAAAAAGAGGGAAGTACTGGTTTCAATTAGCAAATTTAGAGGGTAAGTGAGTTTTATGATATTAAAAGAGACAGTGGATTATATGATTATACCCATGGATCTCAACTGTTTAATTTCCTGCTTACAATGTTTGCCATCTTCCACAATTTTGTCCATTTATTAGAAGCTGGACATTCAGGAACAAATTTTAACAAATAAACAAACAAAAACACTTTGTTTCATATATATACTATTGTTTTTTTACGTCACTGACAGGAACTTATTCTCCCATTAAATAAGACCATTGCACTCCGAACTAATGACAAGCAAACACAAACCCTTTAATATAAATATATATAAGTTTGACTTTTGGGCGTTGCAGGTAGCCCTTTTATAAGCAATTGACTAATATTTCCCTAGGCACCAATCTCAAATTGCTCAAGTGCTGGAGAATGCTATTGGATAGTGTGTCCTTACCCTGGAAATATATTAATTTCCTGAACATGATATGGCAAATACTAATTTGGGGGCTACAAGAGACTATTGGCACTCTATACAGATTTAACTCCTTCAAATATAATGTTTTTAAGAAAGCGATGAAAATAACTATATATTTTATAGGATGTAATGTTTATAAATCAGAATATACCGTACCTATTTCTGACTAAAGCATGCTTTACTAATGATGAAAGAGAACCTGTGTTCTGCGTCATTTTATGGAGCTGCTCTGGCCACACACATATCCAAGAATGAGAAAACACATGTGACTCACTGTGTCTTTTGGCAAGGAAGACAGTGACTATTTTACAGACATGGGGAATAGGATAACTCGGCCGGTAGAGCCATAATGACTGAACACTTAAGATTTTAGCAGGCAACTGATACCAATGAAAATACTATAGTCTTGCAAGAAGTTACTATGGCCGAGTTCAAAAAGGGTGTTGCCTGTGTTCTTCTCTAGGATTTTGATGGAATCTTGTCTCACATTTAGATCTTTCATCCATTTTGAGTTTATCTTTGTGTATGGTGCAAGAGAGTGGTCTAGTTTCATTCTTCTGCATGTGGATGTCCAATTTTCCCAGCACCATTTATTGAAGAGACTGTCTTTCTTCCAATGGATAGTCTTTCCTCCTTTATCGAATATTAGTTGCCCATAAAGTTCAGGGTCCACTTCTGGATTCTCTATTCTGTTCCACTGATCTATGTGTCTGTTTTTGTGCCAGTACCACACTGTCTTGATGACCACAGCTTTGTAGTACAACCTGAAATCTGGCATTGTGATGCCCCCAGATATGGTTTTCTTTTTTAAAATTCCCCTGGCTATTCGGGGTCTTTTCTGATTCCACACAAATCTTAAAATAATTTGTTCTAACTCTCTGAAGAAAGTCCATGGTATTTTGATAGGGATTGCATTAAACGTGTATATTGCCCTGGGTAACATTGACATTTTCACAATGTTAATTCTGCCAATCCATGAGCATGGAATATTTTTCCATCTCTTTGTGTCTTCCTCAATTTCTTTCAGAAGTGTTCTATAGTTTTGAGGGTATAGATCCTTTACATCTTTGGTGAGGTTTATTCCTAGGTATCTTATGCTTTTGGGTGCAATTGTAAATGGGATTGACTCCTTAATTTCTCTTTCTTCAGTCTCATTGTTAGTGTATAGAAATGCCACTGACTTCTGGGCATTGATTTCGGCCATAGTAACTTCTTGCAAGATACATCCACGAAGGCAAAAGAAACAAAAGCAAAAATGAACTATTGGGACTTCATCAAGATAAGAAGCTTTTGCACAGCAAAGGATACAGTCAACAAAACTCAAAGACAACCTACAGAATGGGAGAAGATATTTGCAAATGACATATCAGATAAAGGGCTAGTTTCCAAGATCTATAAAGAACTTATTAAACTCAACACCAAAGAAACAAACAATCCAATCATGAAATGGGCAAAAGACATGAACAGAAATCTCACAGAGGAAGACATAGACATGGCCAACATGCATATGAGAAAATGCTCTGCATCACTTGCCATCAGGGAAATACAAATCAAAACTACAATGAGATACCACCTCACACCAGTGAGATTGGGGAACATTAACAAGGCAGGAAACAACAAATGTTGGAGAGGATGCGGAGAAAAGGGAACCCTCTTACACTGTTGGTGGGAATGTGAACTGGTGCAGCCACTCTGGAAAACTGTGTGGAGGTTCCTCAAAGAGTTAAAAATATACCTGCCCTACGACCCAGCAATTGCACTGTTGGGGATTTACCCCAAAGATACAAATGCAATGAAACGCCGGGACACCTGCACCCCGATGTTTCTAGCAGCAATGGCCACTATAGCCAAACTGTGGAAGGAGCCTCGGTGTCCAACGAAAGATGAATGGATAAAGAAGATGTGGTTTATGTATACAATGGAATATTACTCAGCTATTAGAAAAGACAAATACCCACCATTTGCTTCAACGTGGATGGAACTGGAGGGTATTATGCTGAGTGAAGTAAGTCAGTCGGAGAAGGACAAACATTATATGTTCTCATTCATTTGGGGAATATAAATAATAGTGAAAGGGAATATAAGGGAAGGGAGAAGAAATGTGTGGGAAATATCAGAAAGGGAGACAGAACGTAAAGACTGCTAACTCTGGGAAACGAACTAGGGGTGGTAGAAGGGGAGGAGGGCGGGGGGTGGGAGTGAATGGGTGACGGGCACTGGGTATTATTCTGTATGTTAGTAAATTGAACACCAATAAAAAAAAAAAAAAAAAAAAAAAAAAAAAAAAAAAAAAAAAAAAAGAAAATACTATAGTCACAATGCACAGCAAGTACCTATATTGAAAATTTTGCGGATGACTGAGATTTAGATGGAGCTGTTCCCCAACTTATTCCATTTTTAAAAAAATCGATAGTTTTGTTGACTCTAACATGGGGGGATACAGCAGGATATATGGGATTATAGATCAGCATTTTGAATATTTCAAAACAATGAAGCAAGCAATATTCTTATACATGTTGGCATAAGGTAACCCATTCCACATATTTGTAAAGCACTCAGTATTACCAACCATCATCTCCATGGACATATTATCCAACCCAGAAAACGTCCTTAGAGTATATCGTGTAGGTGCAATTGCACATATTCATGAAAAAGTAAGCTTAAGAATATCAACACCAGCATTTTTTTTAACACCAGCATTTTTTTTTAAGAACAAAAGATTAGAAAACCCTACCTGTCATTTAGAAAAGTTGAATAAATTATGGTAATTGATAAAAGAGAATACTATCACGTAGCCAGCCCCGGGGTGGGGGTGGGGGTGGCAAGAGACAGCTCACTGGACAGCATTACAGGACACACTTTAGGATGTTTCATTAAACCAAAATAAAGAGGAGAAAACTGAGTGTAATAAAGCACCATATGTATGAAAATGACAAAATGTGATGGATATAGATAAATCCCTATATGAGTAGAGTATAGCCAGTCTGCAAGGAATCCCAAAGAGCTGTATTCAGGTCAGAGTAACTCAGAGACTGGGAAAGTAACTTGGAAGGAAGGGAGGAGGATGCAAGAAAGTGAGTAGAACACACCCTGGAGGGAACTGCCATTCTGGTGAGAATGGAGATAGTGGTCCTCTGGGTAAAGGCCCAGGGAGTCCATAGTCAAGCAATCTACTTTTTGTTTAAAAGATAGACATACATTTCATACAGCTTTAAATAAACATATGTTCAGACTGATTTCCTTCTCTTTTCAGCAAGATTGAGGTATAAATGTGAACTTTCAGCTCTCTTTTTTATTAAGAAGAAAAAAGGAAAATTATCCAGTTTTTCTTCAATGGTGTTCTTTACATCCACTGTGATGTTGTCCTTTCTCAATACCACAGAACAATACAGCGGCACCAGGTGTGGTACTTATTTACCAACAAAGTTAAGAAGAGAACTGGTTTATGGTTGACACTGACACTGGACTCATCCTGAGTGCTCAATAGGACAGAGTTAATGTCCTCTGATTATTCTTTTGTCTCTTCAAAGTTGTCTAGGTTGCTATTTAAAGAAAATTAGTTGCTCAAAGGTGATGCAACACACATCAGGATTAACAACAATAAATGCAATTTTCTAATGTTATTGAATTTGTTACTGGAGTGAGGAGGTGGTGCTCACCCCTGTGTTATGTGTGTGTAGTGAGAGAGCTAGTGAGTGAGTGAGTGAGTGAGTGAGTGTCTGTGTGTGTCGAGAGGGCTTAGTTTGTTGTCATTCTTGACTTGGCTCTCCCCTCCATCCCTCCCCTTTCCCCGCCATGCCTGCAGTGCTGCTCCCTGGACCATAAGAAATGAACGACAACAATGACATCGAGGTGGAGAGCTATGAAGTGCAACCAAGGTTTCCATCTGCCGCTGACACACATTCTCATCATAATGCACGACACAAAAATAGGGCATACACGGAAGACAGCCTTCACAGTGTGTGGGACCCCCACCCCATCACTCTGAGGACAGCAGGCACAGGCCCATATCCTAGACAGATCCACAGACTATATTCAATGTTTGCAAAGGAAAAAGCACACACACATCAGCAAGACATTGACGACCTCAAGGGGAAGAATGCTCCTCTGGAGCAGCGAGTCCATTCACTGGAAAAGGCAAGGTCAAGTGTCCAACTGCCAACCAACTACCCTTCCTTGGACAAAAGTGTCTATACCAACGCCAAGGGCAGCACCATCTCTGCCTTCGATGGAGGCTCAGACTCTAGTTTGGAGTGAAAGCCCAAAAATCCCCAAAGCAGCAAGAAGCTCCAGAGGGGATGTCAGCACAAACTCTCAGTCTCCTCCACTGTCTCATCTGACTTTCACTTCATGCTCAGAACCCTCAGAAATATTTAAGGGACTCTTTCTTTCCCCTCTTTCTCCCTTTTTATTTTTAATTTTACTTTTACATCAAGCTCTTGGCCAACAGTTCTCATTTTCCTTCCCCACATCTACCATTTTTAAAAAACGTTTGCCTTCACGGATTCCCTGTTACTGCCAGGGATTTTTAAACCCAAACACCCCAGCTTGACAGCTTTTTCTGTGGAGGACAGATGACTGGCTGGACCTCTGAGCATAGAGTGTCCTGACCACCCACCAGCTCCTCCCGCCCTGCAGGCACATGGCCACAGGAGGACTCTTGCCCCTTCCGTCTTTCCCTCCCAGGCCATCCTCACCTCTGTTTGACAGACTTTGTAAATCTGTAGACTGCTCTACTTTAAGAAGATGACTGGATTGAAGTAATCAGAATTAATCTCTTTTCTTTTTAATGATTTTTTTTTTTTTCTAAAAAGCCATTTATCACTCCTGTTGAAGGACCAGATCCTTCAAGAAGTTTGTCGTATAAAGACAGGTGGGGATAGATTTGCAGCACAGAGACTTTGGCCTGTTTCACTTGTTCTTCTCTCAGGCAGCTTTAGGAAGGGCTGCATGATATGTGTGGTATGTGTGGGGGACAGTAGGCAGTAGTAAAGTGGCAGCTTCCAGGGGTGGGGTGGTGGAGTGGGTGGGTGGGATAAGAAAGATGGATCGGGTAGGTAGAGGTTCTGTAATTGAGAGCCAGGAGTGAGGGAGGCTTTAATATATATTTCCTGCTACTGAAATTTGAATCGGAGTGATCTGTCCCTTTTTCTGATGACGTTGGTACTGCAAAGCCATGAATTCATAAAGTAATGATCATATCTTTAAAAAAATCATCACTAGTCATTGGTTCCTCTGATAAGATCGAGTGTTGGAAAGCCTCTCTTTTTCAAAAGTTGCTTCCTTGCCATGAAAAACTGATTGCATTACTGACTTAAACTTTGAAGTGGTATTTGCCTCTATTTATTTGTTTATTTTTAAAGATTTTCTTTATTTATTCATGATAGAGACACAGAGAGAGAGAGAGAGGCACAGACACAGGCAGAGGGAGAAGCAGGCTCCACGCAGGGAGCCTGACGTGGGACTCCATCCTGGGTCTCCAGGATCACACCCTGGGCCAAAGGCAGGCACCAAACAGCTGAGCCACCCGGGCTGCCCTATTTGCTTCTATTTAGAGGTGGATGGGTAGCTTGAATTCTCAGTATCTCACTCAGCAGTATTTTCTTCATTTGCTCCATGGATAGAGCATGAATCTTTTCATGGGCCACTTTTCTGTTGATCTCTACCTAATTCTTTCATCTATATCATCCATAGTTTTTTTTTTAAATCTTGGGAACAGCTAAAGGTAACACTTGTTGGATTGGCTGGACTGAATTTACCACCAGCATTCAGGGTGAGATGCTTAGGTTTGGCATACATGGCTTGACCTATTTTTGTGGATTTGGGTTCTAACAACAGCTTAGCTTTCAGATATTCCACACTATTATTTTGGTCCATGAGGTTTATGGGATGCTGCTGATGTTTCCCTATTCACTGCTGGGAGTAAGGATGGAAAAAGCATTTCTCTAGTTGTAGTCACTTGGTGTATCTTGGCGGAACACAGACGAAGACTTGGCTGGATGTTTGTTGTGGCAGGGTCAACACTCCCGCCTTTTGGAAATGGAGACTGGTTCTTGGACTACATATTGTGCTGTGATGTGATCTTTACAGGTTCCCCCGCCCTGCACTACCCCTTCCCCAGCAGCCTCTCTGGTGTCTCTAGACCAGGTAAAGACCTCTTAGGCCCAGGGCCAGTAAGGAAAGAGAATCATCATTGGTGGAACTCCAGATTAATCTCCCTTGCTGATTATATCAGGTCTAATTGGGTGCTTGAGGCACAACTCCCATTAAGTCCAGGAGAGGAATGGGCCTGCTAGGAATGCCTTCTGGTTCTGTTTTGGGTGTTGGGAAACACCTGGTCTTGGTCACCTTCTTCTTTTGATAAGAGGATGTAAGACACCTTGGTACTCTGTTCCTCTCATGCTGGGATCCCAAGCTAATTTTCTGTCTTCCTAAAAGTTTTCAGAGATCTCTTTTTGTTGTTCACTATTTCTAGGGTTTTTAGTTAGATTTAGCAGTGAGAAATGGGTATCTGTCACATTGTGCTGCACATGAGGTTTCAATAAGTGTTAAGCCACACAATAAGTTTCATGGTTTCTTTCTACGGATGATCCAGAGATTCCTCCCTTGAAATGTAATTGTATGGAGCATTAAAAATAAACTTCCAAAGATATTGGATATTATAGTGTTATTGACATTCCTTGTCTATAAAAGACCATATTCTAGGAAAGTCTGGAAATTCAAGGTTAGAGCTTGGTGAAGGTAAACAAAGATAAGTGTGGAACAGCCTGTCTGATTACTATCAAGAGAACAGCTATTGGGTTTCGTAACTCCCATAATTAAAATATACCTGTTTATCCTGAACCCCTAAGACAATTTCCTGATCAGGTGAATAGCATTGGCCTGAATATTATTTACATCACTATAAAGCCTGTATATTGTTGATCATATATAGGTGATCTTTTAACTTTTTTCTCTTAATTCTTTAAATATCATAACTTATTTCTTAATATTTAACTCAAGTTCTTAATCTCTTAATGAAAGAATAGTTCCATCTATCCATTTTTTCAAACAAGTAGACTACTCAATAAAGTAGGTAGTCAATTAATTACCAAAAGTGTTAATTTTATAATGAGCCCTGTTCACAGATCTCAAAGGAAATTATCCAGTATAAAAATAGGAGAAAGGTATGCTTTGTTTCAAAATGTTTATTTTTGAGGCAGCTGAAGACATTTTACTATTTTGCAAATGAGCCAGGGTTCTTTTTTTTTTCATAGTCAGCTTTTCATCCTGTCATTTTTATCTACTTCAAGCAGAAGGTGCTAGTATTGTTTTACATAACACACCAGAAAGTTTAAGATAAATGTGATAGAGGAGGCTGACATAGATAGTTTCCAAAAGAAGAAACTATAAAGAGACTGGCTTCTGTGTGGAGTTACTGAAATAACAAAAGATACTAGGTGTGATAATAAAAAAATACTAAAACGTGTCTAGAAATTTTAGGATTTTTTTATATTTGAACCTAGACTATTATAAAACTGAATTGAGGAAACACCAATATTAAAAAAGAATTTTTAAAATAGCCCTACAAAATGGCCTAAATCAAATTTGACAAATTTCATCTTATTCTCTTCATAATTAAATAACTCAATGACTACAGAGTCTTATAGTCTCTATTTTCCTTTAACTTCCCTATTTTTAGACAGATTTAACCTGGCATGTTCCATCATCAGGACTAATTCTCTTCAAATGTTGAGCTCATAAGATTTCAGAAAAGGGGAAGTGAATTCATATTTAATGATCATCTACTATGTACCAAGAGATTGAACTCACCATTTTATATCTCCTACTCCTTTATTATTATTGTTCACGATTTATAGATGACGACAATGAGTTTCAGAGGTAAAACAATTACCCTTGGACCTCACAACTCAAAGTAGAGAATGAAAATCTAGTTCAATTTCCAAGACCATGCTTTTTCCATTAAACCATACTATTTTCTATTATATCTGATCCTCAGATAACATCATTTACTTTCTTGGTCCTCAACATTATTTTCTATCCCTATTAACTGTTAAGGAATACACAGTTAAGTATTTGGGGGAATTCCCCTGTTTATAAGCATTGTATATTCATAATAGAGTCTAAGATTAGTACATAGTTGTTTTCCATTTAGTTATCCAGTTAACAGACATTTATTAAACACCTTTTAAATCATGTTGGGGATACAACAGAAAACACATATGAGCTCCAATCCTACCATATTTCATTATGTACTATCAAAGGTAAATTAATCAACAAATAATGATATTATTGAAGAAAAGCTCTAATTAAGAGATATAAGAAATGTTATTTGAGCACCAAGAAAAGAAAAAACTAATTATTAATTATCAGTATATGCATAAGATGTTATGGAGAAGATGACTCTTGGCTTGAGCTTTGAAAGATGAGTATGTACAGTATATAGGGAAAGGATGATCCAGGCAGAGGGGGAAACACAAGCAAAGTTACCAGAAACTAAATTACAGACGTATTCCAGATACAGAAAATGACTAGTTGCTCCTAGGGCTGGAAAAGCATGAGAGAATGTGAAAGGAGAGAAACTGGGAGATAAATCATGAACAGACTGTAAAGGGTTTCCTGTACCTGGTGAATTATGATGATTTTACATGAAGATTTTGAAGGATTTTAAGCAGAACAATATTATAATCATATGCACAGCTCACATATGTCTTATACATAGTAGCTCACATCCTAAGTGTGTTGATATCTGGATCATTGCAATGCAGTTGTTATACCTACAATGAGTTAGCAAATGTTTTCCTTTATGAAATAAATGAGTGAGGTGGTAAGATTATCCCTTTAAGTCTTCTTCTCTCATTCATATACTCAGATACTCTTTCTCACGTAGGAGAAAAAGAGATTAGATTTAACTAGGCGTTGCACATGACTAGCATTGTGTTTTATCAAATCAACATTATTATTTGGAATCCCAAACAATGTGTCTCCTACGCATATGACCAAAACATTATTGTGGAGAAAAAAAAAAAAAAGAAAGAAAGAAGAAAGAAAGAAAGAAAGAAAGAAAGAAAGAAAGAAAGAAAGAATCAACCTAGTAAAATAGTGAAGATGTGAAATAATAAATTAAAGAAAACCAATGATTTTCATTGATAAATATGGTTCCCTATTCTGTTTATTTGTGCCCTAATT
The DNA here is from genome assembly GCF_003254725.2 of Canis lupus dingo. NCBI lineage: Eukaryota > Metazoa > Chordata > Mammalia > Carnivora > Canidae > Canis > Canis lupus. The sequence goes on from NC_064245.1 coordinate 6,621,263, forward strand.
GTGAAGTCCTTCTCCCTCTCCAAGGCAACAAGTGGACCCAGTTCTTAAGAGCTCAAGCAGGAAAGAAAGTTGCCAAGCCCTTGGCAATTGCTACTGGAACAGCAAGTACCATTTGACACTAGTGTCATGGCACTACTTGTCTGTCACTCAAGGCCACAGAATAACCAGTCTCCATCTGTAGATTTACCTTGAATACCCTATATTGCCTGTATCCAGAATATGTATAAATTGTCCTTCCCGTGACTTCACTGTAAGACAATCCTCCCTACGATCAGTGGACAACCATTATGGATCTGAGACATTGCTCAGTTCCCTCATTTAACCACTTTAGATGAACACTGTGCTCCCATCGATTCTGTCTTCATTTTGGAATAAAAATAGAATCTTGGACTCATGTGAATGAACTCATGATGTGAGAAGTGTCACTTGGACCTGACTAAGGTTATGCTAGGCAAAATAAATTCAAAATCTTGTACTGAGCTCAAAGTGAAACACTGCCTCATCACCCTTCTTCCTAAACTCTACAACTATTTAAAATTACTTTTTAGGGCAATCTGGGTGGCTCAGCGGTTTAGCACCGTCTTCAGCCCAGGGTGTAATCCTGGAGACCTGGGATCAAGTCCCACGTTGGGCTCCCTGTATGGAGCCTGCTTCTCCCTCTGCCTGTGTCTCTGCCCCTCTCTCTCTCTATCTCTCTCTCTGTGTGTGTGTGTGTCTCATGAATAAATAAATAAAAATTTAAAAAAATAAATAAAATAAAATTACTTTTTATATAACTGAGAGGTCCTTTTTGCCTCTGAGCTTTCAATTCCATACCATAATGGCTCTGTCCATTATGGCCTGGATCTATTTTACTGTAGGAAGAATAAAACATGATAGTACTTGAAGGGATATTTTCCTCTATCTATAAATCTATGTATATTTTATTAGCATTTTTACAAGTAAATAGATAGTAATTAGCAGGTAAAACTTTGGAAAGAAACCACAAGGCCCATTGGATATACTACAGAAATCAATTTTCTGATATAGTTAGTGATTGGTGGTTATGGCACATTGATCTCTGGAAAGTTTCTCAAAAAAATGTGGAAGTTATTTACATTAGTGCTGTTTTAATGATGCTGTGAAAATAAAGGCATTCATTTTGGAGCAATGAGGTGGAATTAACTTTTAAAGGACAAACCCTTTTGTACCTTGATAAATAGGACTTCATCATGGATGATTAGCTTTGAGAGGGACCACAGTGATCATAGGTAGCAGACTTTCGGCTCATAGGAGTAGCCACTGAGGTAGAAAGGAGAGTGAAATGCCAAAGAACATGAACTATGAAACCAGACTATCAGACTATTTTGATTTTATTCCAAACTAAGTATCTGTATAGCATGAACAAGTGATTTAATCTCAATTTCTTTTCATTATAAGGGGGTTATTAATAATGGTGTGTGGTTATTAAAGCAATTTTAAAGTTGCCAGATAAACTCTAGGATACCAAATTACATTTAATTTCAGATAAATAACAAAGACTTTAAGTATCCAATATTGCATGGAGCATATCAATTATGAAAAAAAAATTCTGAAATTCAGATATAATGGGCATCCAATATTGTTATTTCCTAAATCTGACAACCTGTGAGAATTCTGTGAAATAATGCATATAAAATCCTTAAGGAAAAGTGCTAGGAATGAAACAATAGTGAATTCAATTAATGCTATTTGTATTATTTTCCTTGTTATCTATCTGTTAAATATTAAAATGAAGAATAGGTAATAGTCTGGATTCATTGCTTTCCATAAGGCCACACTGCTATTTTACTACATTTTTTATAAATTATCTCCTACCTACAGTAAAATAGAGGACAATTTTCTATACAGCCAAGAACTTTGCTTGACTATTAGTCTATATGAACCTAGGAAGTATAAAGACATCTTCATACCAAATAGCCTGGAACAGAATAATTAGATAAAACTGATAGAAACCAACACACCCACAAAAATCAAGTCTTTGAAATCCTGGGAATGACCATTGGTTTAACTACTTTTCGAAGGTTATTTTCTGAGATTATTCATGCCATAGTATTTATTAGTGCGGGTAAATAAAACTTGATTACATGAAATGGCCTCCAGAAGTATCAGAAGCATTTATGTCCTATTTCCCCATTTTAGATTATTCTCAACTCTAATGATTCAGTCCCCCTAGCGTTATTTCATCTAGTAGATTAATTATACTGAACTACTATTGTGTTGTAATAATAGTACTTCCTGCTTGAGCTGTAAAGGGCAATTTAGCATATAATCTTACACCGCAAAAAAAATAGTGAGGATAACATAAATACCTAGAATCAGAGATAGAAATACAGATTACTAGAATAAGAAACATGTGAGTAGGAAGGATGGTAAAAAAGAAATAGTTGAGAGGTGTGGATAGAGATAGAGTTTATGTGCTCTGCCCTCCACTCTCCCCAGACTTTGTAATGAAAAAATGTCGGGTGCAAGCCAAAAGGAAGAAGAATGTTCTGTTTGGTCTCATTGTGGCATGAAGTAAAGTTCTGAGAAGTCTTGTATCTGGGGAAAGACATGGGATTTTGGTTACTGTGTCAATCTCATGAAACTGACTCACATATTGTTGTGGGAGAGGAAGAAGCTGTGCGGAAAGCAAGTGGTCATTATATGTTAAGTCCCTTTCCTCTTCCTTTTATTTACATTAGGAAATGGGAACTCATGGCAAACAATGCCCTATTAAATTAAATTTTTATACCCTTTCATCTAATATTTACTAAACATGCATCATATTCTACACTCTTGGCTGTGTTTTTGTAGATATTATTTCTCATAATAGATGCTGTTTCTCTTATTTCCCAATGAGAAAATCAAGAATTGGCAATGTAACTAACCAGGGCAATATCACTCACTTGGTAAAGAACTTTTGTCAGTTCTTTTTTTTCAGGCAGATGCAAACTCAGGACTGCCCCACTTCCAAGTCCATTCTTTTCTACTTTACCACTCAGTGCTATCTTTATTTTAGCAAAGTGCTTTTAGCTTCTAAAAACTGCTTTAGCAAATTGATATGTGACTCTAACTTATTATACAGACTTAAGTAGCTAATTTACATGTTAAATAAGCAATATATAGGTACCACAAATTTCACACTAACAGTCATACTGACTCATTGTATATTTCTACATAAAATCTAGTTACAATGATCAAGATAGGAAGAAAAAAGCAAGTGCTTTTATTGGACCCCTATTTGAAGAAGTCCTGGAAATTACATGTAAAAACTGCTAGCAATTTTTCTTTGCCCTTTTTACGGGTTTAATGATTTAGAACAACTAGTAATTTTGTTATAATACAAAATATGTGGGTGTTTGTTTTAGCAACACTGATAATCTAATTGAATTTAAACTCATTGACTTAAATTTCTGCGTTAATCATTATCATTCACACAACGAATATAAAATTTTAATTAGAATTCAAAATACTTAAAAGATAACACCATCACATAAATTTAAATGTAGAGACAGATATTACATGAAACTATTTCTGGAGAAACTTCTGACATACTCTTTAGAGTTGAATAATAATACCAAATGTGGCTAGTTTTACTGATAATTTCTTTTCTATAAAATTGACTATTTTATTGTCCTCACATAATGGTCTAAGTGTTATGGTGCAGGTACAATCTTATCTCACTCAGCTCTTAAATTGCAGAGAATAAGAATAATAAGAGATTTGTTATAAACTAGGAGATACTAATGTGATTTGATTAATTTACTGATACTAATTTACTTACGTATGTAAGTCTCGTATATAAGGAGGGTGATGCCGATATAATATTTGTTTACTTTCAAATTGAAATTATTTTTAAATTATAACTTGGTTTCACCAATGAATGATAAAAGTGATCATATCTAGGTCCTTGAAAGGCTGTCCTGAATGAAACTTCCTGCAGACACCAGTTAGATGGCTAACCATTGCAAGGGCACCTGGGCATTTCCTGTAACACCAATAAATCCAGTCCTCCCATCATTGTCACAGCTGCCTTATTCCTTCAAATTTGGGAGTAGGAAACCTGACTGTCTCTTCCTGGGGAAAGTTTTCTACTGAAAGGTACATCAGTTTAAAAGAAGTCATGGCAACAATCTTCCAAGGGGGTTATCTTTATTCTTTCAAAATCAGAAAGAGAGACTTCTCAGAGGAAATGTTAACAAGCAAAACAAAGAGGTTATAAACATGGTCACAAATCAATAACCCCTCACAATAGAAGGAACATGCTTGAAACATAAAATACAGACACAAGCTATAAAGCATTTCTATTTAAAGATGAAAGAGATACCAATCTTAATATTTTCACAAGATTTCTGTCCACTACATAGAATAGAGCACAGAGACCTTTAAATGACTGCCCCCCCCCAACTCCAATTGAGCTGGGACATGTGGTAGGAGAGCACTTCATTAGGCCCTCTACACTATTTAATCTACCATGAGCTTTCCTGATTCATTTGCCCTGTAATTTTAAGTAATTTTAACTTAAGGGAGTTGTAGTAGGAAATGATTTCAGGGATGGCACAGAATAACTCGGTCCTTCATTTCATTGTTAATATTATATTTGGCATATGTCAATGAGAAAAAAAAAAAGAGCTGAGAACCTATTTAGCCGTGAATAATTCCACTACTGAGGTATTAAAATTGTCTGACTCCTTTCCTTCTATTCTCTTCTCATCCTCTAAACCTTTGGTATTTTTTGGAAAATCTCCTTCAAGAATAAATTCATCTGAATAAGCTAGAAGGTGAGAACAACTTGGGCTGTAAAATAGTCTTTATGAACTTGATGCCATCTTATTATTTCTTCCAAAAATTAAACAACATTAATGCTATCCCCCTTTGTGGAGCAATTCAAAGATAAAATGAGATAACAGCATACAAATAGATATAAGGGAAAGCATATTATTTATATTTTTATAAAATACTTTAAAAAACTTTCATTCTGAAGCAGTGCCTGGCCGGCTCAGTCAGAGCCGTGCTTCTTCAGTCAGAGAAGCACACGACTTATGATCTGAGGGTCATGGGTTTGAGCACACATTCGGTGTAGAGATTATTTAAATAAGTTATATAAATAAATAAATGAACAAACAAATCTTTTATTCTGCTTTTAATTGTCAAACAAAAGCTAATAAGGTTTGCATGTAAAATAGCTCAAGTGATTTGGGCACATTTATTCTGTGAACTTGATGTAGCCTAATATTGCCCTGACCTATCACTAGAACTAAAGCCCTGATTTCAACATCTTTCCATGACTGTAAGAAATTATTGGAGCTCAGTGAGCATCCATACTTCCTGCATCAACAGCCTCCACTCACCTCCATTAGCACTTAAGAAATCTCTTATCTTTACCCATTTCTTTTCTAAGGTACTTCTGTGTCCTGTCACCATAGAAATAGAAAAGGAATGGGTGTTAATAGTGCTGTTTCTATAGAGACAGGGGGTACTGAATAGACTCCCTGGCTTTGTCCCTTGTCTCGTGTTGTGAATTATTGGAAAGCCAAATGGATGTGCCTTCCACTGAGTGTTCTTTTAGGTAAAATTTTACAAAATGTCCTTTTTTTTTATTTTTTTTACCCTTTATACTTTTAATTCTAAAAGCATGGCTACATTTTGTTTTTGTTTTTATTAGAAATCACCTGTCAAATTTAATGTTCACTGGTGTGTTCTGCACTAATTTCAAAAAAGATACATTTTTCTGAATGCATAGAAACATGAAAACATGGTGAACTGATAATAAAATGCATGTTAATGACAACGGTTTCCAAACCAGCAAATACCTTTGCTCAGTTGCTACTTGCAACTATTTGCTGTCCTATAACTTGTCCAAATTAACCTCACAGCTGGGTTTTGTTTTTCTAGAAGTTGTATTTTGGCTACAAGCAGCACACTTAGGGCTCTGGTCAGTGTGACTGGGTTCAAAGATCTCACTCAGGTTCAAAGCACAATTTGGTCTACACTTGGAAGGATAACATCAGGCTACAGATGTATCCATTAATAAGCAGGAAGGAAAGTTATGAAAACTACATACATATGAGTGCTGTTTATACTCAGGGTTCTATTATATCCTCCCTTCCTCCTTCCTTTCTCATTCCTTTCTTCTGTCTCTTTATGTAAACACATATCTATAATCTATATATTCATACAGTTGACCCTTGAATAAAATGGGTTTGACTTGCACAGGTTCACTTATATGTGGATTTTTTTCAATATAGTACAGTACTATAAATGCATGTTCTCTTCCTTATGATATTCTTTTCCTTAGAAATTAACACATATTTTGTATGTAATAATTGCTCATGTTACCAGTAAGGCTCCAGACATCAGAAGGCTGTTAGTAGTTAAGTTTTCAGGAAGTCAATAAGTTATACAGACTTTTGACTGTGTGGGGGTTGGAACCTCAACCTCCATGTTGTTCAAGGGTTAACTGTATAATATAAATATATACATTTAAAATTTTTCAATCAAAAAAATAAATAAATAAAAATTTTCAATCCTATGAAGTAGAAATTCTTGACCTGATTTATACATAATTAAGGCTCAAAGGGATTGACCATATCCAACAAATGCAGTTAGTGAGTGATAGTGCTAATAGATGTTCATTTATTTATTCATTATTCAATATTTATTGAACTTTATTATGTGTCACTCTACTTCACATTTGGAATGTATCAAAACAGACAAGATGTCCTCATGGACACAGTAACAAGCAAAAAACATAATAAATAAGTTAGGAAGTATATTGAAGAAGACAGAAACAATGGGCAAGAGAAAGAGCAGAGTAAAAGGGGCCTGGGTCCAAGGATGCAGGACAGCAAAGAGCAGAATGAAATAGAGGGTCAAGGTAGTAGCCATAGAGAAACTAGAGATCTGAGCACACTTGAAAGAGACCTGGCTGGCTCCAGAGCCCAACTGTTTTCTTTCATTAGAACCACTTACTTCCCTAATAGGCATTGGTTTGTTTCCAAAGTATGATATTCTCCATCTGAGGTCAAATTGATAATAAAAGATAGTAAAAGCAATTTAGAATCATAGATTGGTAGATACTTTCCTAATTAAATGTTTAAAAACCACTGGGAAATGAAAACTTACCTATGAACTTTATAGAGACGTGGCAGGTCTGTCTAACTTTTCTCAAATTCTGACATCAAAATTAAGTGTGACAACATAATCTTGAAAATCTATAGTTTCTCCTTGGGAATTTTGGGAAGAATCTATATTTCCTCAAGGCATCATGTAGCCTAGTCTCCAAAAATTCACTGCTTTTACCTTCCCACTGTTTTTCTTTTTTTTTTTAAGATTTTATTTATTTATTCGCGAGAGACACAGAAGGAAAGAGGCAGAGGGAAAAGCAGGCTCCATGCAGGGAGACTGATGTGGGATTCAATCCTGGAACTCCAGGATCATGCCCTGGGCCGAAGGCAGATGCTCAACCACTTGAGCTACCCAGGCATCTCACTTTCCCACTGTTTTGGTATTTCTTTGCACAGTGACAGTGATGGCAAACTTTCAGTTCCGCCTTAGGGATTCTCCTGAGGTTGAGTACTATTCTATGTTCCAGTAGCACTGTTTGGGTTTTACTTTTTTTCTTGACACTTAGTGTGCCATGACTGAAATTGTGTATACTTGTCTATCTTGTTCTTGTCTCAGAGTCTCAGTGACTTAAAATTAAGGTCCATGCTCAAATTATTTATGATATATAATGTATCTATGCCAGTATTTGTACACAGTAAATGCTCAATAACACTTGCTTATGAAATCATAAAATTTAAGAAGGAGTGCCTGAGAATTTATCCAAAAGGTACACTTGGCCTAGATTTTGATATTATTCACATTACTTCTTTTATCCTGATACGCCCAGCCTTATTCAGACATTTTTTTTATGTTTGGTCAATCCTAGAGTCAAGGTTTCATTTCTACTTCCCTAGTGTTGTCGTTTTATAACTCATGAGTGTACAATTGCATAATATTGATTTGTCATATCTACTGAAGGAAATAGCACTTTAGTAAAGGTTAAGATATAATTGAAATAGCATCAATGACAAAATCACTTCCATGTACTTCTGAATATATTGTGTATGAAAGTTAAGCATTCAGATTTCTGAATCACACTATAGAAGAATTAAACCAATTGCTTATAGTATTGCAGCTATGGAAGTACTATTTCTTTTTTTTTTCTTTTTTTTAGCTTCTCTACTTATTAGATATACATATTGTTTTGTGTTATTGAGAAATAACAGGTCTTAAAATTTTTAAATTAAGCACAATATCCATGTTCAGAACAAAACTTCATGTAGTAATCACAGATTTAAGGTAAGTGATCCTTTTAATTTATACTTTAACAGAAGTCATCTAATTTGATGTGATTGGAACTTGTGTAGTTGCTCAGGTAATTAAAGAAGAACAAACACCAAACTACCAAAACAGTTAAAACAAGAAACATTTTTTTAAATACACAATAACTATACATTAGACAAGGAATATAAAAGAACAAGTATTAATTATTTTTTAGAAAGGATAGAAGCATAGAAGCTTACTGGAAAGTATCTACTAGAAGCCAAAATTTTAGGCAGAATAGATGTATCTGCCAATATGTTTTTTGATAAAAGAGAGATTTCTATCACATGTCAGTAAATCATAGAGCAGAGAGGAAATACTGTATTATATTAATGACTAATTACATTTAAAACTAGGTAATTTTGAATTTGTAATCATATTATTTCTGGCATGAAATGTTTCAACTTTAAAAACCTCATGTGCTATAGCTAAGAAATATGTTTACTGGTACAGCATACTGAAGACAGCCATTGTTTTGCCCAATCCATGGTGCTTTTTTGGCTCAGACTTCTTCTGAAATGTACTGATAATTATAGCAGGAAGAGGGTGAGCAGGAGGACAAAATAAAACCTTCCCGGTACTATACAACACCCAGAGATAGCAAAATTCTGTAGCAGATATTGTTGACTGTATAGGACACAGAGGATCTGTACAACTTCTGGGAAATTAAGAATAGAAACAGAAAATATAACAATAGATTTTTTTTTTCACTTGAAGTGTGAACTTTTCACAACCATGAACCTATTTCTCTGCAAAGGAAAAAGCCACCTCCAGATAAAATATAGCAGGCCCATCTGAATGCAACGCAAAAAAAAAAAAAAAAAAAAGCAAAACCTACACCAGGAGAAGAGAAATTTGGACGGAACAAGAACAAAAACAATTCTCTTAAAATAAAAACAAACAACTAGTTACGTATTTCTCTATTCCTCAGGAAAAGGAAAGTTACTTAGTGGAACAATGGAAGGTTAACAGTGGAACCCTATCACATTATATTTGTAGTTTCCCAACACACATTTTTATGTTTAAGTTTATGGCTTGTAAACTGTATGTAATTCTCATTATTTAAAATGTGCTTAGTTACTTTCAATTAATTCCCTTGCAGCCTTATAAAGCCTAAGCTACAGCAGTTTTCACTGATCACAGATGAGGTTCCCATAGCACCCCAACATCCAGAATAGTTCCCAGAGGGACCTGAAGGTTACACCAAAGGGTTTGGGAAACAAGCATTCCACAAAGCTTATCAAAATATGGGTAGAAAAAAAAACATGTTTTCTGATGACTTCTATTGTATTCTAAGATACCTCATATAGTCAAGTTTTACAAATAAATAAAGTTTAGTTTCCTTATCTATAAAATGGGTAGAATAATAGACATTCTAATATATGACTGAGGGCTTTTTTGATCAGAAAAAAATGTTCTTTTTTTCTGAACAAAAGGGCCCTAATTCAGATAATAAATTACATTGTAACTCTGCGATTATGAGGAAAAAAAGAACTTGAAAATTGATTTATTTCAAATATCCTTTCAATGGGAATTAAATACATACATACTGGTTATTTCTCTTTTCTACATTTAAATGCTGACAAGATCCAAACACAAAGAACATTTCCTTACATTTGTGTTCAGTAGTGTTTAATAGGACCTAAAGTGTGCATATGATGAACTATAACATTGCCTACCCACAAGAAGCTCTGTACCCTAATTGGTAGTTTATCATTTGTCCCTGTCACTTGTCAGGCAAGGTTTCCACAACTAGTAAGAGAAACAACACTTACACATCTGGTCTGTTCTATTCAAACTGTACTACAAACACTTTTGACTATATTCACAACAGCAATAATAGAGTTATATAGCACTTGTCTTGAGGATAAATTGGTTCAATTATTTTATTCTCAGAAACAATAAGAGTCATTCTGATGATATTAGGCAGTTGCAAAAAAACAACATCATTTTCACTCTTCAGATTATTTCACCAATCGTAGAGGACTTCTCACAATGCAATTTTACAAAGTCCTAAAGACTTCATGTTTTTCCCTTTGTAGAATATCCGGTCACTTTTATTTGCACCTCATTTATGAGATGTATATCCTATAATGAGATGTATGTCCTAGCATTTCTCCCAAAGGAAACTGTATCTGTGTATAGCAAAATTTTTTATACTAAGATTATGAGTGGGTTAGTATTTTCTAACTTGTTATATACCCAAAAAATGTTTTGTGGAGGCTTGTATCTTAAATATTTTCTACAATAACACTAAACATCAATGTAGGCCACGATATATGTATTTCCATGTCTTTGTTTCATCAAAAAACAAAAGGGTAGGTTTTAAAAAGTAGATGAACGGCAAGTGTTTTCAATGGATATGGTCGGCCAGTCTGTAATGCTATATTGAACTGAAGCACCATAACAATGCTGAATGAGTTTTATGGGGACTTTATGTTTGTAGTGTGATGTATACAATATAAACTTTTGTTCATTTTAATATCCACTCCTATGACAAGCAAAACGGACATTTTCAGGTCTCTATTGCTCACAGACATGAATAGATACTTGAAAGTAAATCAAAATGAACAAGCACATGCTTTGACCACAGATCCTTTAGCTAAGGCTGCCTACGTGATTTGCATTAATCATTTGAATTTAACTTAGAAAGAGTTAATTTTTATTTTCTCTCCACTCATCAAGATGACATTAATGCTCCCTTTAGTTTGAACTAGACTTTATATAGGTTTCTTCCTGGCCCTAGGTCCTGACCTCCCTTTCTTTAGAGCATTTACCTTAGTAACTTAAAAATTCTTTCTCTGCCCCTTTGAAATGTAATCTGAAAAAACTTTTTAAAAGCTGCTTGCCAAACTGAGGGTCCCTGGAGGGGAGAGGGATGGGGGGGATGGGGTAACTGGGTGATGGACATTAAGGAGGGCATGTGATATAATGAGCATCAGGTATTATGTAAGACTGATGAATCACTGACCTCTACCTCTGAAACCAATAATACATATGTTAATTAATTGAATTTAAATAAAAGTGAAAAAAATAAAATAAAAACTACTTGTCAGTGTTCTTTGAGTAAGTCCAGTTAGTAAACACAGGCAGCCTACCATCCCTCACTCCAGCTCTTAAAAATTGTCCAGGTTTTTATTCAGTAGAGTTGAGCTCAGAACAAGTTCTAGTCTGTCTTACTCTTGTAATATTCTTGAATAAAGTCTTCCTTGTCTTGGTTTTCTCTCTGGGTTAATGTACTTCACATAAGAATTCACATAACTAAAAATACAGATTCATATTTATCTTTTAAGGTTTCAGTAAGCTAGCCACCTCACTGTGCCTATCCTAAAGGAGACCTTCAGAAATCATGTTGAGAGAACTGCTAAGTACTTCTAGGTATGGCCAATTTTGTAATGTAATGACCAAGAAGAAGCGTGTCAAATGAATTCTTCAAGTGTGTTCAGTTGATAGCACTATTGAGGATGAGCTACTCTTTGGCCTGAACTTAAGATTTTTAATTAAATAGAAGACTGATTTTATAATAACTGTATTTATAACTTACTACAAACTAAAAAGAGTTTAATGAATTTGATTCCATGACTAAACATTTTATTCATTGAATTAAAAATAAAGTGTCTCAATTGCTTGCTGTTTTTTCTTATGATTTCCAGTCAGTACAATGTTTATGCCTTATCTGATGTGGTATTTTCTTTCATTTAAGGACCATTATGGGGCCCTGTCCATCTCTCTTCATAAACACAGAATTTGAAAACAAATTGTTAGATTACACCATCTTGAGTAGGTTGAAAGCAAAGCACATCTGCACATGCATTCAATAGACCTCCAGCTCAGAACAAAAAAGTAGATCTCATAGCTGCTTTGTAAGAGCCTTCTATTTCAGTAATTTCTTTGTGTTCAGCTCTTTACCACAGAATGAATCCACTTGGAATACTTTGCAACGAATGGAGTCAGAAGGAAGGAAAGCGAGGGCATAGGATTCCTTTTATCCAATGAAATAAGACATCCATAATCCTCTTGAAGATAATTTTTAAAAATATGCCTATTTCCTCATAGTAGCACTGCTTTACTTACATATTTATTTGATCGTAATTTAACTAATGAATATGATCGTGATTATTTCTGGCTCTGAAGTTTCTCTGATTGGGTTGGAACAGTGTTTTACCTCATGTTGAGAAATAATTGGCTCCAAAAATGAAACAAAAAGAGAAAAAAAAAAAAAACCTTTTTAAATTAATACATCCACTTGGTGAACATTTTCTGAAGGGAGATGGGAAGTCACCGAAATACTTCCAATTACCTTTTTTAAAATAGATATTTTGATGAGACCTCATATTATCATTTTTATTTACTTTAATTACATAGGCCTTTTAGCTTTCGTTTTTTTATAGTATTATAATTTGATTCTTTAAAATTTGAATGAATCTCCATTTACATTGAGAGATACTGGTGTAGTAGGGACAAAATGCCATTTCAGCAAAGGCAGTATTCTCCTTTGAGAATCCTATTGTTCAGGAAACACTCTTCACTAGACACAGTGTTTATACAAGATACAAACCTATGTTCCTTCCTGAAAAGCAGATTTGAGTGAGATTGGAGAATGAATCTGCATAATATGTAAAAGCATATCAACTTCCTGGTTGAAGATGACTATGTCAAATGGTTTTCTTCCTCAGACTGGTCTTCCACATGTGTAAAAGATGTCTGTGCTACAAAAAAAAAAAAAAAGTGGCCAATCAAGAACATTTGTGAAAAACTAGAGTAGCTGGTTCTAAAGCAATGATCCACTATTAGATATAGATATAGATATAGATATAGATATAGATATAGATATAGATATAAATAGACAGATCCACTATTATTTTTACCTTTTTTTCCTCAGGTGAAGTTTTCTTCAACACCATATTCTGGTATTTAGGGAAATAAACAAGGAACAGTTTATGATTGAGCTGAGCAGTTTAGAGGGAACAGTAACATGCTATTTGATGTTGGTATAGCTCAGAGTCAAATGTGTGAAGCCAGATCAAGAAAGATTTTGAACAAGAAAATATTTCATGGAGATTTGTGAAATACATAGGGAGAAGACTGCATTTGCAATCTTGATGTAAGAAGAGCCCATGCACACTAGTAAGTGGGTACTAGATGGAATGGCAGCCCTGACTCAAAGCCAGAAAGGACTCTCGAAATAAAGAATGCGAAAGATCAAAGAATTTAGATAGGTGTGTTTGTGTGCAAAAAATTTAATTAAAAGTGCTTTCATTTTTCCTCAACTTATGTAAGGCAAGTGGTATCATAATCACCTGTTTGTCAACCAGAATTTATGAAAACTGAAGCACTAACAGAAAGAGGTAGATGGGGGAAAAATCACAAGTAATAGGGCTGGAGTAGGGTCTGCATGAGAACCAATAATCTAGGAGTTTAAAAAATCAAGATCTAAAATCTCCATCCCCGAAAGGAAGAAAAATTCATCAAGTCTAGACAATGCTATTAACTTGCCCTAGCCCCGAGACTGTTCATTATAATTGATCTCAACTTTTCTTCCTCAAATGATTTAGCAAGCCTTAAAAATTAACCTGTCTTTCAACCGGAAGATTTTGACTGATCTTTTGGTTGGATATTGTCTGTTGAGGATCTTGAAAAGTCCACAGATACAGAAAGTCCTTGAGACTGATCAGTACAACCTAGTGCCCACTAATTAATTATTCAAAGTTGTTTTCCAGTTAGGACTTCAGGCAAAGAGAGACAGGCATTCAATAACGCTGTAAAAGTTTTGTCAATATAAATAAAGAATGTCCCCCAAAGTGTGCTGGGATTCCAACCTAAGTCTTTGACAATTTTCCTAATTAGATTATAGTAAAGATAGTAGAAAGAAGAGCCTATATTTAATTCAACGTATTTATATTCTAATTAGCTCTCTTGATTTATTAATCTTTAAACTGTGTGATTCATGTGTTTCAACATGAGGAGTCAAGATATTTCAATATTCTAGAATTTCTTAACCAGTACTGGTTTGGCACTGGAAGATTACATATTTATTTCATCTAACGTTCCAAACTCTGCATCCATACGAATACAACCTAGAATCATACCATTGCTTTCATGTATACTGCAACAGCGTTACTTTGACTTACCCTGTAAAGAACAATTAAGTCCTCATTATTACACAAATATTTGTAAATAGAATCAATAATTTTCTGCACACCAGTGGATCCCTCTGAAGTTGTTTTTTTTTTTGTTATTGTTGTTTTTGTTTATAATTTAGTTAACTGTGTTCCTTTTTATCTTTTGTAGACTATTTACATGAATAGCAGGTTTTAACTACAGGCACCTAACAAAAATATTTCTGAAAGAGGAAAGATAGACAAAAGAATAAGACATTTTAAAATTATCTATCTGGACCAGAATAATCAAATTTCTCTGTGCAACTCTAGCCTACCTATAAAAGATCATCAATGGAGCATCTATATCTTCAAAGGATAATTCATCCTAGCATCACAAACTCTTACACTTGACTATCAACACAAATGGAATTATTATAAAAATGGTGACTCTTTGATCCATAAAACATCTTTTTATTTGTTAATCAAATATTTATTGAGCTCTGTCTGCTAGGTATTATATTCCTCTAGACACTATATTTTAATAAAGAATACAGAACAACAAGAAAGTAAACAGGCATCTAGGTAAGATAAAAATGTTTGGGTGATATCACAAGAGTTAGGGGAGGGGTAAAGGGGTTTGTTTGCTTTTCTTATTCAGAATGTGTTAAAAAACAAAATTCAACTGAATGAATTTTAAAGACCTTATTGTGTTTATTTAATGATACATGAATTGGGCAGTATCCTACGGAGCAGATATAAAGGAGGCTGTACAAAATGAAATACCTTTATAGACAGAAAGGAGTGGTACAAGGAAGTTATACTAGTAAAAAGTGGATTAGATGTGGCAAGGTTACTTTCCTTTAGGGGACTGCAGGGGTCTATCAAGGAGATTACCTTACTATAGCTAACCAGGTGATTCCTGATTGATTGGTTTAGATTCTATTTCTGAGAGACTAAAACTGCAATTAAGTTAGGGTCCAGTTTGGTGATATGAGGCTTAACATAAGTGACTCCATTTTGGGCCTGTTACCTTGTTTTCAACAGATGTGATGAGCTGGAAAGAACTTGAATTGAAATTGGTATCCAATCAGTTATTTGGACAACTTTTATTTGCTGCATAGTTGCATAGTTGCATAATTGAACAGAGTATAAACATGGTATGATTTTCATTATATCATTCATGAAAGTGGGGTCTCAGGGAAAACGTATTTCCCTTTGTCTCTTTGCATGTATCAATGTAAAATTATTAAGTGATTTAGGGCATCACCAAATCACAAAGTAATCCATATAATATTGTCTTACAAATTATGATTTATTGTTAAATTCAACAATGGAAAATTGGTCAGCCTGGTAGGATGATTTGAAGGTAGAGGTCTCGAGCTGGGGTCTCTTATTTTCTAGTTACACAGCTTGGAGCAATTCATTTCACCCCTTGTATCTCTCCTTAAAATGAAAAATGATACAAATGCCTACTTTAATGACATGATTTATTTGAAAGCACTGTATTAAGTGTAAAATGATGAAGAGATCTTAATTATGATTATTGTCAAATTTATATAATGGATATGAATTTGGTGCCTTTTCTCAAGTGAATGTGAAAATAAATATTTTGGCATTGTGTAACATTGCACGGAGAAGTATGTGGAGAGAATTTTTAAAGAAGAAATCAATGCTATGGAATTCAAAGACCTACAGAGTACTACATTATTCGTATTGGCATGCTTGTAAAGGAGATAGAAGAAACTCATTTTTAAATACTTGAGAATATTGGCAATGTATTAAAGATGTATTGGAAATAAAATCCTGCATAAAGACTTTAAGATGAAAATGCTTTCTTAGGTAGTTAAAAATGTTAGGACATGCGAAGGACAAGAATAGACTGAATTAGCATGTTAACAGTTTGTGGAGTATGAAAAAGTATTTGAAATTTATTGACTGGTGACAAATATCTGAAAATATTAGAAGGGCACAATAGGCTAAAATACTGATATTATTCAAGCTCAATACAGTTTGCAACTTTGAGACAGGTTGCACAATATACAGAAAGCAAGGAATGTAATACTGAGGTCAGGGTGAATTTTGTTTATTCTAATTTAATTCTTAACACAGTGTTTAAGTATAATTATTGTTTAAGAACAAAACCAGACATTGCAAAATATTTTAATGGACACTTGAATTTGAAGAAGTTGCTATCCTTGTGTAAGTTTTGGCTGTAGTTCTTACAGAAATGAGAAAATCTAAATGGTCTGGAAAGAACCTAGATAACTTTTTTACTTTAGGCAAAATTAGGCAGTTATCCAGAAAAATAGCTGCATAGATACACAGATGTAAGCTTCGCACTTCCATTTCTCAGCAACTAGTTCCATAAAATAATTTAGACTAGCTTAGCAGAGTTTGTAATAGGACATTATTTTTGAAAGTTGCATCATCTTTAAACACCCTAAAATTAGACTGATATGGGTAGATCCACAGAGCTCAAGGAGAGCTATGGAGTACATATATTGTGATCTGAGGGCCGATTTGGAAATCCTAAATGAGTCAGAAATGGTGCCAGGGATAAAGTAAGCAGAGGATCCAAGACTACATAATAAATTAGATAAAAACTCATGGGACAGGCAATGAAAAAAGTATTTTTTTAAAAGCCAGGTAACAAGAATTGTTGCTTTATATTGCTTTTGATTAGTCAGTTCGTAGCTGTCTAAATGCCATCACCCCAAGAGTCAACTTGCCAGAGAAATATGGACATAAACTTCTGTCCATGTCTCCAATGCTTTGTAACAAGTGACCCTAACTTTCCTCGTCACTAGTGACTGGACCAGGAATTTGCAACTGACACAAAGTCAGCCATTTAAAGGCTTGAATTCAGCACCCACCCTATGATGAACTTAAAGATTTGCTAACTCCTAAGAGTTCATGAAAAAAGGGACATGGACTTTAAGCCATTCAAAAGTTTGGCTTAGGGGGCTGGTGTATTCTCTCAGTCAAGTCATGATTTTGACCTCCCCCGATGACATAAATGAAACACAGCAAAGAAAATAAAAAGTACCAAGTAATAAATACTCAACCACCTAAGACTGATGAGACTATGTGAATTCTATTATCAACAATGACAAGAAAAGTTTTTCATCAAAAAAAAAGATAATAAAAATAAAGAAGTTTAGCTTTGATTTTTAACTCTAAAGCTTTGTGTAATGTTGCACAGTGTTTCCTTTAATATGATAATATCCTACATAATTACAAATTCAAACAGAAAATGAGGAGGCTTATAAAAAGAAAGGAAGAATAACAATTTAAGTATAATTGTTCTCTAAAGGAGATTCAAGAAAATCATCTTTAAATAAACATTTGACTATTTAACTATGCATTTCCCTAATCCTTGTTTTGTTTGGAATAAAGCATACACTTCATAAATTTCTAGTTGTTAAATATATTGAGCAAAAATCTTTGGAAAAATAGCTCATAATCTGGATTCATTGTTTACTATAAATTCTGTACCATGAACTAAAAAATATCTAAAATTCTCATATTTGCTTTGCTACTTATATCAGGGGACCTATTGATTATTTCTAAGGTATAGTAAAAAAAAAAAACAATATATAAAAAGAAAGACTACTTGATTGCATCCTAAAATTGGTCAATACACAGAAACAACATGGACAAAAACACATATACAATCACATCCTGCTATCTGGTTTCCAGACGACCCAAACAAATACAACGTTTTGGTTCTCCCAGTTTTTCACATTTCCAACTTTCAGAAGCATGTCTTAAGAAATACATTTTGCTTTCAAATCTACTGCCTGAAATGTCCATCACACCCAGTGTCAGATTTGGTCTCAGACTCTCCATTTATATTTGAAAAAATTTTCTATTAATTTTAAATGTATTTACTCAAAGTCTATCATTTTTAAAATTACTCACCACACATAGTAATTTATATAGTTATAGATAAAACAGAAATAAGATAAATAAGAAATAGCTAAAAGGAATTTTTAAATCTTGTTACAGAACTTCACAAAAAAGACACACGTTACTTCTACTTTTACAGGTTTACCACACTTCTCATAGTACAAATCTATTCCAAGGGTCATTAGCAATACAGTGTCCGCCTTGGACTCTTAACAGCAAGAGTATGAAAAATCACCTATGTGAATGCTCGTAATTTTTCACTGGGCCATTTCTTATTTGAGGATCCTGGTGGTCCCTAAGCTCACACAATACACAACTACAGTTTTCATCACTTCTGTGACCAACCTTCTCTGATATGAGTCACCTCAGGTTCAATGTCTCTTCCTTCAGTTACTTCCTGTTTACCTCTCAATCCAATTTCCCCTCCCACTCATTGTAAGACTTAACATCTTATTCATTTTTGTATTATCTATTATCCACCATTCCTCACCTCTCACTCATGTAGTTCCTTTGTATAAGTGGAATATACAAATAATCCGTATTTAGTGACTATTCAATATTCGGTTAGTTAATATTACTTGCTTGTTTTGGGGCATATATAAGAGCTAATATATCACATAAAGTTTACGGGCATGACCTTAATAATTCAAAAAAAATCTACATTTGAGATCTGTTTCAGGTCACTTACCATCTGTATGATACTGGTGGAATGTGAGCTCCTGTTTCCTCTGTAAGCTTTTGTTTCTCCTGAGGCAAAAATGAGAGTGAAATATTAAATGTTTCTTAAAATCATGGTGAGAATGAAACAGATACATGTAAATACTTTAACATGTAAGTGAGACAAGATAAAAATTTCAAAGTGAAAGGAAAAAATCATTATATACAATTATAACACCCCCTTTATGGTCACGCTAAAATAGGGTTTACCTCCATAACCACTAGTTTAATATTTTAATTTTTTTAATATTTTAATTTTTGTTTTACTCAGGGTATGCTAAGGTTATCCTGCAGTAATAAATTAATAATTTCAAAAAGCTCAAAGAATTAATAACAATTAAAAATGATTAATTCTTCAGACACATTCATCTCCATTTCAGACACACTGTCAGGGCTCTGCTTTATTTCATCACGTTCTAAGTCGGGTCCTAATGCTGATACAGTGATCACTGTCAAGAATTCACAGCACTACTGCAAGAGAGAACAGAACCCATTGTATGTACCCTAGCACTTCAAACTTACTATTTAAAAGGGGATGCTTCACTTCTAACATATCATTTGGCTTTGGCGATTCACATGTAAAGGTAGCTAGGAAGTTGAGTCCTCCCATTCACCTAGGAAGAGAGCAAAGAGGAAAGAGTTGATGGATAACACTAATACCCATCACATTGACTATTTCATTTCTCCCAGTAATTGCATTAAGAAACAAGTTTCAAAAACTTATGATTCACAAGGTATTGAAAACCAGATAGAGCCCTTTTTTCTCAAGGAGGGAAACACTTTATTAGTTTTATTTTTGAAATATTCCTGAAGAAAAGCCTTCATGCTACACAGTGAGACGGATGGGATTCCCAAAGCCTTATAGAATTGGAACCTCCAGAAGGTAGCAAGAAGGTCTTGTTTCAGCTCAGTTTGATTCAAGAATCTTCTTAGTTGTGGCTGTGTGCCAGAGTCACTTGTGAAGTTGTATTTTGTTTTGTTTCATTTTGATATACATACTTGGGTAGGCTTTAGAGCAGAACTCATAAATAAGAATATCAGGAATTGCACTGGGTTGCCAAGGTAAAAAGTACTGCCTTATCCAGAGATATGAATCAATTCATTTTGTTTTATTTTTAATTCATTTTTATGAATTTCTTAGACATATGCAAATGAAACATGAATGAAAAATGAGACAATTTTCCTAAAAATCACAAGGGCATCTCATGCGTGCACATGCACATATACACAATATATACATATTTACTCTCACGTGTATATAAAATACATGTAAAGTTTAAACTCCAATATAAATGTGTGTATATTTCTTTAGATATTTATAATATACTTTATGCTAATTATAAAACTTAGACAAGAAAATATAGAAATGGGACTAAAGTATTAATTATTTTGTCATCATCTATATCACAAAAGGTATGTATGGTAGCATCGTGGAAGCATTTAGCATGTGCTTATTGATTATATTTTATGAAGTTTTTTTTCCATTGATTTTCATTAGTTTTTTCATTACCTACTTAATTTAGGTTGAATCAACCATGATCTAGGAAGATCATGCCAGCACTCATAACCTTATAGTATGGTCATAAAATAATTTTTTAAAAATTTGTTCTTTCAAGCATTGTTAATGTTTTTTAAGGTTCAAGGTGTCAGAATATTTTAACCAGATATGATATGTAGTCATCCTTATTGGATTTAGAATAAAGAAAACAACAGTGGATAAAGGTGACGATGCTAAAGCATTCAGTAGACATATTCAGGCAGATAAGAATCAGGATGAGTCTACATATTGGTGGTCAAAATCTAACTCAAAATATTAGATAGGATCTACTGATTAACAATGATAAAGTCAGAGATTGCTTTGAGCATCATGTGTGGTTTCAGTCAGGCAACTGTGTAATACCTCTAAGAGAATCAGTAAATTCCTAATACTTTATAGAAAGTCCAAAGAGAGGCAAACCTGAATAAATAAAGGTCAGCTGTAATTATTAGTAAGAAATACTAATATATTTGAAAACCCATGGTTTTCAAGAAATGGGTGATATACGACCCATAACGGGACATTTGACTTGAAAATAGAAGTAAAAGAGTGACAGGGCCATTTCTTACCCAAATTAAAATTAAAGACAATCTGAATTAATAGATATCACTGGAATTCTTCAAAAATAATCTTGCAAGGTGTGCTATTTTATCAAGTTAAAAAATGAACAAATTCAATCTCATCAGTATTACTTAACCTTTACGCAGAAAGAATACATGTCATTGCTTTCCACTTCTTTACCCCCCACTCATGAAACTACCAACTTCTACTTAGGGCAGAAGTATTATGTATTATGTTCTTGAGGCCCACAGAGATGAAATATTTTGCTCCAGATGCCAGATCTGGCAAAAATCAGATTCCAGAGCCTGTAGCCTTAAACCTGGAACACTTAGAATATTTCTTGGCATAATATAAGTACTGCATAAATATTTTATTGCTGTCCTGTTATTCCTCAACTATGCCATACAGAGGATGTTTTCTACTTCAATGAAGACATGAAAGGTAAAAATGATTTCAATTAAAAATCCGTGAAGTGAATAACTACCCAAGACAGGTCCATCTGCCCTTCCTATTGCAAAATGAGGATGAAAAGAACAAGACAGATTCCTTCCATAATTTATTGGAAAATAAATGTTGTTATTTGATAAAATGAACATATTTGTCACTGAAAAAATAGGAATCTAAACTAGAGCAAAAGTACAGAGAAGCTATTATATCAGTAGGTAGTAAATAAATGAAAAAATAAAATGAGCACAAATATACGTACAGTGAAGTCATACTGAAATTTTACAGAACAATTAATTCACCTCTTGTAAAGCTCTTTAAGATTAAAAGGAGCCCAAACTACTTAGCTTACTTTGTGACATTACTGTACCTTAATTTCAAAATCAGGTGAATTAGTTTGCATAGGTTACATTTCACTTTGGTGTAACAGAAAAAACACAAAGCAATTGGTTTATACATGGCGGAGTATGCTAGATTCCATTAAAGATTAGCTGGAAATTCAATCATAAGGACAGTTTGAGACAGATGTATCAAATGAAGTATCTTACTAATACTTAGAAAAAAGGCAAAGACCATATTTGCATAAGGAAACAGATTTATCTTAAAAAGAACACAATATCTATTCAAAAGTTGGGGCAAGAGCTAATAATAATATTGCAAATTAGCAATACAGGTAAAACAGGAATGTCCATTATTTAAGAGAAGGACAAAATAAAAAGGAACGTTAAAACTTTTAGATTACCTGTGATGGAGAAGGTAGTAAGACTACGTAGGCTAATGAAAGTATATTTTCATAGAGGTAGTTATTTGGCAACCAGCTTTAATCACTGATATATGATCATGTTTCCATGTCAACCAATATTCATGTATGACTAATTTTCAATTACTTAAAAGTATTTTATTTCAGTGAAATCATCGTATATACAGTGACACACAATTGATGAAAAATATTCCCATCTTTTTTTTATTAGAAACAATGCTACAACGTATATTATTTTAGCCATAGATTTGCATACACATTAAGGTTTATTAAACGTTGCCTTTTAATGGTTAAAATAATAACACTAACATGATAAAGGCAAACAATAAACTTTATTTATTGGCCACAGGCTGAACCCTGGCTTGAGTTGGAATCCCTGAAATTGTATCTGACCTTCCTGGTTCATGACAGTATGGATCTAGGTTTAGCTGTGCCAGTTCTGTCACAGTGCTACCGAAGGGTGTACAATTCTTACCTGCTCACAAAGTGGTAAAACCTTGAAAGTCTGGGGATGTTTTGTCTAAGTGTACAGGATAATTTTACCGTAAAACTCCTATATTGAATAGTTTACTTCTCTATCTCCTAATTTGTGATATAACTTCCTCTCTCTCTCTCTCTCTCTCTTTATGATTACTTGTCTTTTAAACAAATCTGACTGTAGGCTAAATTTAAGTGACTAGTGTCTCCCAATCCTGCCCACTAACATGGTAAGCTACCCTAAAACCATTGACTTATCATCAGGTATTTCTAGCTTTTTTTAATTTATTCTTTCCCTCGTGTTGATTCAGATTTCCTACACAGCCTTCATTTTCATCCACCACCTGCTACCTGCCCCTCCCAAAGAATTACTCAATATAAAACACACTGTTTTAAAAAGCCTAAATGTGAACTTCGTAAACAAGTTCAGAATATTTGACCTAACATCGAATTGATGATGCGCCCTTTGGGCTAGAAAAAAAAATTAAACTTGGTTCTTTGCTCCGTAATTCAACATGCTCCTTTGACAACTCTCCCTCAGATACCCAGCCCGTACCTGGGCTTCGTCTTCTTGCATGGTTATTCATGTACAAACTGTTGCAAAGTTTCTAGGCTTTTTTTTTTTTTTTTTCCTGTGTGTGTGGGGGGGGGGCATGCTTATTTGTGCAAAGGACAAGGAAATAGGATTAAATTTAATGCATCAACAGCTTGTCTTTGGGCAATATGACAACTAAAAAAGGGAAACATGCCATAACCATTAGTTTTTAAAGATCAAACTTGCAATGTACACCATCTAAGCAAGAAATCTCTCAGTTCGATTGCCGGATCATCAATATAGAAAGTTAAAATAAAGAAAACAACAGTGGATAAAGGTGACGATGCTAAAGCATTCAGTACTTCATCGTCCAGTGTCTTAAAATGTCTCATCACTTTTTTTTTTCATTTTATGACAGAGCACATATTATTGTAACATATTTGCTAGATGAGGAATAGTTACAACCTCTCTGTTACTATTAACTGTCACGTTACTCTTGATGTGAGACATTTTAAAGACTTTTTGAAGGACATTTAAAGCAATGCATTTTCTTTAGTCTTCTATGAGCTCTTTACATTCCCACAAATGCTTTATGTCAGCTATTGAATTTTATGTTAATGCTTGCAAATTTCATTTTATT
This sequence comes from Canis lupus dingo, assembly GCF_003254725.2. Lineage (NCBI taxonomy): Eukaryota > Metazoa > Chordata > Mammalia > Carnivora > Canidae > Canis > Canis lupus. The sequence goes on from NC_064245.1 coordinate 6,645,314, forward strand.
CTCCTTTATTTAGATGAAATTGGTTTAACAATTTCATTTACTTCTATGATGCAAATATGAGATCGTCTTATTTTAGAATACATCTGGTCAATTAGCTGCTATATGGATAACTAAACCAACTTTATTTGATTTTGGATTTCTATGTAAATATATAATTGCTTGTCAGTGCCTTCAATTGACTCTCAGAAACTATTTTTGAGCTTGATATATGTGTTGTCAAGCCTCTCACTGGCCCTTCACAAGATCTACTGTAATTGAACTATTATTGAATCTCATCATAGCATACATTTTTCCCTCCAGGTACATAAGCTAATTCAAGTGTGGCTATGATCAGTTCTTTTTTTTTTTTTTTCTGCCATTGTTGTCTTACTTACTTCTGTACATCTGCTTTATCTCTAAGGTTTTTCTCGTTTATTCTCTCCATTAACATGAAACTAAAATGACCCTGTCCCAATAACCCACATATAAAACATTTATTAAATAATCAAAATTTTAAAACAACTTCTAGAAACATGATTATTTTAAATCATGTGAACATGCATCTGTGTCTTTAGTTTATTTGAAAAACATTTGATGGCTCCTATTAATCGAATTTGTAGACTCCACTGTCATTTGGCAACACTGTTATTTGAGAGTAAGTAAATGTACTTACTCTTCTTTCTTTTTATTTCCTTCCTCATCTGACTCAAGTTCCTTCTTAGCTTTACATTTTTTTTTTAAGTTTTTTTTTTTTTTTTTTTTAATTTATGATAGGCACACAGTGAGAGAGAGAGAGGCAGAGACACAGGCAGAGGGAGAAGCAGGTTCCATGCACCGGGAGCCCGACGTGGGATTCGATCCCGGGTCTCTAGGATCGCGCCCTGGGCCAAAGGCAGGCGCCAAACCGCTGCGCCACCCAGGGATCCCTTAGCTTTACATTTTATATGTTTACTAATTTGAGAAATTCTCTCAACCTCAGGCTTTGCGAAAGTATCACTTTATCAAAAAAAAAAAAAAAAAATTGTTCCCAAAAGCCTAACTCCTCTATAATAATTTTCTTATGCTTTGGATCTCAACTCCCTCTACCATTAGGACCTTACTCAATTATTTACACTGATTCCTACATATTTAATTTCTCTGTCTCTAGTAGCTCTTCCTTGGATTATTATCACCCCCTAAAGAAGAACAGCAAAAGTTAAATAAAGTGAAATTTCCCCTTGATCTTATTAACCACTTGGACAACCACTCTTTTTGCCATCTTTTCACCCTAAAGCTCAAAATAAAAGCTGAAACTCAGGGTCTTCTTTCCATCCAATTTTATTTCACACTACAAACTTTGCTAAGGCTCCTCTCTCCAAGGATGGCACTTAGGTGTTAAATATCACTCTGTAATATCTGCACTTCCTTTAATTCACCTCAGTTGTGCCATTTACTTGCTTCAACATTATTTATAAAACAGATATAATACGGTACTAACATCATAAGATTCTTGTGAGGTTTGAAGTGGGTTAATGTATAAATAAAGCACTTAGAATAATGTTAAAGATCTGGCTGGAAATGTGAAATCATTAGCTACTATAATTACAGAAAACTTCATCTTCCTCTCTCTGTAGTAATCTCCCCTGGCCTGTTCACAGGCTTGGCTTCTTCCAACCCCAGCTCCCCTAGCACGTGCTTAGGGCTTCCCCAAATCACTCCGTGGATGTTGTTCTCACCTGCTGCCGATCCATTCTCTTTATAACACCGTGTCGTTATGCTCCTTTACAGTATTATTTTCATTATTACCTCTTATTATTCATTTTATATATATGCTAGATATTTATTATTTAATGTCCATCTTAAGAGTAATAACCCCAATAGAAACAGGATCTATGAATGCAAAGACCGTATGAGGTTAACAACTTTATTTCTACACCACACAGTCGGTTTGCCAGGCCATCTGTTGAATTTGCAAAAATTACCATTGATATTATATAAAATATAGGCTGTATTCCAATTGTCTCAACTTTCATAATGATAGAGTAAGAAGCCCTATCCATTCTCTAGGAAAACTGTATTGGTGAAAGTGAAAATAAAAAATAAATAAATAAATACCATTTAAAGTATCTGGAAATAAAAAAAAAAAAAGAGAGAGAAAGAAAAAGGCATCTGGAAGTTATCCTAAGGACAAAAAAAAAAAAAATTACTGAAATAAATCTACTAAATCTCTATAAAACAGTGAGGGGATCGTGGCACTTGAGCCTTGACCTTTCCCTCCTTGCCTCATTATCCTACTCAGTGTCGGAAGCTCTGTTCCAGACAGGTGTAGATAAATCCTTTCCTCTTAGGTTCCAGTCAAGGAATACAGTAGTTTATCAGCTGCCAGAATTTGTCCTATGACCACCCCCTCCAAGTTTTAAGTTGCAAAGGCTACAATACTAATCAGTATGGCTATGAGATCTGAGGCTCACTTCCTCCACCCTGAACCCCTAAGAGTGCAAAGAACTTACCCCAAGAGCAATAGGCCAGAAATACCCGGGACCTGGTTGCCCTTTCCCCATCTTGCTTATTGAGCCAAAGGTCCACATGAGTAGATGCAAACTGAGAAGACTGGAGGCTACCATCCCCACCCAGCCCCTTATTTGCAATAAAAAGTTGACTATTGGACCCTTACACAACCCTGGAGCAGTAGCTTAGAGATTCTGACAAAGGGATGACATAATCTGCAAAAAAAGAGCGGTCTAAAGCTTTCCTGAAAGTAAGTGACGGTATATGAAACCGTGTGAGGAGTTCAAGCCTAAGTACATATGACTAAAAACAGCAGAGATTTTGAAGGTAAGCAGTTAAGTGAAGGCCGGCAGCTCACTGAGAAGAAGTTACATGATACTAGCTAGATTAAGAGTACACCAAGGAAAAAGAAGGCTAAAAAGATCACTCTTGGGTTCAAAATAATCTCAAGGACTGGCCTCATAAACTATCCTGGCAAAGAAAGCTAATTAAAAAAAAATATATATATATATATATATGTTTATAAATTTATTTATTTATTTATTTATTTATTTGTTTATTATATAATTTATTTGAGAGAGCAAGCAAGCCTGCCAGCGAGAGAAGCAGATACTCCAGGGTTCCACAAATAGAAGGGGAGGAGTTGAAGGGGAGAGAAAGAGAAAGGGAAAAGCAGACTCCATTGAGTTCAAAACCTAACTACCCTGAGATAATGAGCCCAGCTGAAATCAAGAGTAGGAGGCTCAAGTGACTGAGTCACCCAGAAACCCAAGAAAGCTAAATTTAACTAGATTAGACTGAAGGGTAATTTACTCCCCAGGCTATTTTGGGAAACAATAGAGCAATCAACCTCAAAATAGTGGAGACTGAGTTTTGATGATGCTGAATAAGGCAAGCAGTTTAACATAGAAATCAGAGAATAAGACAGTCCTAATAGAACCACTGTCATTCTAGAATGGCTGTGTATATAGGTATCCAAAGCTGAGCCTATTGAGAAACATCAGAGGCTTCATAGAGCAAAGGAAGTAGTCTAGACTGAAATAGTCTAGCCAAGTCATTAAGCAAACAAACAAAAACAAAAAACAAAAAATCAAAAAACAAAACAAAACAAAAGCCTGGAGGATGAGAGGGACTCAACATCCAGAGATGCTTTACATACCTAAAAAGTCTAGTTTTTACAAAAAAAAAGTTTTAAGACATGAAGAAACAGGAAAGTCTAGCCCATATACAGAGAAAAAATTAGAAGCAACACAAACTTCAAACAACAAAAATAATTAGAAGCAACACAAAAAAACAACAAAAACAACAAAAAAAAACAACAAAAAACAACAAAAAAACAACAGAAACAAAAAAAACAACAAAAAATAAACAACAAAAAAAATTAGAAGCAACACAAACTTCAAACAACAAAAATAATAAAGAAGCCATTATTAAGATGTTTGTTGTTCAAAAATACTAAAGAAACAATACACAAATAAATGTAGCTATGTTGACTCTGCTTTATCAAATAGGGAATATCAGTAAGGAAAAAAAATATAAAAATTAACAAAATGAAAGTAGTGGGATTAAAACATTCAGTAATCGAGGTTGAAAATAAATCTCTAGGGAGGATCAACAGATGTGGCTAGTCAGAAGAAAGAATCAGTAAGGTTGAAGGCAAATTGACAGGGAATGCAATTTGAAGAACAGCAAGAAAGAGAATGAAGGAAATCAACATAGGCTTAAAGAAATGTAACATTAAAGCACAGGGACATACACATGATTAGAGTACTAAGAGAGGAGGGCAGAGAACCAGAAAGTTCCAGAAAATAATGGCTGAAAACTTCACAATGTAATTTAAAAACATTGATCTACACATCCATGATGCTCAACAAATTCCAGGTATGATAAATACAGAGGTCCACACCCAGATACATCTCAGTAAGAATGAAATATGAAGAAAAAGAGAAAAATTTTAAAGCAAGAGAAAAATGACTCCTGGCTTACAAAAAATTCCTAATAAGATTAAAAGCTGACATCTTCATAGAAACAATGGTGGCTCGAAAGCAGTGAAATGACATTATAAGTGCTGTGAAAAAAAAAAATCAACAAAAATCTCTTTTTCTCCAACTTTATAAAGATACAATTGAGATATAACATTATATAAGTATAAAGGGTGCAATGCGATGATTTGATATATTTATCTATTGCAAAACGTTTACCACAATAAGGTTGGTTAACCCATCCGTCACTTCACATCGTTACCCTTGTATTATATAGGTGAGGTGAGAACATTTTTAAGATTTGCTCTTGGCAATGTTGAAGCAAATGATATAGTACCATCAGCTGTAGTCACCATGCTGCATATTAGGTGCCCAGAATTTACTAATCATATACCTGGAAATTTGAAACCTTTTGACCAACCTCTCTCTATTCCTCAACTCTAAGCCTCAGTCAGTTGCTAATCTCTGTCTTTTTTTGTTAATTCAGATCATATAGAATTTGCCTTTCCCTGTCTGACTTACTTCACTTAGCATAATGCCCTAAAGATTCCCTCAAGTTGCCACAAATTGCAGGATTTTCTTCTTTTTTATGGCTGAATGATATTCCATGTATTAGATTTTATATTAGATGTATATATCTCCTTTCTTCATTTATTCATCCATCCGTTGTGGGACACTTAGGTTGTTTCCATATCTTCTCTCTTGTAAATATGCTGCAATGAGTAGGGAGGGCAGGTATCTCTTATCTCTTCCAGATACCATGACCATTGCCTTTGGATATACACCCAGAAGTGTGGTTGACAATTCTTGTGATAGTTCTATTTCTAATCCTTTTAGGAAGCTCCATACTGTTTTCCATAATGGTTATTCCAACTTACATTCCCACCAACAGTACACAAGGGTTCCCTCTTCTCCACATCTTCAGCACAAATTGTTATCTTTTGTCCTTTGTATAACAGCCATTCTAACATCCTAATGATTAGTGATCTGCAGCATCTTTTTATGTACCTGTGGAGCATTTGTGTGTCTCCTTTGACAAATGTCTATTCAAGTCCTTTACCTATTTTTAAATTGGATTAACAGTTGTTTTTTTGATATCAAGTTATAGAGTCATAGGAGTTGCTCATATATTTGGGATTTTAACCCCTTATTGGATATATGGTTTAGAAATATTTACAACTAGAGATACCTCCCATTCCATTGGCTGCCTTTTCATTTTGTTTCTTTTGCTATTCAGAGGTTATTTAATATGATGCAGTCCCACTTGTTTATATTGCTTTTGTTGCTTGTGCCTTTGGTGAAATAAGGATCATGTATACAGAAAAAATACCTTTAAAAATGAAGACAAAATTAGTTTTCTCAGCATATACAAAAATTTTAAAAAATGGAAAAATCTATTGCTAGCAGACCAACCTATCCTACAAGAAATACAAAGAAAATTCTTCAGGCTAAAAGCAAATGACCCCAGGCAGCAATTTAAATATGTGCATGCTCACACATGTGCACCTACACAAACACACACACACATAGCATCAGGGAAGGTTTTTACATAGTAAAAGAAAGTGTAGCTTCAACATTTTTCCTTTTTCTTATCTTACTGAAAAACAATTACATAAATGTTTATGCATATATGTTTATGGATTGTTGGGCCTATAATATATACAAATGCAACATATGTGATGATAAAAACACAAAGGATGTGTGTGGAAACAAATATGTACTGGAGTAAGGATATGGCAGATGGTAACTTGAATAAAGAGAAACAAATGAAGAAAACCAAAAATGGAATAAAAAGAGATTAATACACAATCATCATAAATATATACTTACTCTCCTTTTCTCAGTCTCTTTATAAGATATCAAATTACATAAAGCAATAATTATAATAATTTATTGTTATATGTATATGTATGGGTTTTTTGTATGGGATATTGCTTTATAGAATAGAGCTAATTTGGAGAATTTACTAACATCTTATATCTCAGTAGAATAACCTAATTATGTCTCTGAAAATAACTTCTTGTAAGTGAAAATATACACTGTAAGCCCAAGAGCAATCAATAAGAAAGTAACTCAAAATATGTAGTGAAAATATCATTAAAGGGCCTAAAATTTTACTCTATATTTACTTTATGAAAAAGAAAATAAAAAGGAGGGAAAAGAAATAAAAGAGGCATGACACATATAGAAAACAAAAAGTAAAATGGCAGAAGTAAACTATATCAATATACCATGAAGTGAAATCAATAAAATTAATAAATCTTTTGCTATATCGACAAAGCAAAAGAGAGGAGACCCAAATTACTAAAATGAGAAATAAAGGAGGGGCCATTTCTATTGACCTTACAGAAGTATAAGGTATTTTAAGGAAATAATATGAACAAATGAAGACCAAAAATTAGATAACTCACAGAAAGTGCACAAATTCCTAAAAGATACAAAGCATGGAAGAAGTAGACAATCTGAATACTTTTTAAGAATTGTAGATATTGAATTTTTAATCAAAAACTCCCACAAAGAAGGAATATGAACTGGTACAGCCACTCTTGAAAACTGTGTGGAGGTTCCTCAAAGAGTTAAAAATAGGGCTACCCTGTGACCCAGCAATTGAACTGCTGGGGATTTACCCGAAAGATACAGATGCAGTGAAACAGCAGGACACCTGCACCCCGATGTTTATAGCAGCAATGTCCACAATAGCCAAACTGTGGAAGAAGCCTTGGTGTCTGTCGGAAGATGAATGGATAAGAAGATGTGGTATATATATACAATGGAATATTCCTCAGCCATTAGAAATGATGAATATCCACCAAATGCTTTGACATGGATGGAACTGGAGGGTCTGATGCTGAGTGAAGCAAGTCAGTCGGAGATGGACAATCATTATATGGTTTTACTCATATGGGGAATATAAGCAATAGTGAAAGGGATTATAGGGGAAAGGAGAGAAATGAGTGGGAATTATCAGAGACAGAGACAAACCATGAGAGGTTTCTAACTCTGGGAAACAAACAAGGGATAGTGGAAAGGGAGGTAGGCGGGAGAGAATAGGGTGACTGGGCACTGAGGGGGGCACTTGACGGGATGAGCACTGGGTGTTATACTATATGTTGGCAAACCGAACTCCATTTAAAAAAATATATATAAAAAAAAAAAAAAACTCCCACAAAGAAATAAAGCCCAGGCTCATATGGCCTCCCTGGTGAATTTGACCAAACATTTAAAGAAGAATTGATACCAATTCTTCGTAAAACCTTCCAAAATACAGAAGAAGAAAAGAAGAAGAAGAAGAAGAAGAAGAAGAAGAAGAAGAAGAAGAAGAAGAAGAAGAAGAAGAAGAAGAAGAAAGAAGGAGAAGGAGAAGGAGAAGGAGAAGCAGAAGGAGAAGGAGAAGGAGAAGGAGAAGGAGAAGGAGAAGGAGAAGGAGAAGGAGAAGGAGAAGGAGAAGAAGAAGAAAAACTTCCCAACTTGTTTAGTGAGGCCAGTACTGAACTGATATCCAAAACAAAGTCATCAAAACAAAAGAAAATTACAAAACATTATCTTGTAAAATGTAGAACCAAAAATCTTTAATAAAATACTAGTTACCTAAATCCAGCACCACACACAACCTGACAGAGGATATTTATTGAAACCTAAACTAACACTATGCTTAATGATAGAAGGATGGATTTAAACCCCAGGATCAGGAACAAGACCAAATGTCTGCTTTCACAACTTCTATTCCACACTGTATTGGAGATTCTTGCCTGGACAATTAGGTTTAAGAAGAAATAATATGTATCCAGATTGGAAAAGAAGTAAAACTACCTCTATCTGCAGATGGATCTTGTATATAGAAAATTTTAAGTATTCCATTAAAAAACTATTAGAATTAATAAATGAATTCAGGAAGGTTGCATGACACAAGGTCAATACACAAAAATCAATTATATTTCTCTGACCTTGCAGTGAACAATCTGAAAATGAAATTTATAATTCCCTTTGTAAAACCATAAACAATAAAATACTGAAGAGTAAATCTAACCAAAGAAAGGACAAAAATTATCCAATGAAATCTACAAAATGTTGCTGAAAGAAATTAAAGATAGAAATATATGCAAAGATATTCCATCTTCATGGACTGCAAGACAAATTTGTCAAGATGCCAATACTCCCAAATTGATCTTCAGATTTAACACAATCTCTATCAAAATTCTAGCTAGTTTCTTTGCAGAAACTAACAAACCCTTAAATTCATACCAAAATCTGGGGCACCAAAACATCTAAGCCATCTTTGGAAAAAAAAAAAAAAGTTGGAAGACTTACTGTCCCAATTTCAAGTCTTACTACCATGCTACAGTAATTATGTTTGGTACTGGCATAAAAATAGGTACAAAGAACAATGAAATAGAAATAAGCTCTCACATTTATGGTCAGTTGACTTTCCACAAAGACATCAAAATAATTAAGTTGGGGGGCACCTGGATGGCTCAGTCAGTTAAGCAGCCAACTCTTAATTTTGGCTCAGGTCATTATCTCAGGGTCATGAGATCGAGCCCTGTGCATAGCTATAAGCTAGGCAGTGGGGTCTGCTTGATATTCTCTCTCTCTCTCTGCCCCTCTGCCCCTGCCCACACCACCCAGTTCACGCTGTCTCTAAAAATAACAATAATCATAGTAACAATAACAATAATAAAGTGGGGACATAATTGATCCTCCATCAAAAGGTGCTATGACCCTGGATATTCATATACAGAAGTTTACAGTGAATGGGTCGAAGACCTACTGTAAGTCCCAAAGCCATAAACTCCTAGAAGGGTGACCTCTTAGAGATAGACCTTTATGGCTTTAATTTGGGAGCTTATTCTTCAATGTGACACCAAAACACAAGCAACAAAAGAAAAAATTTGATAAACTATACTTCATCAACATTTAAAAATTCAAAGGACACTGACAAAATGAAAAGACAAATCACAAAATAGAAGAAAATACACATATCATAGTTCTAAGAGCCTTGTATCTAGAGTATATAAACAATACTTAACAACTCTACAGTAAAAAGACAAAGAACCTATTTAAAATGGGAAAAGTACAGAAATAATGATTTCTTCAAACCAGTTATAAAAAATGCCAATAAGGACTTTAAAGATAATATCATTCACCAAAAGAAAAATGGAAATTAAAATTACCATGAGATAACCTTCACATCCACTGAGATAATTATAATTAAAAAGACAGACAATAAAAAGTGTTGACAAGATATGTAGAAATTGAAATTCTCATACACTGCGGTGGAAATAAAAAAAATGATGATTTTTTTATTCTGGGTAGGGGGAGTGGGGAACCTTTGGAAAACTCTGCCAGTTCTTCCAAACGTTAAACATAGAGGGATCCCTGGGTGGCGCAGCGGTTTAGTGCCTGCCTTTGGCCCAGGGCGCCATCCTGGAGACCCGGGATCGAATCCCACGTCGGGCTCCCGGTGCATGGAGCCTGCTTCTCCCTCTGCCTATGTCTCTGCCTCTTTCTCTCTGTGTGACTATCATAAATAAATAAAAAATAAAAACAAACAAACAAACATAGAGTTACCATATGACCCAGGAATTCTACTGAAAGGGATATACCTAGGAGAAATGAAAATATATCCACAAAAAAATGTCCTCATCTTAGTCAAAAAGTATAGAAATATTTCAAATGTACATCAACTGAAGAACAGATAAATAATTTGTAACAATGACATATTACTTGGGAATAAAAATCAGTGAAGTACTGATATGTGCTACTACTCAGAGCAACCTTGAAATAATTATGTTAAGTGAAAGAAATCATTCATAAAAGACCACATATTGAATGATTCCATCATAGGAAATGTCCAGAATGGGCACATCTAGAGTGTCAGTGAGTAGATTAATGATTACCTAGGACTAGCCTAAGGTGTTTGGGAAAATGGACAGCAACTGCTAATACATGAAGCTTCTTTTTGGGATGATAAAATGTTCTAAAATTGATTGCATGCATGGTTGCACAAATCCATAAATATATTAACAAATCATTGAATCGTATACTTTAAATGGGCAAACAGTATGTTAATTACCTCTTAACATAGCTGTCATTAAAAAAAAATAAAGGCAGCATCTCCATGTTTCTGAACCATTTAATAAGCCAGGAAAAAATTTAAAACATCCAGAAAGAAAGGGAACTTGAGAAAAAAAAAATAAATTGCTCTAGTTCTGTGCATTTCTAAAACATCCTACTGGTTGGCTTCACTGTTCTTCTCGGCTAAACTTATTTAAAAAATACAACTTCTGCTGCATTCCATCTGGTCCTCACTTCCTTCTTTCTTCTACTTCTGTCATCAACTAGGTTTGAAGCATCCATTTTGACCTTGAATCTTCCCTCCCTCTCTGTTCCTTTATTCAATCATTTACAGTGACCTACTTATTCCTTCATTTACTCCTCTTCTGGCCTTGCTGACAAAAACCTAATTGACTTACACAATGGAATGATATAAATAGTAGGAATCCTGTGAAAAATATCATTGTTTTGTAAAATGCACCATATCCAATTATGTAAATTAATTATGCTCCATCTTAGCTGTGTTTTTCTTGTACTTGAAATCCTGTAACACTCCACCAAAATAGGAACATGTTATTTCTCATATAACTATTCTTAATGTGTTTTTTTGCACGGCTGCAATTTTCATTGTTTGGAAAGTAGCTATCATGGAGGGGGAAAAAATCACACTTGGACTTTAAAATATATGTGTATCATAGGGATGCAAGTCAAGCTGACCCTACATTGGAATGTATGAAATCTATAGTTAATGATCAAAACCTAATTAAAAATTTTAAAACTATAAATGTATACTAAGGAAAATTTAGTAGCCAATCTTCTGATTCACTAATCTTTATCTTCTCAAATTATTATCTCTTCCAGAACTACTCATTGTTTCATAGCTTGAAAGATTCTTAAGGGAGACTTTTAAATGTCTTTTTCCTCTTAAAAACAGAAAGATACATCCTACAGAAATTAAGCTGAAGTATAAAATATTCAAGTGCGTTTTAAGAACTTGGATCTCCACTGTAGATTTCATTTCTCAGTCTCATAGAATTCCATAAAAGGAAACCATCTAATGCTATAATTTGCAATTCATATTTCTAGACCTCTTTTTGGGAGATATACCAGAAGGCAAACATGTTCGGGTTAGCATTGCCATGAGCACCACAGCTCAAGTTCAACAAATTAGGAAGAGTTTAGAAGGTCAAAAAAGTAGAAAATCAAAAAGTGTTCTTAATTAAATGTTTATGGACATGTACTTTCAAACAGATTGCTGAGATAAAAAATAATATTAGGGGAATATTTCTGACATGTTAAAAAACATGATGAGTAATAATTCACGCTTTACCTGGAGTGACTGAAAAGTGGTATGATGGATAGTTGAAGCATGACGTTAAACCGAATTTATAAGGACTTCCTAAATTTATTTTTGGCAGGAGTAAACCATATATTTTTTAGATTTATTCCTATAAACTGTATTCAGTCCCTTTTTATGTAAGCTTTCTATGACACACAATGAATAATAAGAGTTTGTCTCTTCAAACTTACTCACACGAGTGTTATTCTCTGCACAGTTATGGGTGTTTTTACCACTCTAGTATATGTATCTTTCTCTTTGTTACTAAATAGCAATGACTATAAAGCATCATTTAATTTGTTAAGCACTTATAAAAATGTCTTCCCCTAAAAAACACATTCAGTTACTAGCAATTATTCACAGACGCAAAACAAATGTAATTTCAGGATGATTTGATGTGGTGTTTAATGAAAAGGCTTTATAAAATGAAAAGTGTCAGGGAGGCCTACTCTAAGTCTTGTTTCAAACTAGCTCTGTTACTTTGACAAGTTATTTCCCATCTCGTGCCATTTCATTTTGTTATCTATAAAATGAGGTTGGACACCATCATTTCTAAGGTTCCCTTCCAGCTCTAAAATTGTGTGTGCCTTTTTTTTATGATTTGTAATTATTTATAAATTGAATGCAAGGTACTGCAGTAAACTATCAGTATAATAAATTGTGGCATATGATTTCAGAATGGCTAGACATTTGAACATTTGGAATTTATCCTATTGATGTAATACAACTCTATTCATTTGCTGCTGAAACTCAATATAAAAAATATAAATATACAAGGAATAGGTCAACTAATCACCTGGTGTGATATAATGGGCATACACTGTAAATTCATTATACGTTCAAAGGCTTCAGTTGCCAGCCTGTTAGCAAATATATGAACTATGGTAAATCAGCCTAAGGGTAAGCCTTGATCTTGTCTACCATTGTAAATTAGCTTATCAACAACTCACACTAATACAGTAATGTCGGTGAAAAATAAATAACATTCTATGCCTTAGATTTTGTCAGGAAACCGAATGAGATACTTTCTAATGCTGACAGGATGCTTGATTTTTAATGACAGAGAGACCAAATAAACTGAAGGAATGTGTAATGAATGGGTGAAAATATAATGGTTCACATGTTCACATTTTGAGTTTCAGTTAGCTTTATTACTGAACATAAATCCACTTTAATCTCAAAATTTCAGATTTCAAAACTCACCTTTCATGAAGTGAGGGTCAAATAAAAAGGCAACTGAAAAGAAAGATATGAGAGAGAGAGAGCAAGAAAGCACTAGAAAGAATGGAATAAGAGAAAAAGTAAAAAGTGAGCAGTATGATGAAAAAAATGCTGGCATGTTTGTAGAGAGTGTTTCTTGATTTACATGTTTATATTAAATTAGAATAACTATAGTGCCACTATTTTGTAATTACAGCGGTTTTGGTCGGTTGTGCGGAAAAGACACCCATACCTAGAGTTCACAGAGGGAATTTATTGTGAGAGTAATATCCAGAGATCAGCAAGAGCAACTACCGGAGCTCATCTGCACTAATTGTGAGTCCCAGTGGTTCACGGAGTTGGATGCATTCATAACGCAAGCATAACCTAAGGAATATCTCAGGCATCGTTCAGAATAAAACCTGAGTTTGAGTGATTCACCATTACTGTGGCCACCTGCTATCCCCATTTCTCAATGCGATCCTATCTACTTTCAAAAGAAACAGTAACAATGTAGCCAATACTTTTTTTATAGTGCTTACCATAGCTTACAACATATACGCTTCTAAGAACTTTGCATCAATATGTTCATTTAATCACAGTACCAGTTGTATGAGGTAGGTTCTTTCATACTGAAGAAGAAACTGGCTCATTAACTTTCTCAAGGTCACAGAAAGGGAGCCAGAATATAAATTCAGACATTTGGCTCCAGAGTCCATGCCCTTAATGTCTAGGCTCTATTGCCCCTTTACGTTTAGTCTATATATGCGATATCTTTTCCTACATAACACAGCATGATGGTTAGGATGGCAGGCTCTGTATTTGTACTTGATGGCTTTTGTCCTCTGGTCCCCTTTTTCAATTGCTGTGTTTACATAGATGTAACATCTCTATGTGCTTCAGTTTTCTAGTCTTTAAAAATGAGAAATGATGGTAATTTACAGAGGTCGAGGAAGAATTGCATGCGATAGTGCTTACAAAGAACTTGCAGGCCCTACTCCTTCAATATTAGCCTGTGCCTGGGATATGCATCACTTTTGCTTAACCTATCTTTTATGCATGAGATAAAGCAACTTCATTAAAAAAAGAACTGTTAGTGATTGCTTTCCCCAGAAATGAACTATAAACATATCAAGTGTTTAGAGCTCCACAAGTGCCTTTTCAGGGATATATTGATAATCCAATCCAATGGGCCTAAATGACAAGTCTGGAAATTTTGAATGATTTATTTAGCTTACAGAGGCAGAACCAGGACTACCGTCTTTTGAACCTCTTCTCATCCCCATCGTCTTTCCTTTGAGTTCTATTTGTAACGTAAAGGTAGGCTATTAAAACTTGAAAGGGAGAAAAAAGAAAATAGCATTTGTGGATCTTAGCAAGTATCTTCAAAAAAGCTGAGGGGTACCATTTCCAGAATTGGAAGGTGGACATTGGAGTAAGAGAGAACCAGTTTCAGGTTTGTTTCTGTTTTTGTTTTTCATCATCTCACAATGGTTATAAAACTTCAAAGCCTAGTCAACATCCTGGAGAATGGAGAATGGTTGGGAAGTACACAAGAATAGGGAGGCCTATAAGCAATCTAAGACGATCTCCAATTTCCAAGCTTATCTACAAAATAAAACCAAGCTCCTAGGTCCAATGAGTCAAACCAGACAATATTATGAGGCAAGGGGGAAGCCAAATATGTGCCTGAACCTTCAACTCATTTAAACCAAGTCAACTGTGACAAGGACGAGTCAAATATCCTGTGCTCTGGAGCATTTGCTCCCTGTCTCTGTCTAAGGAGCCTTAGAAATAAATCAAGATCTTCAGGAATCAGGATCTTCTGGTCAGGATACCCTGACCAGAACCAAGCATTTATTTGTCTATTTATTACTTATTTATTTGAATGGTGGGTTCCATTTATTCAATTACAGCATTTCTTTGTTGCAGTGATTTCCTTCTTTCAAAATATCTTTATGGCATCTAACACATGGTGTTTTCCAAAGATGGCCACAATGATGTGCCTCGTGTCTTCTACAATGTGATCTTGTCAACCTTCTTCTTTCCACCCTACAAAGAGCTGAAGAGGTCTTTGAGTCCACCCTTTTGAGTCTGGGAAAGCCCTGTGACTGCTGTGCTTGACCGAACAAGCAGAAGTGACGCTGGTGCCAGTTTCTGCTTCCTGCCTCTTGGAAACCACCTACCCTGTAAGAATTATGGTTTCCCTGAGAACACATATTGTGAGAAGACTGGAAAAGCTCTGGAATATAAGATGCTATGGAGAGAGAGAGAAAAAAAAGACAGATTGAAAGAGAACAATAGGCCAAAGAGAACTAAGGTGCCAGATATATGTGTTGGGAAATAATGTTAGTGTTTTCATAGTTCTGCTCAGGCAGGGCTTTATGAGCAAAGACTGCTGTGGGTGGGGGAGGGGAATAGCAATCTTAAGAAAAAGACCTTCAGAGAGACTTAGGGATTTATTTCCCCAGGGTCATTTCTTTACAAATGGTGATGGATTGAGAGCCGTACCTAAGACCTTCTTCTCTCCCCAGAGAGAATTTTGTTTGTCTTTCTCAATGTCTCTGTCTGCAAAGGGGAGGAGCTCTTTATATAAACTCCAATAATTCAAAATTTCAGTTTCCTCTCCTTTAGCACAATCCCCTTTACACAAAGACTACATCTTACCCTCGTGATGTCACCTGGTAGGCGATGGGGATATGGTGAGCTAGTGCTAGGATCACCCTGTGAGTGAATAGTCAATCACTCTTTTCTCCGATCTAGAAACCTCATGGCTGCCTATAAGGATCAGTAAATGAAGATGTAAAAATCTAACAATGTGAAGTCATTTTGGAAATGGATCCTCCAGCCCCCACTGCCACGACCTGGGTTAGAGAAGAACTGCCCCGCTGAGCTGTTCTCCATTTTCTGACCCATAAAATCCTGAACAAAACAAGATGGCTATTTGAAACCACTGAATTTTGGGGTAGTGTTATACACAGGAATAAATAATCAGAAAACAGGGAGTGGTCGGCCTCAATATTATCTTTTATGTATTGTCTCAGTGTCAAAATGTTCCTTTTCAACATTTACTTTAAAATATTGCATATTTTTGTATACTCATGACCAGGTTTACATGTAAGAGAAATTTTGCATTGCAATGGACTATTCCATTCCACTTCATGTATTTTATTTTTTTATTATATCCCATTTTTTCTTTCAACAGATACTTTTTGACATTTAGGTAAAGTTGCCCTTCTCCTCTCTAAATTCCACACCTTAATTTTATGTTACATATGTATGTATGAATGTTTATATGCATGAATGTATAAAAGTATATATTCATTTATTCACATATTTATTTATGAGTATATTTTTTATTTATTAATAGAGTAACACCTATGTTTTGCCATTCCCATGTGAATGCAATACATCTTGCAAAGCAGTTACTTGTGGTATTATGACATATGTTTGAGTTCAGGATGGAAATCAGGCCATCTCTGAGTAATGGAACCAGATGCATGCATATTTACACAAAATATAATTGGGCATCTGAATCTACTAATAGAACCCAGAAAATAATTAGAACAACATAAATGTCTGTTGCTATCTTTTCCACATATGACATCTATATCATCCTGGTTACCTGACCAATATGCCATTATTACAGTGCTATCCCACTACTAAATTATTTGCATAGATTAAAAATAAAAATGAAAAATTATAAGCCTCATCAGTGAGTTTAGCAATGTTGGATTCTTGTCCTGACTCTGCTTGCCCAGCCCAGAGACTTTGAGCGGACCATAAGATACTCATTTCAAAGTTTC
The DNA here is from genome assembly GCF_003254725.2 of Canis lupus dingo. Classification (NCBI taxonomy): domain Eukaryota; kingdom Metazoa; phylum Chordata; class Mammalia; order Carnivora; family Canidae; genus Canis; species Canis lupus. The sequence goes on from NC_064245.1 coordinate 6,662,161, forward strand.
TTCACCTAAAAACTAGGAGAAACGTTTATACAGGAATAAAGTTCTAGCATTCATGAATTTGCTTTCTGAGAGTGGATTGATAAAAAACCAGAATGAACAAGAGTCGTAAGCAGAAGTAGATTCCTGGGAAAGTGACAGGGTAGGACCAAGTGGGGAAAGACCAGGAAGGTACGATGTTTCATATCTTCATATTTCATATTTCAACCTAGATCCGACCTTGGGAAAGATTCAGTCTCAAAAATAGATAATCCTCTTGACAGAAATCCAACATTTTGCCTCAGTGACTGAAAATAGTATAAAATGCTTGATGATCACTGGGGTTTTAAAGGATAATTTTAAATAAAGAAAGATATTTTGAAAAGGGGTGGTAACACATTCAAAATGGAAATCATGTTCTAATTTGGGAAGACTTGCTTTCAGATGTTCTTAACCTTGAATTCATGAATCCGTGAACTTCAGGTTGTCCATTAATCTTCTGAAACTACATGCAAGATCTTGTGATGTGTTTTTTTTTGTTGTTGTTGTTGTTGTTTTGGTTTTTGTTTTTTTGTGTTTTTTTTTTTTTGAGAAGCTTTCTATATCTTTCATCAGACTCTTGAATGGCCTGGGTCAGAAATGAAGACTCTCCACAGGTGTCTTTAAAGTAATTTGAAGTTAGTGAGCATAAACATGATAAGTGTGGGGGAAGCTTTATAAACGGGCCATATCCCTTTTCCCCCCATTTCTTCATGCTAAAGATCAAAATAGGCACCTCGGAAGCGTACACATACTTTAAAATATTGATTATATAAGCACACTTTTGAACTAACCAAATGGGAGTCATTAGCCCTATCCTAATTGTATGTCCCCTTTGCCTCTCCTAGGAAGAAGTCAGAGGTTGTTTTTGTTTGTTTGTTTGTTTGTTTAAGATTTTATTTATTTCTGAGAGACACAGAGAGAGAGGCAGACACAGGCAGAGGGAGGAGCAGGCTCCATGCAGGGAGCCCTATGTGGGACTCGACCTCAGGACCCCAGGATCACGCCCCCGGGCTGAAAGCAGCTGCTCAACCCCTGAGCTACCCAGGCACCCCAGAGTCAGTTTTTAATGTAGCATCATCACCATTTGCTATACCAGTCGAAACAGCAATAGAGAAAAACTCCTATTTGGTGGTGACGGCCCCCCGATGAAAGTGTTACTTTAGCACAGACAAGATGAGATCTTAGGAAGATCTTCCTTGGTTTTTTGGCATACGGATAGGACTATTGAATTTTGTTGACAAATCCGCTGTCAGATAAGTTATTATTAAACTAATGTGAGGGGCTGCTGAACATTTTTGATGGAAAAATCAGTTTAAAATTTATTTTAAAAAATTTAAAAATAAATAAATAAAATTTATTTTCCACCAAACATCAACACTGAACCCAGGTCGCAATGATTGGTTACACAAGTGTAGCAACGGTGAGGATGCTTTCTAAAAGGGCCAATGTCTCTGGTATAAATTAGTAAATTATTCCCAGCAAAGGATGAACAAAGTCCATTTTGAGTTACTGGTCTCTTCACAAAACATACCAAATTAGCTCTTACCAGATAACTACAAGCACGCTTTTTGCAAGGCGTCTAGGAGATAACCGTAGCATGTGTGTTCATTAAACAGTTAACACATTTCTAGTAAAGACACGGATCCTTCTAGAAGCCCAGCCAACCGATATTAAGTACAGAGAATTACTGGGATATTTTCATAAGACTATATTGGTGGGTTTAATATTTCTTGTCCGGGCTAAATGGAACAAATACCACCTGGGTACAGAGAATGTTAGACTTTTATTACTTGATTAGAATAAATAGATATTTTTGCCTCATCTGTTCTTTTTTATTGCGATCAAAATTTTGCTTGCGGGAACATTTCATTTACCTCATTTTCCTTCATAACTTCGGAACAAAACCCAAGTTGTTTTGCACATAATGTTTTCTTGTAAAGTAATAATATTACTCCATCAGCACTCAGTGGGCAAACATATTTTTCAACATTCCTCTTTTAATTAACTTGTCTTACAAACAAAGGCTACCAGATGAACACAATTTATCCACAGCATGTATTTTCAGCTAGGAGGCAGATAATTATTGCTCACTGCAGAAATAATGTTCTCCTACTTGCTCATGTAAAACAAACTTTAAATGTCATTTTACAGCGATAAAGATTACATAGCGCAGGGCTGTCTTAAGGCGAGACAATTACCCAGAGGAACTTCTCATTAACCTGAAGGTCAGGGGTGAGAGATGATCACCAGCTCTGGCTAACGTGAACTTAAATTGCCCTACTCCAGATATAATGTCCTCATAATCACAAAAGCGGCGACAGTAAAGACTAAACAGTTATTGTGATGCATTTCCATGCAGAATGACAGGTCGTGGAAAGGGACTTGCTACCTGCAGCCTCGTCCCCTCTGTCTGGGAACCAGAGCCCAGTGGCATCGGGTGGAATAAAGAGGCCCTGGAAGCCAATTGCCTTCTTTAATAAACTAGTGGCAGCTCAGCAACATTTAAATGTATTGTTTCAATTAATCACAACCATTGCAAAGTGATCCTTAAGCATTAAAAGAAAATTGTGCTCTCAAAGGGCCTGCCTCAAGTCTGCCAACCATGCTCAGCTGCACCCCACACGGCACTCCTGCCACCTCTAGGAGAGCAGAAAGCACTAGAGAAAACCAGGCTCGCTTCTTGTTTTAAGCTCTACATTCACTGTCTGAGCTGTGATGTTCTTGAACCTCTTTTGCAAAGCTAGATCATCTGTTTTCTGAATCTAAACCCCGAACCTTCCCCTAAAGAACACAAGTTTGCTTTTCCTTGCGTTGGGTCCTCCCCAGGTAGGTCATACAAAAAAATACTCTGCTTCTTGAATTCGAATACTCCAGAGATTGTAAGCGAAGCAATGATTTCAGGGATCCTTTTCCAGGGGAACATGAATAGAGAGAGGAATACAGTCAAACCACACACACTGATTACTGTCTCAACCAAAGAGGTGGGCCAAGCAACTGATGCGGCATGGAAGCTTGGGAGAGCCCCGACGTTGTTGTATTAAAAGCAATCGGGCCAGAGGGAAACGTAGCACAAGCATTGTTGCACTATCTGCAAGGGTGCCACACACTGATAGGAACAGGGGACGTGCAGCCCCTGCGTGGCAGGTCACACCATCTGCTGGCCAGCGGGAAGGCCTCCCAGGAGGATGGGCACTGGTCTAGTGACTTAAAACAGAAAGCAAATGTCTCTTGGTGCAATGAGCAACCTAGAAAGAGAAGATCATAAAGGATCAGCACGTCCTGGAGAAGGTTAATCTTCCTGGCTGAAGAAAGGCCGAAAAAAAAGAAGAGAGAGAGATTTTCCTGGTTAATGTAAAATTGGCAGTCACCCTGGAAAGGAAATGAGAAAAAGCCCTAGAATTGGCTTTGGGCCTTAGGATCTTTTGAATGGCAGTTCACTTTATCAGGGTGGGAGTTTTTTCATTCTTCTGCTTGAAATAACAGCTAATAGGAAAAGCATCGGAAATTAGCTTTTACAGAATATTCATTTGGTTGCATCCACACGGGGAAAGGGTTCCGTTGTGTAAGGAACACTCTGCTCAACTGCAAACCTACTTTTAAACTGTATGTACACGGATAAACAACCAGAACCTGGGAGTGGGGAGGCTTTTATCCCCACAAGACCTGAGAGTTAAAAAAAAAAAAATAAATTAAAATTAAAAAAAAAAAAAACAGGGCAGAAAGCAGGAACAAGCTAAAGGGGCAGCTATACTGGTTTGCACCTTAATCAATTGGTCCTGGTTTTACAATATTTTGGAGTATTAAAGGCACTAAAGATACAGGTCTCCCCATCCCCTCCTTTTTAACAGCAAACCATCCATTTTTATAAGGTGGTAATTATGTCGGCTTTTTAAGCTCTAAGAAAGACTTCCTCTTTCCTTAAGCTTATAAAACTGACTGCTTAGAGGATGAAGTGAGAAAGTAAGAAGTATAATCTTCAAATGAGGGAAGAAGGACGGGCCCTACATAAATAGGATAGAGAACCTTCCTTGGAACTACAGGTTGGCTTGAAGTTATCATGGAAAGTAAAGGGACCAGATTCTTCCCTTAAAAAATTAAAAAAAAAAAAAAAAAAAAAAAAAAACAACTTTGTTGTTGTAGGCCTTTGCTTTTGATGATGGGTTGATTTTTTTTAAACTAGTTTGGGCAGGTAAGGTGAAAAGAAGGGACTTCTAGGAGAATCCATCTGGTTTAAGTGATGTGTGCAGGTTACCTATAAGTACCCATCAGTACTATGTGACCTGAATAACCTAATTTATGTTCATGAAAAATGGGGGGAATTCAAGTCAGGGAGGTGCTGGCAGGGCATGTGATGTCATTCTTTGGGGGCCATTGTGTGTGCATGAGCTGCAAGCATTGGACATGCTCCTTTAGCTTCATGGTCCAGAGGCCAGGGGCCCTCAGAGCACCCTGGTACATTTGGACCCTTCCCAGGAGGGAGAGGGAACATTTTACCAAAGCATTCTAGTCTCCTCTAAACATTTTAGGGGTTCCCAAATTCCACCCTCACTTAGCTGTTGCGGATGAAAAAAATGATTCCTCTTTTATACAGGGCTATATAAAACAAATATTTTTATACGGAATATATGAAGTCCTCTGTGTTTTCCTATAGCATCGAATAAAATGGGTAGCAAGTTAAATGTTTAGTAAAAAGTCTCAGTCTGTTACTTTAATTTCTCGTTGACCTGTTTTAGCCACCTTTGGAAATCATTTCAGTGCAGTGCAAAGTAACTCAACATGAGGCTAAGTCCTGTTGAAACGTCACATTTAAGTCTGAAATAAGCAACACAGAAAGTGACAGAGAAATAATTATAAAAATATTTCTATTTCTGCCTTCCTGTCTTTACACATTATGCATTAAAATACCATTATCAGTGTTAAAAATAAGGCACATAACTGGATGTGACACTAGAATGGATCCTGAAGACAATTAAATGTAATCCAAGTAGGTCTTTGAGCTGGTTTTGCTGAAGCACATCTGTGGCTATCTGACGCACATTTTTACCCCCCTTTATTTAAACTTTCCAAGACATGCTTGCATGCCATGGAATGAGCTGAATCTTTTCATTCTTAAGTTAAAATACACTGAAAGAATTTCTCATTTAAACTTCTTTCTCATACCTACAGAGGACAAAAAGGAAATTATTTAACCAAACAGTGGCTAAGAGATATAAAACATAAAACACGACCAGATAACACCATCCCGTGGTCATGCCCTGTAGCTCACACTCAGGATGGTTTGGGAAATCGTGTGCTTTTGTCTCTGATGATAAAGTCTGCTTGTTTCTGCATTTAGGGGGGGAAAAAAGGACTGAAAATCAGCCAAGGAAAAGGGCTTGTTTTTTTGCTTTTCAGTAGAGCTTTTTTTTTTTTTTTTTTTTTTTTTTAGACAAAGGAATCTTACTTAACAGAATGATTTTAAAGAAAGTAAGACACCAAAAATAAATTAATTTGGTTGATAATACCTGATTAAGGTATCCCTGTTAAAAATAAATGATGTAAAAAAATTAAAAATAATAAAAAATAATAAAAAATAAAAAATAAGAATAAAAAAATAAACGATGCTTTGCTGATTATGCCAAGAATAAAATGCATTCTTCCTTCTTTTTCTCTTCTTACTCCTTCTTCCCTTCTTACATGTCCTTCCTTTTATCTTTCATTTCTTCCTCTCCTGTTCTATCTCATCTTTCTTTTGTCTTTCTTTCCTAAAATATTTCTAATATTTTTAAGAATAATCCTTAATCTGCTGAAATAATTTAAAGTTAGCACACTGAAAGGACTGTTGCCCAGTATAAACTTAGATTTAAATTAAATAGGAAAGCAGATTTGTTAGCTCATGCAGTAATGATGGCAGGTAAGATGTTTTTCCTTTCCTGATTATTTAAAGAAAACAAACTTTTCAAACATTTTATTTATTTATTCATGAGAGACACAGAGAGAGAGGCAGAGACACAGGCAGAGGGGGAAGCAAGCTCCATGCAGGTAGCCCGATGCGGGACTCGATCCCAGGACCCTGGGGTCACAACCTGAGTCGAAGGCAGATGCTCAACTGCTGAGCCCCCCCAGGCGGCCCTAAAGACCATTTTCAAATCTCAAGAACATTTGAGATATTTAAGCTCGTGTATCTGTCCATTTCACTATTGTGTTTTTGTGCACTCTTTAAGAACCAATGTTCCGGAAATGTATGTTGTGATTCTGTTTAGTATTTTGTTATTTTTGAGACTTGGAACAATAATGGAATAATAATAAAGAAATGATGAAGAAGTCATCAAATACAGTACACTGTGAATGTTCTAGCAATTTAGATTACATATTATAGCATCGAGGTTGCAAATTATCTTAGTCATTTCTGGCTGCTATAACGAAAATACCAAAGACTTGGTGCCTTAAACAACAGACATTTATTTCTCACAGTGCTGGGCACTGAGAAGTCTAAAATCATGGTGCCATGGTCTGATTGAGGCGGAAGGCCCCTTACTGGTTTTCTCATATGGTAAAAAGAGTGAGATCCATCTTATGTCATCCATCTTATGTCATCAGTATGGTCATTAATCCCACGAGGACTCCACCCTCATGATACCATCTAACCCTACTGATCTCCCAAAGGCCCCACTTCCAAATACCATCGTGTTGGTAATGAGAGTTTCAACATACAAATTTTAAGGGAACACAAACATTCAGCCCAATACAAATATTCCCACAAAATTGATTAAAAAGTTGTTCTTAATAATTCTTAAATAATTATTTTTGTTTTGCTTCAATTGTACCCATTTCCCATTCTTCCAGCAACAGTCTACCTTTCTTTTGTGTATTTTCCCCTACTAAGTCCCAGATGATGCATTCCAGGAGAGGCTTTGCCAACAGCTACAGCGGTGGTCATGTGATACAGACCCATATCAATCAACATAGCCTATATCCTTGGCTCCAGCCATAGAATCCGTGATGGGTATGCGCCAATGGAGATCTACAAGCACATATTCCTACTGGATTAGATACCAAAAGGGGTAGGAGCAGGACCTTCATGTTTTGATGATGTGATATCTAAGAGTAGAGCCTGTTCAGAGAAAGGAAACAGATGAAGATAGAGCAACTGGGCCTGATGATCTCATCAAGCTCCTGTCTCCCTCCCCAAAGCCATCCAATTTATGAGTCCCGTACAACTGCCTTTCCAGTAATATGACCTAATAAATTCTCTTTTGGCTAAAGCCATTTTGATTTTGGTTTTCAGTCATTTGTTACTAACAGAATTCTAATGGATAAATTTGATTATTTACTCAATCCAGATCATCATTTTTGGATTGACTCGCCCTGTTTCATATCAGTCAAAGATTGTTAGATATTAAACATAGCATTTCAGACCTCTACAATGTTCTTTTCTTTGAAACACTGAAAAAATATACTTTTGGGAATGCACATTGATAATATTTCAGTACTGTGTTTAGTACTTTGATTTTTAAACTTGTAAGGAGTTCAAGGGGAGATTGTTTTCTAAGGCTTTAAAGAAAAAAAGGTTTTGAGTTTTTGATATGTTTTTGCCTCTTGAAATGTGGTGACTAGCAACTACTGCTGGGCTTTTCCTTCTGTGGCCCCTTCCATGTGAATGGACTTTCAATGCATATGATCAACCACATAAGCTTTCCATAGGCAGGAATGAATCATACATTGTCCAATATTCTTTTTTATGAGGACTTTTTACCTGGGCCTTTTAAAGATTATAAAAAAAAAAAAATAGCCATTCTTTCTCATCACGATCAACACAGGAAATTAAAATGAAGAAAAGTATCAATAATACTTTTATCTTCCCAAGTATAGCACCAAAATACTGCATTTACCTTCTCAATTGTTCCAGTAGGTTAAAAAAACAAAACAAAACAAAAAACAAAAACAATAAAAAAACCCCTCAAAAAACAAACTTATATGGCCAATAAGTTTTGCATTATCTAGACATAGCTATAAGTTCTCTATTTGATGTCTTTTTGGATTTTTAGAAATGTTAGAAACAAATCTTTTCAATTTTCTGTTTTATATCTCCCCTTAAGAAAAAGTGAGCTGGAACCTGCAATGATTTATAAATGAAATTCAAATGGAGGAAACTATACGTTAAAAAAATAAAAGTTTTTTCTCTACAACAATATTCTGGTTCACCTAGAATTTCTTTATTTAGTTGATAATCACATCACTGGTTAGAAGTTGTGACTATATAGGAATATTATGTTGCTATAGTCTAGGTTAATTGAGATAAGAGATTCAGAAAGTATTTCTCATTTACATTTTTATCACTGTTTCTTTAAAAGTGTTTATTTAATAACAACTTTAGAACAAATCACTAGTCTTCAGAATCATCTCTTCAGGATCGCCTCTTGTTTATACATTTCTCGTCAAACTATATTTTTGAAGTAGCCTTATTTTCATAGGCTTCTGATGCTTTTTGCTTTCTGTGAAGTCTGAGAGAACTACTTTTCTTCCTCTAGAATTGTTCTCCTTAGCTGAGGCAGGAAAATTTCAATATTTAAAAATTAGTTTTTTGTGTGGACACTTCTAAAGCTGGCAAAAAATGTATTTTTAAATAGATAATTAAAATATCAATTAATAAAAGGTAGATAGTAAAAGACAAACATAAAGATAACCAGGGTATGGTTTCCTATATTCCAAAAATCTACATTAAGAGAGCACAGGGGCCACACATCTGATTTCTCATGGAGTGAGAGCAGAAGTTGTTTTGTTTTTTCTTTTTTCTTTTCTTTTCTTTTCTTTCTTTTCTTTTCTTTTCTTTTCTTTTCTTTTCTTTTCTTTCTTTTCTTTTCTTTTCCTTTTCTTTTCTTTTCTTTCTTTTCTTTCTTTTCTTTCTTTTCTTTTTTTTTTTTCTTTTTTTAAAGCAGAAGTTTTAATCAGGTCATCAGCATCCTAACCCTGAGATTTCGATTAGAATTACTTATTGGGCGTCCTCTATTTTACATAGTGGGCTTCTACCTGAGATTTTGTTTGTACTAAAGGCTCTGTGGAAAAGTAAATAAATAGAGAAAATAAAAATTCTTCATTTAAAAGTCAGGAAACTTTTAAGGCCAGTATTCTTAATTCAAAAATGACTGATTCTAAGGAATCTTGTTTCTCTTTGTTAGTAACTCAAAGCTGTACACAACATAACGATAAAGATTGGCAAATCCCACAGAAGATAATAAGACACAGACACAGGATACTCATGAGTTAGAAAATTCATGCCTCCAAAGCTCAAAAGTCAGCCCCTCTGCCAATACCAAGCCTCTTCCTTCCCATCTCTAGGAGAATTAGACAATGATTCTTTCTGACTATGGTAAATTTGAAATGCTTCTAGTAGTTGTGTACGCTGCTTCATTGCACTCATATAAGTGCTTTCTTCCCCTTAAACTGTAAAAAATTTTTAGGCCAGCCACAATCGATACCTTACTATCTTGCTATGCCATACACTTATCACAGATGCTCTATAAATGGCAGTGGAATAAATGGATACACGTTACTACTCCATTTTCCTTACATAGATGCACCTGTACTACTCATGTCCCCCAGCGAGGAATATTCCCCTTTTAGTCCTTACTTATATAAGTCTTCCTGCCCATTCTCCAGACCATGGCTCTAATGGGGTCATCTCCTCAATAGAGAGACCGCCTCTGAAATCCTGTCTCCCATACATTGTTCTTGTTTATGGAACCCTTGCTTTGCAGAATATCAAAATTTGTAAAAGATGATAGATGATAGATAGATAGATAGATAGATAGATAGATAGATATAGATATATAGATAGATATAAATCTATATCTATAGATAGATAAAAGTCTATCTATCTATATATCTAGTAGTGGCTTTAATTATTTTATATCTCTGTCCCACTTATAAAGCAAGCTCTGTGCTTTACTGGAATGTAATGTGTGTATTCTTCCAGGATTTGGGCCAACCTAGAACTCATAGTTGCTCATAATATTACTTCATGTATGAAGTAAATTAATAAAACAAAGGTAAATGAGGACATCTTTGATTTAAGACATATGTGCTTTAATAGCAACCACTTCAGCACCCTTCATGAAGAAAAACCATTAAGTATAAAAGGGGGAAAGAAAAGCCTTTGTGCACATAGCAAATGCATCCTTTAGATCTTTGCAGAAATGAAGAATCAAGGTCAAAACCAGAAGAGAATGTCTAAATGCATTATTAAAGACAGTTTTGAGGCCCCTTCATAAGCTATCTTTACAAGGAACCAGCTGCCGTAGTCAAGAATGACAATATGATTTAAATAATAAAAATGATGCCTATTCTTTTAGTTACTGTCAAGGACCACTGGGATCATCATCAGTGATCTTTATAAAATCCCTTTTGTGTTTCACCCAAGACCAGGTTTGTAACAAAGACCAACATGTTGAAAGCCAATTTGTCCCATTCCCATTTTATCACCTTGGAAGAGTGTGCCCACGGGGAGCAAACAGACAAAGGAGCAAGTGTATCCTTAGAGAGGGGACCAAGTACAAAGATCTGAAGAGTGAAAGAACCATAAGAAAACAGTTAATAGAAGGACCTTCACATGCTAGGCACTTTAGAGACGGTAATTTTAGCAATGATTAAAGGCTACTTGCTTTACTTCTTCTCTTTAGAAATAGAAACTTTTTTTTTTCTCCTTCTGGGCTCACTACACCTTGGAACAAAAGACATTTTCTAGCTTGCCCTGTGACTAGGTATGTAGTTAATTTCTCTAAGTTCTGGCCACAGATATCTAAGTGGGAAGACATGGCACTTCCTCCAAAAAGAGGGGGTAAAAATTTCAGGCGCAAAGGGGCAACTTTTGTTCCAGTGCATTTACTGCTTCTTCATGCCAGCACACCAGCCCTGGACGGACAGCTTATTTCTAGGCCTCTAGAGATTTTTACGTGAGAGATAAATAAAATTCTATCTTATTTATGCATCCAAATCTAAGACTAACTCATACAATGATGGTGAGAAAGAAAAAAAAAAAAAAAAAAGCAAGGCCTCTGATATCCTGGAGGTTAGAAGGCTAGTCAGGAACCATTTGTGTCTCTAAAATGTAAAATTGTGGGGCATTTCAGTGGCTGAGGGGATGCCTTTGGCTCAGGTCTTGATCCTGTGCCTGGGTCCCAGGATCTAATCCCAGATTGGACTCCCTGCAGGGAGCCTGCTTCTACCTCTGCAGATGTCTTTGCCTCTCTCTGTGTGACTTTCATGAATAAATAAATAACATTTAAAAAATAAATAAAATAAAATGTAAATTTCCGAATTTTTTGTGAAAATTAGGCCCAGTAATTAGGTAGAGTTAAAATCCATTGAGTAAAACTAAAAAATAAATACTATTCTTAGCATTCTTAAGAAATGAATAAGTAACTTGATCTTTTCCTCCATGAACTCAATATCTAATGCTCTGAGGAAAATATTCCTTATCAATTCACTCTTTGAAGACACAGATTTCATTCCTTTCCCCAACCTTCCCAGATGCTCAGTGGAAACTATGTTTCAGGTCAATGTTTGAGGAGTTATGACTGGATCAGATTTGATATGAAGTAAATCATTTTATCATGTTAACTGTTTCCTCAAAATTCCTAACACATTTAATGATACTTATTGGCCCGATCCATAATATATAAGCTATTTCCTATTAATTCTACCAAGTGTCTTCTGAACTATATACTACTTACAGAAAAGAGCCATACATCATTTGACTTTGATGTTATTACAGAATTTATTGTGTTTAGGTGTTCAGTAATATTTACAAAATGAATTAATAGAAGTTATACACTGCAGAAGAAATGATTTTTTATCCTTTTTGGTAATCAGAATATATGAGTATATGTCTCATCGATGTCTCTTTCTTTTGTTGTGCTGGATATATATTTTAACTTTGCCCTGCTTGGATTCGCATTTCCAGATGGGTTATGACATACCTTGTAAACTTCAAGAGTTTCTGAGTAAATCAAGTAAGAGAGTATGTATAAAATTCAGGTTTATGTTGTGAAAGTGTAAGGGATCTAGAATCATGCAGTCTTAGGTTTGTGTCTTGACTTAATTCTACTGGTTGAATGACTTGGAAAATTAAAGTATCTGAGCTTCGATTTCTTCTTCTTTAAAATGGTAATCTTAGCACATAGCTAACAGAGTTGTTATGATGTCTCTCTTCATCTATTAGCTTTCTTTCCTCTCTATGCTCCATTATCAACAATCTTCTGTGATATAGCAATAATGATGACCACTACATCTGCAGACTGTCAGCGATCATTTCTATGGAAAAGAAGTTCCAGTTTCTTAACTGTTTCAAGAAAACTAAATAGCATGATTCTCATTAGGCCGGCTTTATTGTGCATCTATCTCAGATCTCATCCATTTGACAAGGGTAGAAGGAATTCTGATTGGCTAGATTAGGTATAGAAATAGAGAAATAATCGGCCTCAGCCCCCAACCAAGCAATAGGAACTAATATTGGGGCAAATTCAGTTTCTCAAAGGAAAATCTAGTTCTGAAGGGCTGCACATAGAAAGTCCACTTTGGTACTTTACCAAGAGTGCTTCAAACAATTCATCATTTATTTTCAAAGTTAAAGTCCTTAAACTGAGCTTATGTCCTTTACTACCTTGCTTTAGCCTTTAACTTCTTTGAAATTTCTTTTCTGACAGATGTCAAGCAACTTTCCTTTTGAATGATTTTCTACATGCTTTATCTTTCATCCATCTAGTCCCCATTTTGTCCTTTCACTGTAAGTCCAAAATGTCAAGTTTATTTTCTGATAGCAAACATGTATTTTTAAGTGCTTAGTAATACGGCCGGGATTCTGATTGTACTGTACCAGAAAATTCAATCCATTATTAGAGTTAACTGATTATGCCGTACAACAGATAAACAGTTATTTCATTTATGCTGATTTGGTTTCATTAAGATCATTACTGCATTACTGTAATTTCAGCCTTTTTAATAGGAACTACTCATGAAAATGGTAAAACACTAGATAATGTCTTCAAACCTTCTCTTTCATCTGCTCTTTATTTTTCTAAGAACTAAAACTCTTATCCCTTTCTCAGTACTCAATTATAAGAATAACAAACTGTGTAATATGAAGGTGACTTAATGGCCATGGGAAATCATTTGCATTTTTTGAAATAGCTTCAACCATATTTCTGTGAATAAGGTGTTCACATATTACCCTCACTAAATATTTAGACAATGAGTCCCCTTTTCCATATTTGCAATTTCTAATTCCCTGGTCAGACAGATGCTTTCCTGGCTTCTCCGTACTTGATGTTATGAAGCATCTTAGTCTGATAACCATCATTTTCCTTCTGTAATTCTTCAGTGGTTTCTGTAACAATTCCCTTGGTGCTTTTCTTACTTTATCCCCTATTATATACAAATGCTATTATTTTCAAAAGAGAGAAGGAAGCAAGTACCTCAATTCACACAATATATATTATGTTATAGGATGCCTGGGTTGGCTCAGTGGTTTAGTGCCTGCCTTCAGCCCAGGGCATGATCCTAGAGTCCCGGGATCGGGTATCATGTCGGGCTCCCTGCATGGAGCCTGCTTCTCGCTCTGCCTGTGTCTCTGCCTCTCTCTCTCTTGTGTCTCTCATGAATAAATAAATAAAATCTTTAAAACATATATATAATATAATAATATATATATTATAATATATATAATATCTTTAAGACATATATATTATGTTATATATATAATCTGTTATAGATATACTAGATCTCTAGCTGGACAGCCATATGCCTTTTTTTAATCCCAAGATTATCTATTAGTACATTCAGTAAACATTTGAGAGGAACAGGGGGCTGATACAGATTTCTGTATGCACCAAGCACATACTGGAAGAAGTAAATACAAAATCAAAAGCTATCCATATTTTTATAAATAATAAGTTTATTCACATTTTATCTTGAACAGAAAAAGCCTTTGGGGAGTCTAGCTGTAGTGGCAGTACTGGGTGTTGTAGCCTAACCACTCAGTTTCTCTTACCTAATAGAAAAAAATATATTAAGGCACCAGACTTGTCAAGTATATTAGCATACATTTGACTTGGGAGAAAATACACAAGCATTATTTGCAAAACTATTCTGAATAAATTTAGTGCTAAAAATATCAATATTCAGTTGACCCTTGAATAACATGGGTTTGAACTGTGTGTGGCCAATTACATGCAGATTTTTTTCTGATAAATACAGTATAGGACTGTAAATGAATTTGCTTTTCCTTATGATTTCCTAAATAATATTTTCTTTTCTCTAGCTTATATAATAATACAGGATATAATACACATAAACATACAAAACATGTATTAATTGACCATTTATGTTATCGGTAAGTCTTCCATTTCCTAGCAGGTTATTAATAGTTAGGTTTTGTGGGAGTCAAAGGTTATACATGGTTTTCTACTGTGTGGGGGTGGGAGTGGTACTCCTAATACCCCGGTCATTCAAAGGTCAACTGTACAATGAGTACATTCTCATTAGAATAAGAAAGGAGTTAAATACAAGTTGAATATATCAAGAAAGCCTTCAAAGAAGTACAGAATTGTGATTGAAATGGGTAGAATTTTGACCTGGAAAGAAGAGGTAAAGAATGGAAGTGAATGGTATGAAGAAAAGACAAAATCCATTAGGATTTATATTGTAGGAAATAACATAGCTGATAAGAACACAGAAGGAACATTTTAAAACACTATTGTTTTCATCTCCTACCTCCATTATGATGATCAATGTTATGGATTGTATTATTGTTCAAAATATTTTGTATCCCTTCTTGGATGTAGATTATACTTCCCAATCCCATTGGCATTCTGATTTGCCATGTGACTTATGGTACATCTCCATTCATCTGACTTCAGAGGATCATATTAACTACATTGGTCAATGACTTGGGAACAAAAGAGCATGAATAACTTCCAAGTTAAAGTTTAAGAGCTAGTTTGAGTTTGCCCTGTTTCTCTTATAACTCTTTTAAAAAGACTAGCAGGCTCTCAGATATAGGCTTCTTTGTCATCTAGATGACATAGTACAGAGTTGTAGTGATCAACAGTGGACATAAAATATGAAAAATAAGCCTTTATAGTCATAAGTTGGAGATTTTTTGGGTTGTATGTTAACCTCAACTGATTGTTAGAAATTTATCAAGAGATTCTTCAAAAAAGCAGCAGCTTGTGAGTGAGATCTGAGTCATAGATAAGATTTCTTCAAATAGAAATTCTAAGATAATGTTGATAGTATGAAAGAATAGGAACAGCAAACATATGGATTAATTTTTGAGTGTACTGAGTAACAGAGTTTGATGAAAACTTAGATTTGTTTTCTCAAATTTCTTTTTTTATTTTTTTTAATTTTTTTTTATTTATTTATGATAGTCACACAGAGAGAGAGAGAGAGAGAGAGAGGCAGAGACATAGGCAGAGGGAGAAGCAGGCTCCATGCACCGGGAGCCCGACGTGGGATTCGATCCCGGGTCTCCAGGATCACGCCCTGGGCCAAAGGCAGGCGCTAAACCGCTGCGCCACCCAGGGATCTCTGTTTTCTCACATTTCTTAAATTGTTTTTGTCTATTTATAAGTAATGTTTGAGCTAAAAATCCTACTTAAAAAGAGGGATCAGTGTTACTAAAATTCCTCCTATCCAAATTTTTGATAACCTTAGAATTTAGTAAAAAAAAAAAAAAAGTAAAGAAACCAGTTATTATCAATAATTACTCACAAGTTTATTGTTCTAAAATTTGAAAGAGATTATACAGAAGTTTGCAAGTCACTTACTAAGGATGAGTCATACATTTGAGAGCAAGAAGGTTTTTAGCCAGATGACTAGAACAGAAGATAATTATTTTAGAATGGTTGTGAGGGAAATTAGTTATACTGTGAATCAGTAAATGAAATACTCCAAGTGTTCAAAGAATATATGATCATAATCTCAGTATTGTGAAGCTTGTGGATCTTTCCAAAAACATTTTGTTTTCTTTCAATTTTAAAAATAGTATGTTCCATGGTAAAAATTTAAAGAGGATGATAAGGCGTAGAGAAAAAAGGTAGAATTTGATCAAACTGCAGCATTCCTCCAACATGACATACACTAGCCTTTCCACTGCTCTTCCTACAATGTAAACACCGCTGTGCTGTGGCCTGTCCTGAATCAGGATGAGGCAAACATAAGAAGAAATCAGCTTTGGAGGCAAAGCTAGCCCTCAGCCTTAGGCAGGGTCATGTGCCTGAGAAGAGCCACAGAAATCATTGTTATCTGGGGCCCAGACCATGTTCCACATGAAGTTCCTTTAAGGACCCAAGTTATCAAGCAGAGGGACATTGCTGGGTGACTGCCAAAAGACTTTTTTTGGGGGGAGGGGATACAAAATTTAAGAGAGAATATATTATGTGGACTCCTATATGAGCCCAGTAGATAATATAATTGAAACGTTTTTAATTTTCTAGTTTCACTAAACATTTGGCAAAAGCAGCATAGAGGCATTATATTATCCAGAAACATTGCTTTTTTCAATAGAATTATTTAAGATTAAAGCCAGGATGGAAAATAAACCAAAAGTAGCAGGGAAATTAAGGTTAGGTTAAAAACGTCCACTAAACCCTTCCTCTGGCAACTCCACAAAGGGGGTCTCTCTGTTTTTTGAATTTTGTCAATGTCCCACTGGTTTTAATGATACTCATAATTTCCACATAAGTTTCTGTATTCTCTAATAAAGTGTTAGAATTTGAATTTCAAACACCATATCTCCTATGTCTCTTCCTCAGAATAATTAACACTGAGATTTACCCAGAGAAAATGCCCAATAAATGTTCTTTTTTAATTTTTTAATTTTTATTTTTTATTTTTTATTTTTTTCAATAAATGTTCTTAATAATAAACTTAGGAAATAGAGGTTAAAACTAGATAAATTATATTTGAATTACAAAAGCAGTTAAATTATAAGGCAAGATATATAAACAGGAGTTGAAGTGGGATTTAAAATATGCAACATCAATGGAGACTTTGAATGGAAAAGCAATATAATTGATATTATTGAAGGAATATTTATTTGGAAAAGAGAAATAGTATAGAGAGAAACTACATGGCAGCTAATATAATAATCTAAATTTGTAGCAGTGATGATGGAAAGGAAGAGGTTGACACAGAAATTGAGTGAAAAGACACACAGGTCTGTTGAGCCTATATATTCCAATAATTTTTTTCCCCATACCAAGAGCTTCACACAGTTCTGGGACAGGATAGTTAATGAATAAATATTTGCTAATTTCATGTATGAATAATGTAATTTCTGATGGAAAGGGTACATAAGAAAGACTAGAAAGAGATGGTTTCATGCTTCCTACCTTGTTACTAAGGAAATAATGTTCCACTAACAAAAATAAAGAAGTTAGAAGAGTTTCAATACAATGGTGAGAGAATCACAAAATTACTCCTGAAGTACCCTTGACACAATCCATTGGCAATGGTTAGCAGGCAGGGGAGAAGGTGGACTGGAGCTAAAGGTAAAAAGCAAATATAGGATGTATGGGGTCTGAGACCTTACTCTCAAAATTAGGATTCAACCAACTACTTGTGTCATTCAACTTCTCTGGACGTTATTTTCTTGTCCCCATAAGGTGAAAGTGTTGAGCAAAATAGAGGTTAAATTGAGCCCTACAAAGATAGTAATAAGAAGTAAGACTTGGTAATTTTTAGAGGTTAGTGGTAGGCCATAAACATTTTCCTTGGGTTGTGAGTTTTAGGGTAGGATCAACTAATACCTTTGAAATATTGAGTGCTTAACCCATAGTTAACCATTTTTCAATGAATATCATCTTTATAACTTGGAAAAATTGAACAGAATGAGAATGACCAGGGGAGTATACTAAGAGAGAAATAATTCTTAAAGTTGACCCAAAAGTTCTAGTATTTCAGAATGTGGTGAAGCAAAAAAAAAAAAAAAAAAAAGAATGTGGTGAAGCTTCTAGCTGTAAATTTCATGATTTCCTGGACTATATAAATATCAGCTTAGAATTAATCATTCTGGCTTGAAAAATAGTAATATCCCCAGTTTACTGTGAGGTAAGATCCTCTTCTCTCACCTGATAGTTTTTGTTCCTCTTCTCTAAACTTCGTTTCATTTTCCAGGATACCTTTTCTTACCTATGCAAATCCAGAATACACCTGGATACAAAATACACATCCTCTCAGGAGGAAAAACAAAACAAAACATGCTGTCTAAATTTTCTCAGATACCTATCTTGATGAGGTGGCATTCACGGGGCATTATTAACCTGGCATGTGATCCTTTCCTGGCTTGTAATTGTAATTGTCATCTCTCATCACATAATATCAGAAGAATAGTGCAAATTTTTTGCTTGGCACTTTATTTTTGCATGCATTAAATTTTATCTATTTTTTCTACACCAGAATAATATAAACATTACAAACCTGTAGTTTCTTATACTAGCTTAGTCGTTTATTGTCCATAAAATATGAATGTAGCTACAAACTTACCATTATATAAGTAATCAGAGGACCATAGAGGTCCATAGAGAACCACAGAGACAGGGATGCAACATTAACTTGGGGAAGGGGGTGGGGAAGGTGGGAAACCCATCCACTAAACCACAGAACACAGGCTAATTTTACCCACTGAAATGGTGTAAAAGAAAAGCAAAAATGGTGTAAGCCATTTTCAGGAAGTTTGGCTTCATCTGACATCTTCTCGGCACCATTCCCTGATAGCCCCCTATTCCATAAATATTCTGAAAAAAGTAGAAGGACAAAATGTCTTCAAGACAAATGAAAGATTAGACTATAAGCCAAACTACGTCTTCGAGAAAGCCTCTGGTAACAGTTTTGAGTCAATCCGGTGACTTTCTAAATGTCATAAGTATGAAGGAGAGGGATATTTACCATGCTATGGCAGGAATGTCATAATCATCTACACCACCTTGTATGTGTCCTCTTTGCATTGTGACTCTAGCTCCTCTCATGAGGTAGAGTTCGTTTCTCTACTGGAATCCAGACTGGCTTGTGAATTGTTCTGGCCAGTAAGAACGAGGCAAAAGTCTTATCGATCTAGTTCTGAGCCAAGGCTTCATGATGTTCATTCTCTTTAAATCCTTATGACCTACCATGTAAGCAGGCCTGGGCTCCTCTGCTGCACCAGACACATACCACCTCGGCTGAGGCCAAGCTACATCAGCCAGATAACTACTGACACCTAGGGAAACGCAGTATAGATCAGGAAAATTGTTAAGTTAAACCTACAGCACATTGCCAACCTGTATTATGGGTTTAAATAAATCCTTATTGTTTTAGATCATCAAGTTTTGGAGCGGGTGTTACATAGAAGTTAACTGATACATATAGTCATAATGCAAGCACCTGGAGTTACTATATAATCCCATTGCAACTGTCATAGAATGTTTTTTTTAACAAGGGTAAAACCACTGTCCTTGAATAATAGTTAAGTCTATAAATTGTAATTTTAAAAACACAACAGAATTTAAACTTTCAATAGTTCCTGAATTACTTAACTTGGATGTTTTCTTAGATCAAGTAATAAAATAATTGTTAAAAGACCCCTAGAATTTTAAGTTGTATAGATAAACATTGTCTCTGCAGTGAGGTATGACATTTTCTTCTTTGGGTTGTGGAGACAGTCACAGTCTGAAGTCATGTCAGTCAGATTTCCTACCCTTCTCCCTTCACTTCCTTTCTCTTTTCAATATATTTTGGATAATTCATGAGTTGTTATAGTGTTTCTCTAGTGTTTCAGTTTATAATCTTGATTTTCATGATCAGTTCCCAAATTGATCAGTCTTTTACTGTAACAACACATTTATTTCTGGAAAGTTCATTACGCTAAGGTACTCTGCATTTATAGATGACATTTGAAAGACCTGAGAATGACTGCAATAGACTTCCATGTGATAATTAAACATTATAATGCGGAAAATAACATAGACTATTCCAGTTGACAGAAAATATTAGTCAAAAAGTTTAAATACCCCACATACTTCTCAAGATCCTTATCCAGTTGGTCTGACTGGTCATTATCTGTTTGGTAAAACTTCCCAAACAACTCATTAATAATTAAAAAGCTATCCGAATTATAAACTTCAAACAGCAGAATCCAAATGTCATTTATGCATAATTCAAAAGAACTTGCGGAAAACAATCTTTGGATCACAATTGCTCTCTAATCCACCTCTTGAATTACTACATAAGAATTCAATGCCAGGGCAATTCAAATCAATTCATTCATGGTTGATGTTAAAATTTCATCTATAAGGATACTATGGCAGAAACGAAACTGAATTAACAAAGGGGGAAACTGTAGAAGGTGGCAATTGTTTTTGGTAAGCACGCTGTATGATTTTGACATTATTTTTTTTACATAGTTTGGTGGTTCCTGACATTATACGTATATTTAAATTCTTAGTAAAGTTATATCTGGGAATCTTCTTCAATGCTTTAAAATAAATTCTCTGATCAACATGGATACACTATTAAAATCTAATATGATTTTTTTTATCAGATTTGACTTGACTTCTAAGATTAGTAAGCTTCTTGAGGTGTCACTGACCCCAAAATAACTGGAAAAAGGGAAAATGGTCTAAGGTCAACATTAATATTTCTCTCTATTTCTCTACTTATGCATTGAGTGCTATTTGCTATACAAGTTTAAGGAACGTTGGTCATAGGACTGAGGTGAATGGTTTATTCATGTATAGCTAGTGTATTATCACAATAATAAATTAAACACTGGAATAAAATATATCCTTGTTATATCACTGAAATGACTTTTTTGTTTAACAATCATAGTTACCAGAGAGACAGATTATGAATATAGACAAGGCATATAGTTGTATTCTTTGGAATTATGAACTATATTCCCTATGAATCCAAAATGGAGTCATTATGATTAATCTTACCTCAATGAATACAAAATAAATGAATAATTACCCTCCACTTATTTTAAAATATTACCTTCAGCATATAATACACATAAGTTACATTCAATTCCCTGTAATGTAAAAAGCTTAGTTCAAACTGACAAAGGACAGGAAATTCAGAGTCAAAGCTGAAAGTATCTTGGAGTGTTAGTCTCATAGCACATATGGTAAAAACTATCTGTAGTATGAATTCACATATGGTAGGTCTTTGAATGGGTTTCATTTCCCTGAGGAAAGGGAGGTTTCCTTTGAGATAAAAGGAAGAAGCTCCTATATTATGCTTATTTGAAAAATGGCTATGTGTGAAATTTAAATGCATAATGCGTACCATATACTTCTAAAAACTCCTGTTAACCAATGGCATGCAAGCACGGGCAGAAGTTAACAATAATCTCTAACCTCAGCTGTCAGTTTGACAGAATGTGCTGTGAAAAGCAGAAAAGTATGGATGACTCAGCATAATCTGTCACCACAACTTCAAAAAACAATGGGGACTCATAGAGAAAGTAAGTGCATGTTATTTAATTTCCAATACTTCAACGGGCTTGGGATATTTTCTAGCCTACAGGTTTATTGTGCAGTCTAAGCTTGTTGTAAAGTTTTGAGGGAAGCTCGACATACTGTTACTTTAGGTACTTCATATTTAATAATATATATAATATGCACTTTAAAAACAAATATCAAATATTTTATGCATTATTTTCACATACCTTAGTATTTATTATTTTGATTTTGCATATGGAAGGTTTGTTATAATGTAACAAATATGAAAAGTTGAAAAAGAAATACGTAAATATGAAAAGACATATGTAAAGTTATAATACAGGTACTGGGCATAATCTGCATGTATACACACGCACCCAGACAGTATTTTAGAAGAAAGATATGTTGGTGGATAATGAGCATAGTAATTTGTAAAAGCATTATGCAATCAGAAGAATATTCATATCCCATGTAGGAAAGAACATTAGTAAGACCTGCAATGGGGTCATGAGGAGGGGCCCATTATGTACTTTCAAGCTGGGAGGGGATTAGGGACAATGTAAGTCTCTAAGGAACTTTGGAAACAGGGTTTCCAGGACATTGAGGAAGCTAGCTATTGTTGAGAAAAGGTCATTTATTACTGTCTAATAAAACCTCAGTCATGAGACCATTCAGATGGATATCGGTGGGCCATATGCTTGGGGGATGATCACCAACACATATCTTGAGGGTTTAAAGATAAAGGAAATTTCTAAAGGAATTTTTATATGTTAAAGTAGACTTACAGGATCCTTGGGTTGGGCTAAGACTGCCTCTTGCCCTTAGCAAAATATTAACATTGAGGCAGCTAAGTTCCTAGAGGAATGTCACCCTACCTGCTTCAGGAGCTTGTTAATGGGCTATAGGTAGTAAGGAGATTTAATAGCTTTTCTCCTGCCTTTGTTTCCCACATGAATATCCATTATAAAGATTAAACGAATAGAGTTAAAAAAAAAAAAACTAGTTTAAATACTAAGAAAGAAGTGGACCATGGATCAAAATATCCAAATGTAAGTGAGCTAGTATAAGTTTCTATAATATAGCACAATCATACAATGGGGGAAAAGTTTTGAAATAAGAAACACCAATTATTAACTATTCATAATGTGCATCTAGCTCTATAAATTAGCATAAGCTTAAAGACCCATTACCTGGGAAAAAAATGGATTAGGTCTTAAAGGAATTGAGCTGTAGGCAATTAAAAAATGTTATTGACAATAAAACACAAAGCTCAGAACATGGGTAATTAATTTGTTAAGGTTATTAATGATATTTCTAATTAGATGCAACAAAAATAATTGTCAAAGGGTATATATAAATTAAAAGACTAGTAAAATGTTGATGAATTTTATATTCTAATTTCAGGTTTAACAAAATTAGATAATAATAGGGAATTGGCAGTCTCCTACTACAGATGATAGTTTGTGGTCACAAATATACTGTGAGCTTCTGGGAATTAATAAACTATTGTCAGGAAAATTGATTTGGTAGCAAAATGAAATTCTTACATGAGATCTAACAAATTATCAAATCTTAGATCTGAAAAGATCTGAGCTATCATCTGACTCAATTTTTTCATGCGTAGGTAGAGAGAATGTGGCCCAGAGAAGTTAAGAAATGTACCCAAAGCCATAAAATAGTGAGTGTGGCGGAGCTGGATCCGGAACAGTTTCCCTCTATACCAAATGTTTTCCACTTTACCTTTATATCACCACAGCTTTCCCAACCCCATAAATTTTGGGTAAGTAAATCCAATATATCATCTGACAAACATTTACCACCCACCATGTTCCAGGCACTTGTGCTAGGTGCAGGACAGAACAATGAGCAAAACAAGTACAGCAGGTGCACATGCATTTTAATGAGTGTCACTTCATCTTGATGCCCAGACTAGCTTATATATATATATATATATATATATATATATATATATATATATATATATTTTTTTTTTTAGTGCCTCTGGAGGAGAAAGAAGATGGATGCAAGGAGGTTACCCACATTCATTGAGGAATACATGTGAGAGTAAGGATGTGTGTGTGTCTTTTGTGTTAAGAGAAGGATACCTCAGCACTACTGGAAGTTACCTATTTCTCTTTAGAGTAATGTGTTGCCTAAGGTCACTGTCGCAAGGGATCATCATCAAAGGTGTATTCAGCTTACATCTCTGTAAAGTGCTGATCCCGGCTGTGTCATTGCCCCACTCTACCAGCTGTAGCATTCCTTGCTTTTCAGAACAGAAGACCTACGTAGTAAGATTTCAGTTGTTCCTTCAGAATCGGCAAGTCCCCCCAACACTATCCATGTAACGAACTACCTGACAAACTTCCCATCTTTCTCATATCAAACAAATCAAGACAAACACATGGCCTCACTTTCTTTCTTTCAAGAATTTATGTATTTACTCATGAGAAACACACAGAGAGAGAGGTAGAGACACAGGGAGAGGGAGAAGCAGGCTCCATATAGGGAGCCCAATGTGGGACTCGATCCCAGGACCCCAGGATCACACTCTGGGCGGAAGGCAGGTGCTAAACCACTGAGCCACCCAGGTGTCCCACATGACCTCACTTTCTTAATGGAAAATACTAAACCAGGGGCTTCAGACATCCATCTTAATAGAATATTAGTTTTAAAATGATTTTTTTATAAAAAAATTTAGGGTTATTTCATAAAATTTTGGTATTGTTTTGGGCTGGTTATTTTCGTGAAATAAATGTTCAATCTCCACTTGAGTTGGTGAATAGATCTCTGCAGGAAATATTTATTTGTTATTTGTTTTATATTTATTTAATATATATATTATATATTTAAATATTTGTATTTATTTGTTATTTGTTATAACATAACAAACAAATATTTGTTATATTCTCCTTTGGATTAACTGTGGCCCACTAAAAGTATGTGTAGACAGAAAGGTAGTAAATTTGAGTTTCAATACATTCTCTTGTGGTCAGAACCATAGGTGGATATCTGGGGGTAACTGGCAGTTCTCTTAAAAATTAGTATTTCTTGCTATAGCCAAGTATGTTTGAGATTGTTTTCAATGGTTCTGGTGACCGAAATTAACTGACCTTTGTTCCTACGACAGATTGATTTGGGAAGAGTACATGTTGAGCAGAAAATGATTAGACCTGAATAAAATGTCTTGCATGTGATTAATGAAAACCAGTCTTATGTGGTCATTACACAACATATTTATCACTCCAGTCATAAAATTATGTCATATTTACACTTTGTAAAATTAATTAATTTTTTTTAAAAGGTGAAACAAAACATCCTTACAGGTTTTCATTTTTACATTGCTATAAATGTTGGAGACGTTTATTTGAATGTGCTATCAAAGAATGACATGAATCTACTCAGCGCATTTATTTGATTGATTGCACATCATGCATCCAAATAAACATGTACGACATGATCTCAGACTTAGATAAACACACCACATTTATTTAAATGTCTTCACATTCATACTAGATTGAGCATTCAATTGCCTTTAAGTCAGTCTCAGAAGTGACTCACCGATGCATTGTTAAAAGGTGAACATGACGCTTACCAATAGTTGTCTGTTAGTCTTGCAACCTGCAAATGTACCAAAGTGGTTACAAATGCGGAGGACCATGTCTGTAGTAGAGGCAAGTTTGGAAAGAGTTTGCCCTGAGATAGCTCAGTGGGACTATGTTTGAAATATGGCATAATGCAGAGCAAAATATCATTATTTCCTAAGAAACTAGAATCAATTTCATTAAAATTCCCTCAGGGAATGTGAACTAGGTACTGTATGGAATACAAGAGTCGGGTTTATGTAAAAGCATATGCTTTCTTAAGACTTACATAGCAAGCGGAGGTAACGGTACTTTGACGTTCTCCTATCTCACTAACTCGTGAGGCTCCTGACTTGATTAATAGCTCCCACTGCAACCCTCACACACATATGAAAAGAGTGTGTACGAATGGGCCACAAAATAAGACTAAAATAAAAAAAAATGTAATGACATGTTTGATTTACTATAATATCTTTGCAAATTTTCAAAAAGGTTTTAATAGCCAGATATCATTATGATAGATATTGAATGGCATATGGATTTTTGATGACATTAAACTTTCATTTGGTCTCTTAGTATATTGAGAGGAAAAACATAAAAGCTATGTACTTCTCTTATCCTCAAATATTCTCCATTAAAATACAATATTCAGTATTCTATCTCTTACGGAGACTTTTTTCTTGATTCTAATTAATGTGGTTTAGATGGACATTTTAGGACTCTGCCCACTTAGAGGGATGACTGAGGGGTTCTCTAAATGTAGTAGCTTCCAGTGGGGAAGGCCCTGCCTTCTTAGCAGGTGGCATCAAACTGCAGTTTGGTAAATGCAATTCTCATACACCTGTCCCCTCACTTCTCAGGGAAAGGTGGGATTTTCAGGTTAGGTGCTGGAGATGCCAAACATCAGCATACACGTGTATAGGATAATGGGAGGCTCTGAGATTCCTCTAGCCAAGGTTAGCAAGAAGCCCCATGTAGGTAATTTTTTTCACAGTATCCTTTTCCTCTCCAAAGTCATACCCATAGATTAGATATATCGGGAATCTCTTAAGTGATCACCCAGGGAGTGCTGTTCTTGGAAAGTAACCTTCCAGTACCGTGGCTTTCTCTGCCGCACTCTCATGGCCCAATCTCTATTCAGGGTGGTATGTTTATGATGGTGGGTGACGGCAGAGGAAACCACAGACCCTACCCTCAGGTCACCAACAGGAGACTCTTCCTTGTGCTCATTGCTTGTTGCCACTCTTGCCCTCACACTCTACCCCAAGGGATACTTTTTTTCTGATTTCCGCTGTTGGGGTCATACACATCTAGTACCATTGAAGAAAAAAAAAAATTCTTCCTTCACCTAAGATAATAAACTGCAATCCCCCTCTATGAATGTGAATCAATATAGCTGTTGACTTCCAATATCTTTTCCTCCGGGGTTTGTGGATCTTGTGGAGAGGA
Source organism: Canis lupus dingo (assembly GCF_003254725.2). NCBI lineage: Eukaryota > Metazoa > Chordata > Mammalia > Carnivora > Canidae > Canis > Canis lupus. The sequence goes on from NC_064245.1 coordinate 6,688,670, forward strand.
GGAAAAAAGACTGAACCTCCCTGTAAGTGGCGTTGCCAGACTTAGTATTGATAATACAGATGCCCAGTTAAATCTGAATTTCAGATAAGATCGATTTGTTTTTAGTATGAGTATATCCCATGTAATATTTTATAAATACTTAACCCTAAAAAATGATTTGTTACTTATCTGAATTACAAAATCAAATATAACTGGGTACCCTCGATTTTTATGTGGACTTTCTGCCTTCGGTGAAAAAGAGTAAGAAAATTGCTTTTCTGATTATGTGTTGATAATTCTTCAGGACTGCAAGAGAGTAATGTTTCAACCACTCATCTTGCCACAATGATGATGAAATTGTGTAATTTGTCTCACTTTCCCCTTAGTTTTGGTGATTTCAGATGCAGTTTATGCTCAGTTACCAATGTGCTAAATGGAATATTTGCTCCCACTTTTGCTTATCTTCCCTAAAATCACAATAGCTGTAATGAGAATGTCAAAGCAATGTCCATCTGGTCTGGTGGAAACAAACAAAACAGAGCAAGTCAGGGGCTTGGAGAGTTTGGGAGATATTATAAACCACCTAAAACGATAACAACAACAACAACAACAAATGAACCAAAACAAAAAAAAAAATTGTTTCTCTTTATTCATGATCAAAATTAGAGGGGAAACTCAGGTCATGATAATATCTGAGAAGACCTGAGAAAATGAAGTTTGTCGACATAAATACTTTGGTACCTTAAGATACTACTCTATCTTTCACTTCTTTTCAGCAAGAAGAAACAGTCAAGTTGACTTATATTCCTGTGATTGCACTTGAATCGTAAACAGAGTATGAGGCTGATGAGGTAAGGCCTTACCTAGTTAAATCATTTCCTTATAGAATATAGGCCCTTACTGAATGATTCCAGGGAAGAGGACAGCAGCTCTAGAAGATATTCCACTTGAAACCCAGTTTTAAAAATTTAATCCTAGAAACATGGCCATTAATTTAAATTCTAAGTGAAAGCATAGATTTTTATCATTCAGGATAAGAATATATATATTAAGGGAAATAGAATCGTCAAATTTATGCCACTGATGAGCTCTGTAGGTTTGTAATTGCTATTATGTTTGTGTGCTCTCATTAGAGGAAAATTTCATAATTTCTGGGTTTCATCAACTTGGACAAACTGCCCAAAATAAAGAGTGGGTACTGGAAATCAGATTCAAATACAGAGAGACCTTTATATATTGCATGTTTTTTTTTTTTTTCCCATGAAATGACATTTGACAGCCCTTAGAATATATATGCATTTATCTTTTTTTTTTTTTTTTTTTGAAACTCAGATTCTGGTTTTTGGAAAAATTGATTGTCTAAATAATTGACACCCATGGCAGACATGATCTGTTCTGTTACCCAACATTTCTTCCCAAACTCCTTCTTTTGCCAAGCAAAACATAGAGACTGGAAAGCTAACTGGTAAATTTCTAAAATTCCTTTGCAGCTAGAGACAGGGCTGTGACACCTCTGGCAACACTAGATAAACACACACACACACACACACAGAGGACAACAACAACAAGAGCAACGATGGTAACACTGAATGTTGTGTGCAAGTCAGGAGATTCTGAAAAATCTAAGGAGAAGCCGGATATGCTAATACTGCCCGCCTCTTTGTTTTTGCTCTGAATAAGAAAACCACTCCTGGAACTGCAAACAGGCATCCACTCACTCACATGCAGAGACAGCAGATCTTTCTCAACCACCAAGTCATGTTTTTGAAACTTCAAGGCAAAAAGAGTTCTTAATACATACAGCATTTCATCATTTTTTACATTTATAAATTATGATAATATAGTTCACAGTATCCTGGACTTTGTTCTCCTCCTGCCATCAAAGCTGATGGTGTTTTGTAATATCAAGCCACTGGTTTTCTATTTTATACTCCTAATCTGATACCATTTGGTCCCTAGTACCACTAAGACCACCAGATGCCTTCCACTTCCTCTCAGATTCTCAATCCCTCATGTCTCCCCTTCCTACTTAAGTCAGATCCTTTCTCTTTTGCTTCCTTTTCCTCCTCCCTGTATGCAGTCATGATCCTCCAGTCGTAGATTAATTACATGGTACACTTTCTTCATTTACAAGGACACTTTAAAACCTTAAGCCATACAGACTAGTGCTATATATATTTTAGTGTTTAATTGCCATAAGTTGATTAATTAAGAACTACTATGTAGTAGAAATCCCAGAGCAAGACCCAAAGATTTGAAAATTCGTATGTGTGCTGAGATTCTAAGTGCTGAAGATGGGAGGAAATCATTATTGTGGAGATGGCAACTGGACACTTGAGAGCAATAGCTGCTCTCTGAGTTGGACTCCCCATCCCAAGAAACCTACATTAAACTCTCACACCATATACATGAGCAGAAGGAAACTCATTGGAAAGGATATGCATGTCAGCACCAAAGGTACAGGGAGAGGGGCACAAAAAGCAGAGTTTGATTACAAGAAAAGTCCATTATTGTTCATTTTTCACATGATTCTACTGACATTCATGATTTTGGCCCATTCTCAGAAACCTGTCAGGTTTTTAAATAGAGGAGGCTCTAATCAAAGTAAACATCAAAGAGTTTTATCACCAGAGAAGCAGTAGAAGATTAGAGCATGCATTTTTCTTTTTCTTATATATTTTATTTATTTATTCATGAGAGACACAGAGAGAGAGGGGCAGAGACATAGGCAAAGGGAGAAGCAGGCTCCATGCAAGGAGCCCGATGTGGGACTCGATCCCAGGACTCTAGGATCACACCCTGGGCCAAAGGCAGATGCTCAACCGCTGAGCCACCCAGGCATCCCTAGCACATGCATTTTTTTCTGTAGCCTGAATACAAATGCTCAGACGAAGACAGGTGAGGTTTTCATCTTACCTCATAGTAACTCTTAAACAAATGTAGATTGGGTTGGCAGGTGCTCATAAAACTGACAGGGCCATGAGAGCAGGTAAGGATGTGGAAGTGCATTTAGGAATTCTATGAGGGACATTAGCAGCACCTGTTTAGAGACCTGCCCAAAGACATTTCAAGTGTTAAGCAAGGACTGTCAGCTTTCAAACATTTCAGAAAATCCCTGAACAAGAAAACAAAACAAAACAAAGCAAAACAAACAAACAAACATATTTGGAATTTGGAATTCTAACGACTGGTGCTGGTGGCAGAGAAGCAGTGATTATTACTATTGTTCAACTACTGTGGTGTGGTCTGGGGAAGAGAAATGCAATGTATCACCCTTATATTTATTGTGCTTCAATAAACAAGATAACCATCCTTTACACATTAGCTCATGCAATACTTAGAGTAGTCCACTGATAGAGGCATTATATTTACTCCCATTGTATTTTTTTTTAAGATTTTGTTTTACTCCCAATTTATAGATATGGAAGCCAAAGTCAAAAGAATTTTTGAATTTTCACATTGCACAAATTAGTTCTTTCTGTCTCTTACTCAAATCTATTTGATATACCCAAAGCATCTATTAAATTAATTTGGGGAGCATGAGAGATATGTTATATACCCCATCCTTCTCTTTTTTCAGATCTTGTGTTTTGATTCCTCTTTTTCTTTCCCCCCTCAATATTCGTCCACATAATCTTCTGAGAAGCAGGCATAAAATGCTATGTGACTTTTGTCTTTAATCCCAAAAGAATATACACTTATGTAACTCTGATATGTCTGAGAGGCTGAAATACTCATTTAAGTCTGCCTATACGTACATATTCTTATCTGTTGCATAGTAGCTCAGTTGTGGATATAAAGAATTTTTTCTATTGAACCAGATGACTTAATGAGTTACTGTTAAGTCCTTAAATATGTTTACCATCCCCCCCATTTTCACTGACATTTTTCTCTAAGATGTTTTTGACTATCACTACAATTGTTCTTCAAGTTTTACAATTCAAACTTCAAATACCCTGCACATTCTTTTTATGCAGAAACACACAGGCTACCACCCTGACTCATCCAGAATATATAACGTGAATGGAAATGAAATGCACGCACGATTGTATTAGTTACCAGGCAAAGCTGATTATGCAATAGGATTTCAAAAACTAGAACCAATTGTTCAAAACTCAGTTTCCTTCAAATATAATGTGCTAAAAATCATGGAGTACTTTGATGTTATAAGCTGATTTTTTTTCTGTTGCCAGCATGGACATGAGTATAGAAAATGATTAATGATACTTTTTTTTTTTTTAGTTATTATATGTGAAGATTCCAGACCAAAAAAAAAAAAAAAAGCCCACTGAATTTCTGATAAGCACTGAATTACAGTATCTTCCTCCATTTGCTCTGACAAGAGAAATGTGGAAAACTGAATCAAAGTTACATGTAATCCAAGCATTCTAAACATTTAGAACTAAAACTAAAGTAACTTGACTGTTTCCTATCAATGTATTTGACATGAAATTAATCTAGTTATTTATGTTCCAGGGGGTCTGCTACAGACAGACTTCTACCATTTTATCTTCTATTGTCTCCTCCTCAGCTCATTCCTACTTCCCTATCAGAAATGACCATAATAATTTCTCTGAATGTCCAGAACATAAATGATATCAGAACAGGTTTTTCTCAACAAGATCTATTTTCCAGTGTGTGTGTATGTGTGTGTGTTCCATCTGATTTTATTCTTCCTGTAAATTACCAGACTTAAAAGAAATTGGTTCAGGGTAGCTTTGGTCAAAGTGAAAATTGATAACTAAAATGTAAATTACCTATTTATTGAACTCTAACATCAAAATCGCTTAATGATGAGGATAAGATCGCTCTTAAAAACAAAGCTGGGTCACAACATATGATATAATTGCCTTTCTAAGAACTGTAGACAGAGACTGAAAAAAGCTTCCAATTGAGCACTAGCATTTACCAGAGACCAAAAGGGACTGGCATTTATTACAATTTGATGTCGTTTCATTTGCTTCCTTGTATTTATATGCTGAAACTTACACTAATTTTGAGGCTAACAAAGATGAAATTACGGAACCCTGTGCACTCTGACGATTTATCGTCTGCATTTGTGCCATAGAAAGATTTCTGCCCTTCCCTGCCTCACCTAAGACAAAGGTCTTTCATAAACTTGTGTGATGACTATAAACGCACTTCTCACTGGCCTCATGTGTAATAGTTGAGAGACTTCAACAGTGCTGAAAACATTGCTGCTTAAATTGAGGAGCTGAGCCACCTGCCTGAAAAATAAATTTGGGGAGATTCTGGAGTATATAATTTGGGGTTGCCTGGCCTGTATAATTTACAAAAAGGATGATTCAATGGCAAATATTGACGAAAAACTGACTCTTACAATTATCCAAGTAAAGGTTTCATGCAGTGAAGTTCAGATTCAGAAATTAAAGAGTAGATTCTACTTATAATATTTATGTGTTTTAGGTTGAGAGTAAATATTGTGACTGCAAAATTTAAAAGTAAGATCATTTATAAAATGCCTTTAGATCAGAAGACATGTGACATGGCTTGTATAGCTGCTGTCCTTAGCATGCGCAAATAAATAACTGTTCTGCTTTAATTTCCAGGAATACGCAATGCACATCTATTTTTAATGTCAAGAATGTGTGGTACCTATCCTGTCAGGGGAAGAAACTATCTTGAAAATATTTTGTAAAAAAGCAGTTGAGAACATAGCGTAGTAACTATTAAAATATTCCAAATGACATGACACCTGGATCTTGATAAGGCACTTTCTCTCTGCATGTATTGACTTGTTTGATCCTCAAACAACACTCTGAGGTAGGAACTCATACTATTATTTTATAGATGGGGAAACAGAGACCTTGAAAAGGTAAACGTACTCAAGCTCACCTACCCGGTAGGCAGCACAGTTGGGGTCTGAACCACATTTATAATAGTTGAGAGATTTCAGCAATGCTCAAAACATTGCTGCTTACCTTGAAATGTCACCTGTCTGAACAATAAACTTTGGTGGATTTTGGAAAGCATAATTTGGGATATGTAAATCTGTGGTTATGTAAACCAATAAATTTAGCTCTTGAGTCTTTGCTATTAACTACTAAGCCATAAGGCACACCAAAACAATAAATCCTAGCAATCTCAAGAAGACTGAGGAATAGATATTTGTATAACTTGCTGTGTTTGTACACCAGTCCTAATGAATTATCCTGAATTCAAGATGTACCAATTTTGTGGTATATAAGTAATCAGGAAAGCTACTTTATCATACAATGTTTCCTAAAGTTGTTTCTCAGAAGCATTCCTTAAAATGATGAACATTACACAATTGCATCACACTTTGTTAAAAACACAATGGTTGTTTACTGGAGGGTGTGGTATATAAGCCTCTTTGGAAGGAACTGATGACCATTTCTAACTATTGCTTTGAAGGAGTGTCTTCTAGAACACTGAATTTTCAAGAGCTTATAAACATGATCTAATGAAAAGAAAAACTAGTATAGTTAATGTTTGCATCAAAGCCTTGCAACAATGAAGATGAAAACAAGGAATAGGAATTTACCTGTTGTTCTGAAAGATATTATCCAAACAAATCACTTAGACTTCTGTGGAAATAATGTGCCCACTCACATCTGATGGGCTATATTAATTTTGCCAGCAATGAAGAATTAATGAAATAAAAATCTCTGTAGAAATGCAAATATACCAATTAATATATGACCTTTAATGAAACCAGCATGTATTATGCATTATATGCTAGGCACTGTGCAGAGCACCTGTTGGAATATCTCATTTAATCTTCACTGAAATCATTTGATGTAAGTGGTATCACTATTCTAACTACAATGAAAAAAGTGAGATGAGTGGAGTAGGTTATATTTTAAGGTTAAATTAAAAGAGGTAACAAAGATTGCATTAAAAATTAAGTTTGACAAATTCTAGAGTCTATACTCTTTTTTGAAAAAGATTTTATTTATTTTAGAGAAAGAGACAGTGACAGCATGATAGGGGAGGAGTGGGAGAAGCAGTCTCTCCTCTGAGTAGGGAACCCGACTCAGGGCTTGATCCCAGGACCTTGGAATCATGACCTGAGCAGAAGGCAGGCACTTAACCCACTGAGCCATCCAGGTGCCCCTAGAGTCTATACTCTTAATTGTCGCAAAGTAAATAACGAACAAAGCACTTAAAAAATCATCTCAATATAACCATTTTTTTTTTATTCTCGCAGGATGATTTTTTTGAAAACCTAACTATTATCCTTATTATCAATAACGTATCACTGATTATGTCAGATCCAATGACCAGTCAGTGAAGACACAATGTTAAGATTTTCAACTAACAACCCTTGCCCTGGGAATTTAACAGAAGATCTAATAGAGCCAGAAAACATATCATAACTTAACTCTAATAATAGTCTAAACATAGAAAAACCTATGGGAAATTTTTAGGAAGTGGCATATAGCCTCAATACATCAGCTTTCTCTCTCTCATTCTCTCTCTCTCCCTCTCCCTCTCTCTCTCTCTCTTTCTTTTAAAAATAGGTTCCACACCTAGTAAGGATCCCAGCACAGGGCTTGAACTCACAACCCTGAGATCAAAACCTAAGCTGAGGTTAAGAGTCAGACACTTAACTGACTGAGCCACCCAGGACCCCCTATATAGATTTCTATGAAGCAGGGAAGAACCAGGAAATAAAGCTAAGTTTGCTTTATTCAACCAAACAGACTGCAATGTGCGAGTCACTTGCCCTCGCGATACAGCAAGAGTTGATGTCTTTCTGCTCTACTGAATTGTACTAGGGTTTTGTGAAAAAGTAGCCTTTGTTTAAACAAATTTAAGTCATGTCAAAAAAAGTATGGCAGTCCTCTGAGATGTTGAGGGTGAACTTTATAGGACCCAGAAGTTATTGACAGTGATTTCTCAAAATAGCGTAAAATGCTCTAAATTCCTTTTCATGGGCATCTCTGACCATCAGAGTTCTATGCTATTTATTTGTAGAATAGAGATTGCCAGATACGAACATTCTGACAGTGGTTTTGCATTTACTTTAGTTGAGTTTGAGGAATTTGTAGACAGTAACCTTATCAAGGTTGTCATGACTACACGGTGTCACTTTAAAGCACACTAAAAGAAAAAAAAAATAGTGCAGAGTAATAAGTATGCCCTAAAGCATATTTTTAAATAGAGAGTGGCCAAAGAGCTTTGCCAAGATTTTCATCTATCTTAAATTCTTGGAGTCAGTACTGTACTATGAGAATTGCTAATGGATTGATGTCTCAATATTGGCCCTGGCTGTATCCACTCAGATTTTTAAGGGTTTCTCCGGTACAAATGAGAAAGTGGTATTCTCAGGGCAATAGGAATAAAGTGCCATCTCCACCTTAATTAGCCTTGCAGTTGTTCCCACTAGAGTTAGGTCTGTGACAAGAGTAGAATCAATAGAAGCGTATGCTAACAATGACAACCATCTTTACCTCCTGCTCCTCTTCTTCTTCCTCTTTCTCCTTTTCCTTCTTCTTCTTACTATTGTCATCATCATCATCATCATCATCATCATCATCATCTTTGCTAAATTACGCCCCTTGAGGAAATGAGAACTAAGCATAAAAGCAGCAATAATCTCCTGTGTCCCTTGTATCCACTAAAGAGGAATCACTTGCTATTTCTCCATCATCAGTGTAATTCAGAAAGGACACTGCAAAATACACCTTCCACACTTGTCCTAGCCATAGTGAGTGCTCTCATTAGCCTGTCAGTTGGTAGAGTGCATGTTCCACGCCATGACAAGAGCTCAGACGCTGCAGCAGATACCGGCCCTCTTAAAGGAGTGACTTTCATAACACTGCAGGAGAGGAAAACCTTTACCTTCTTCCCTTCCAGGTTTTTTGGCCGGTCCTATAATTAAATTGACATAACACAGGCTAACAGGAAAAAAAAAATTAAGCCCAAAGATATGAGGCTCCTCAACAGTCAGGCAGTTTAGGTTTATATGCCATTCCAAGCTAAGAAGGAGGGAACAGGAGTCTGGGACTTCAAAGGGGAGGAAGACAATTCACAGGATGATGGGAAGAGCAAATGTTTGGTAAACAAATGCAGAGGTAAGGAGCCTCAGTGTCCATTGAAAGATGAATGGATAAGGAAGACGTGGTCTATGTTTACAGTGGAATATTCCTCAGCCATTAGAACGACAAATACCCACCATTTGCTTCAACATGGATGGAACTGGAGGGTATTATGCTGAGTAAAATAAGTCAATTGGAGAAGGACAAACATTATATGGTCTCACTCATTTGGGGAATATAAAAAAATAGTGAAAAGGAATAAAGGGGAAAGGAGAAAAAATGAGTGGGAAATATCAGAAAGGGAGACAGAACATGAGAGACCCCTAACTCTGGGAAATGAACAAGGGGTCGTGGAAGGGGAGGAGGGCGGGGGGTGGGGGTGACTGAGTGATGGGCACTGAGGGGGGCATTTGATGGGATGAGCACTGGGTGTTATGCTATATGTTGGCAAATTGAACTCCAATAAAAAATAAATAAATAATAAACTCTTTAAAAAAAAAGTTATCTTTGGTAATAGTTGATTCTTGGTAAAAAACAATAACAATATGCAATACTGGCCGTTTAGAACCACAATAGGTCACATCCCTTCAGTTTGATTTTTGTAGAAATTAGTGAAAATGAAAAACAGCAGCAAAACATTTATATAGTAGAGAGGTATAATATTCATCCTCATATGTATATGCATGTCATACTATTTATATGGTAGACATTAGCTAAGAATTTGATTTTTGACAGGAGGAAGGACCATATTAAAGTATAGCCAATTAAAAGACAACTGCTGTAATGGGTGCCAAAAACTTTGTTTCAGTGTTTTTTTCCACAATAGGGAGGATAAGTTTTTCTTAGAAGCTCTTTTCCTAAAGAAAAGAATTAAAGTCAATAGGTGTTTAATTTCTCATGGGAAATGCTTTTAATACTACAGGGTCAGCCCAGAGGATTAGGTCAGTCAAATATAAAAGAATATAAACTCTTGGAATCAAAGTTAAAAAAGCCCTATCAATAAAATTGTTCATTAGGTTCCCTGAGTCTAAATTAGAAAGTGGCACAGGATCCTCAGAACTGAGACTAGAAGTAAATTCTTAAAAGCAAAACTCTGGTGCTTAAGAAAGGAAGATTTTAAAAGAGCATTCAGTTCTCTAATTCTGACAAGTGTGGCTCATTTTCACTTGCTTTAGATGGATGCCTTATAGGTTACAAATGATTGTACTCCTCAGAGAATTTTCAAAATACATGTGGACCCCATTATACTATGGTCCTCCTCCCCATTCCATTAAAATAAAAGAAGAAGAAGAATAACTAAAACCTCAACAGTGATACACAGAAAGGTATGCTTAATTTTGAACCTTTTTGGTAAAGCCTATCAAAACTAGCTGGTCAGCCTCAAATGTAGGTAACTGTTCAACTGTTTGATTTTTTTTTTTTTCCCTCAGTAAGTCATCTTTGCAGGCATACCATTAACATTCAAGAACAGGCACATTATAAGCAGTCTAAATCTCAATTTGCAAATCTCAGTCTGCGTTAGATTTCCAAAGGACACAATACAATTTCCAAGACCTGCTTAGTGCTGGGTCACTAAATCTTTTAAAATGAATATAGATATCCATATAGAGAAATATCTATATCCATTCATATATATATATATAACAGAAAAAACTATATATAGGTTATATATATATAATTTATATTTAATATATATATTAAACTAAATATATATGTATACATAGAATCAATTTTCAGAGAAAATTTTTAAAATCCTATCATTTGAATGTGAATTTAGCTTAAAAATCATTGTGATTTTAAAAGCTCAGTCTGAAAATTATTCCATATTAATAAGTAATCTTATGCCAGAAATGGATTTTCTGATCTTGTTTTGAACCTTATTTCTGTTAAGCTTTACACCTCCATAATCCCTTCTTTTCAATTCTACTTGTTTTGCCAGGACTTTAGGAGCTTACGACATCAAAATAAATAGCCCGCAGAACTGAATAAAACTGAATAAAAATTTCAGTCTGTTTAAAGGTAGGCAATACTACAGCATGGGAAGATGATTCAATACAATTTTCATGAAGAGGAATAATTTACCACCTTTGAAAATTAGTTTGAGATGTAATACGTAAAATATCTAATCAAAATTTTAAAAAAATCTTTTTTTTTAAACAAAAGACTTTAAAGTACTGTATATAAATCCTCTGTATAAAAATCCACTGTATACCAATCTGTTCTAGAGCTTGGGAAACACACCCCGACGAGCTTCCTATCCTATCTGTGGCTACACTGCTCCAGCTTCCTTTTGTCTCGCAACTTGGTACTGCACAGACTCTCCTGGCCTTCAGGTCCACTTCCTGCAGAAGGGGAACAATTTGTGGAAAAATGACATTACTCAGTAGGGTAAAAGCAACTTGACACAGGCCAGGTAGGGATAAGTATTAAGGCCTAGCTTTCCAGTAGTTTAGGAAAGGTCCAGAGTAAGGTCAAGGAATAGATGAGTCACCCTAGGATCCAACGATGCTGATGGGGTGCACTGTGGTATTGAGGGTGAGAGAGTTCACAAAGCACAGGAAAAGAAACAAAGTACCCGTGAAGGGGGAGATAGGATTCAGAGCATAATTCATCCAAGGGATGCAAAAGAAGTAGTTAAAATGGATTTTTTTTTACAATCTTGATTTGCTTTCAAGGTTTCTAAATGATTCAGACGTTTTGGGTATCTCTCGATGGAAAAATGTTAAAGTTTTTGTTAAACCTGCTGTGATTTCTTTTAGTGTGTAGACACAGTTTTCTGCATGCTCGTGTTAAAGATCTATCTTGTTTAAAACAGAAAAAAAAATGAACGAGAGGGGTAAAAAAAAAAATCAATGTGATCAATGCTGAACAAAAACTACAACAACAACAAAAATTCCTATCAGATCATTTTTCTCTAAGAAAGGAGTTATTTATTTGCATTACTTTTTAAACTAGAATAGCCATTATGATTCTCAGCCAAATATGTTGCTCTTTTTTTTTTAACCTCTTCTCACCGCTATTGTCAAAAGTGGCTGTAATCTCATGCAGATGAGATATTGATCTGTTGCCGATGTTCACTGAGCAGCCAAAGGGGAATCACATTACCAGCTACAAACTCCATCAATCATAGTCTCCTTAATAACCGCACTTAAACGATCTCTCTTGGCATTAACTTATATTGCATCCATGGCTGGCATCCAGGCTTCAAAAAGAAAAAGGTTCATTTTTGAAGGGTAGGTTTAAGGCCACTACGGATGATTTAAATAAAAGGTCTTGGGTTTTGCTCAGAACAATGGGACTTATTAAATTAATTAACTTAATTTAATCCAATTAATTTAGATCAAGTCTGGAAATAGCACGAAATGTTCTTGTATTTGTTTATGAATACAGGACTATATCCTTAGCACACAAATTAAATGCCTATAAGTGAAGCTTCAAAGTGTGCAATGGTACATGAAGGCATGCATTTGGATGGAGTCTTGCTTATTAAACGTATCTTTTTTTTTTTTTAATCTTCCCTCCTCCCTCCCCTTGTATGTACATATTTGAAGAGTTACCAGGATGTGAAAACAGAGCTGGGAAGTTGGCAGACAAAGGATGAGGGAGTAATAAAGTAACAACAATAACTAAAAATAAACTATCATTATTACTGTTGGGGGAACTAATGAACTGTTGTTTCAAGTCGCCTGCCTCTGTTATAGTGTCAACTCAGCTGTTCTACTTAGGATTGGCAGTCATGCAGAACAGGAAATCAGATGGAGGATGTAGCAAGCATAAAAAAGGACACTTCCTTCTCCTACACATTTTTTTCTGTGTGTGTGTGTGTGTCTCTCTCTCTCTCTCTTTTTTTTTTTAATCTGTCTCTCTTATGGCCTAAAATGCCACCAATTTGCAAACAAGGCCAGGAGGAACAACTATTCTTTCTGTCCCATCCCAGGCATACACTCAACCTCATTTTTTTAAAGATTTATTTGAGAGAGAGAGAGAGAGAGAGAATAGGGGGAGGGGTAGAGAGAGAGAGAGAGAGAGAATCTCAAGCAGACCCATCGCTGAGCACAGAGTGCCACGTGGGGCTCCAGGAGGTCATGACCTGAGCCGAAACTACCAGTTGGCCATTTAACCACTTGAGCCACCAGGCGTCTCCTAACCCTAACCCTAACCACCCTCTCCAACCGCAGTCTAGCTTTTTTACCGAATTTGTTTCCTCCCAGAATACTTACATTCTGTTCAAGTCTCTCTTCTCAAGCTTCAGTGGATGAAAGACTTCTTTGGATAGATGATTAAAACACGGAGTCCTAGGTTTCCCTCTACTCTGACTCAGAAGGTTATTAGTGAGAATAGGACGTTTGTAACAACTTCCAGAAAATTGTGTGAGCAGTCAGGGTCAAGATCAGGATTTGAGATGTTACTATGACTTGATTTCTCTCCAGAAGCTGTTAAATCTTGATTACTTTAGCAGCAATCCGGAGGGAAATGTTATTTGATTTTCTTCCTGTAAAATCTTATGTGATAATAATTGCAATTCAGTAAAAACTAACACTACAACCAATAAAAACTATGAATCAATGAATAAAAGTGGAACAAAGTGCTGATTCCAACCTAAACCAAACCCCTTTTTATGTATTGCATGTGTGTGGTGGGTGGTGGTGGTGGTGCATGCATCTAGCCAAGACAAATGATGAACAAAGCACAAGTCTGTTTATCAGACAAACTACCCTTCTTCCAAAACATACACACACAAATATTTATATATTTTTAAAACAAGCACAACAGATAATCAAATACAAATTAAAACTGGGTGTCCCAAATTGCATTCCACAGAACATGGATCCACAAAAACTCCGTTGATTAAAGTTCCTATGTTCAAATTAGTGTGGGAAACGTTGCCTTCTACTCCCCTATGCACGTTAGCTTATTGGAGACCAATAAATATTTGTTTCATAGAAATTTCCTAACCTGATTTATCGTATATTAAATATAGCAAGAAAGTATTGCTCTGGGAAAAAAGTTAAGACCTGTGTTCCTAACTTAGGGGGCTGTTCCTTTTGAAACTTTGGTTTAAAAATTGTTTCTTTAGGACAAATCTAGACATGTTTCCATGTATATAAGAGTGTTGCACTTAAATTCAAAAATTAGTAGAGCATGTACTAATTAAATTATATAAACGGATATATCGATATCATTTCTATGATAGAAAAATATTTGTAGGATTGTTATTTATCCCTGTATGAATCTACCAAAAGGCTAATAGTAAGTGCTCAAAATATTAAATGGATTAAAAGAATAAAGAAGGCTAAAGGGTGTTTTCCCTCTCTTCTGGCTACACAGCTCATTACAGAAAATCAGAAGAGAAAAATATAACAAGGCATTTATAAATATTTGCTATATCCAGGATCTTTAGGCAACAGCCTCCAACATTAGTATAATGTGTTCTAGCATATTTGGTCACACTGTTGTGCCCAAGATTGCGAATCCGAGAAGCCACCAAGGAGCCGACACCGATGCAAACACACGAGAGTTTATTTACAAACTTGAGCTTGGGTCCAAGTACACCCGACACAGCAGAGCAGGGACTTGGACCCCGAGGTGGGTTTCAGCTTAGTTTTTATAGGCTGGACTAGGGGATCTCCAGAAACGGGGGTGGGGGGGGGGGTGGGGGGGAGGAATTTCTCAAGTTCTGTTTACATTCTGATATGGGGCTTTCAAGGGCATTGGGCTCTGTTCTTATTCTAATAGGGGCTTCCTGCCCTTGGCTTGGGCTGTTTTTATTCCAATATGAGGCTTTCTAGGACGTTAAGCTGCAAGCTGTTTTCTTCCTGTAACTGAAGTAAGGTAAAGTTCAGCTCTTATTCATCCCAGGGGCCTGGGATGGCTGCACTTGTGATAACGCAGAACTCAAAGTGGAATGGCCTTAATTTTCTCGGCCTCCACACACACATGTCCCTCTGTGTAGATGACAATGAGCAATTAAAAGTGCTTTGCCAAATAAATAAATAAATAAATAAATAAATAAATAAATAAATAAAAATAAATAAAGTGCTTTGTCTTTAGCTGGCTCTACTATATATCATTCCTTATATGTGGCCTACATGGATGCGTGAGTGTATTTGTGTTTGTGTACACACGCTCACTCTCCCACATCTGACACTGGAAGCAGCATGATGTGTAAAATTCAGATCTCTGAAAGTTGGATTCTACTTGCTGGCACTCTTTTCCATATCAAAAACCCGTCCTGCATCTCTGTTTGAATCCTAGTAATCCTTCAAAGACAATATCAATTCTATTCTATTCTGTGAAGCTTTCCTCAAGAATTCCACATTGATCCCTGACCTCCCTCCAACTCTGCGAGCCACCCTGATACTTGATTACATTGAAAGTGTTATTTTGTTTGAATGTGGGCTTACAATAAAATTGGTCATTTTTTAAGGAGATATTATTGAATACTCTCCTTATTGAATACTTCATATTTACTTTGTTGCATAAAGCGTGTTGACTATATGGCCTTCTTTTCCCTCTTAGGATTTCCCACTAAGTATTTAGTGAACGCAAATGAAATTGAAATCTGTGGAGTGTAATAGACTTCACAGACTAGTATTTGGTACACCCTAGTATTTAAGAGCATACTTTCTGAAATGAGACATTGGGGGTTCACACCTTTGTAGCTGCATGATCTCAGTCCAACTGTTTAACTTCTCTGTGCTTTAGTGTCTCATCTTGAAAATCAGATATGAATTGCATAGAGAAGGATATATGAATCAAAACAGGTAAAACACTAAGAAAAATTACTTGCACACGTGATGGCCCTAACAAATGTTAGATCTTGTTGTAGGTTAGATTTCTGGGGGAATAGAGTCTACAGGCAAAATTTGACAGTGATGCGTTCTCAACGATGGCTTCCACTACCATTTCCGCAGGGAGCTCTGAAGCTGGGAAGGCCTTCAGAGCCGGCCTGCACTGCAGCCAGGGGACTGTGCCTTTATACTCCTGCATCAACTAGTGAGGCTGCTCTGGGCAGGCGACATGTCCTTGCATTAGGCAACTCTTTCTTGCCGAGGATGGAGTGCTACAGGGTGGCCACCCAGCAGAATTCTAATCCTTCAGCCTTGAAGAGGAATCTGGCTGGGGCCCAGCGGTGTCTCACAAAGCATTCACTTCCCCTCCTATTGTTATTGTCTTTGCTGCTTAAAGAAAAATAAATCATGTTGTAACCAGCTTTCTAAATGTAAATTCTACAAAGATTTTAGAAGTGACCTTAAATAGCAAGAACACAAAAGAGTTCCAAATTCTCCCTTCCCATTTCTATACCCCTTCCATTTAGTACTAATTTGCTTTGTAGGCTCCTTTACAAATGTCATGAGAGTATGAGGAATCAGATATATTTTATTGTGGAATATAGTTTCAGCATATTTATTCAGCAGGGAGCGAGCTTATGTTTTAGGTATCATTTAGAATCACTTTTCAGTGATCACAAAAATTACAGTTTGGGAACCATTTCTGAAGAATCTGTATTTTTTTTTTTCATTCTCATTTTTCATGGCCATAATTTCTATGAGACCAAAGATAACACTGTCACTGCAAACAAGTTTACTTTTTGTGAAGTCCAAATATATTCAGTAGGCTTATTGGAAAAAATTTGCCAATTGATTATAAAAATGAAATAACTGAAAATGCTCTATCACTACCTAGCTTTTGACCTTAAGCAAGTTATGTCTACGCATTTGTATCTTCATTTGCAAAATGGCGACAATATCCAGTTACCACTCTCATAGGGTTTATAAGAGATGTAATGATGTCTGTAAAGAACGTGGCACTTTCTGCGATAGAAATTGTAAATGGCAAAGGGTAGGTGGCTTCTGTATTGTGCATGTTCACACAGACTTTAATACAACTTTAACCCATGGAGCTTTGTATACTCCCTGTGTTAGAAATGATATTGACAATCAATTATGTTGTGTAAACATTTTTCATTCTTAGAATCTGCCTTCAAGAACAGGGGATGGAAGGATAAAAATTTTGTGTGATAGGAATTGAGCTTTTATTTTACGTTTATCTTTCTCATTTAAATATTATACAGGGCTGAAATACAGAAGTATAGCCGATGAAGTCCACTGGATTATAAATACAAATATATATAAGTGTCTGTTGCACAGTCATAGGCATTACTGCCAAATGTATAATCATATAAGTATATAAATAAGTTATATAAGCAATTTTGTAAGTAAATTAAGATAAGTTTATTGTCACATTTTAAAATAGATGAGTGATATCTAATTTATGTTGTTTAAATACAAATGCATTTTGTCGGAAAGAGCATTCTATAGAATAATAGACAACTTAATCCAGCTTTCTACCTAGGTGAACTCCAAATTTATATCTCATGAAACCACAAATCCAAAAAACCTCTTATTCTATACACTCAAAACCATTTTGAACTCTGTAAAATTGAATAACTTATTCTATTTTTTTATTTTTTAATTTGCATACCTACACAATTGTCCCTTTCTTATTCAATGCATGATTTGGTATAATGAAGTTGCCCAGTCATCATTATTTACATTTTGTATTTCAAACATCTTCATGTCATATAACAGAAATAGTCAGGTATTGTTTGAGTTCACTTTTGCCCATTTCCTTTGCTGGTGAACATTTTAAGTAACATTTTCTACAACCGTTTTGCAGCAGGAAGCTTAATAGAGATGCTGTTTCCATAACAACAAATAGGATTTGAGCAAAAACACAATGCTCAGTGGTTACTGTTCCTCACAGCAGGTAAAAGCAGTTATTCAAAATTACAAGCAGCATGACATTGAAAAAAAAATAAATTAAAGCAAGAGGTGCTAAGAGTTCTGTTCCATATTTAGTAAATGTTTAAGTCATAAATGCTTGAGGGGGCAGCTGTAGGATCCCACTCTATGTAGTATTTCTCCTCACATCATGACCTAAAATGAAGATTAGGCATGGACATTCATTTTTCAGATATTAGGAGTTCCGTGAGTCAAGGAGGCACCAGCAATGAAAAGGTAAAATACTTTCTAAATTGGCTAACAGCTTATATTAGATAATGACTTATGCACAATTTCTAATTCTTATGGTTAAAAACTATTTACTCATTTCCAAAATTTATTTACCTTTGTTATCTTATTTTTTTAAACCAAGTATGTATCTAATAAGTGGAAAAATGAAATAAATGTAAGTCCCAAGATGTTGTAGAGTAAGATAAGCAATGTAATCTGACCTGAAAGACTACAAGTGTTTCCATACATTACTTCAAAAGCCCCTTCTTAACCTGTGATTCCATATCTTGGTTCTATAGTTATTCATTTTTTTTAAATGACTTTGAGTGTTTATAGATCCATTTACCTAGATAGAAAAATAGGTGTCGTCTTTTAAATTTAGAGGAGTATTAGGATAAAATAAAAATTTAATTTAAAGGTGGAGTAAAGATATTTAGAACACAATTTTTTTCACAGTATCAAATCCACAAAATGTATGGGAAAGAACTTGGTGTGCTGCAAACTGAAACACAATTCCAATATGAATCTCTTTATCATTCTTGAAGACTCAGAATTCAGGCCTATGACTAATTTTAAGAAATCAAATTTATTACTCCTCAATGTGTCTTTCCATTTACAGTCAGTTCTTTCTTTCTTTCTTTCTTTCTTTCTTTCTTTCTTCTTTCTTTCTTTCTTTCTTTCTTTCTTTCTAGATTTTATTTATTCATGAGACACAGGCAGAAGGAGAAGCAGGCTCCCTGCAGGGAGCCCGATGTGGGACTGGATCCTGGGTCTCTGAGATCATGCCCTGAGCTGAAGACAGACGCTCAACAGCTGAGCCACCCAAGAGTCCCTACAGACAGCTTTAATTGGCAATTCTTTCTTACTCCAAGTGAAGTAGCTAACAAAGAAACCATAATCTTCCTCCTCATATTATTTATTCACTAATTTAGAATGGATAGTCCATGTTTTATCTCCTACTCTGTTTAGTGATGGAAGCTTAAAGTGGCAACTGTTCATATGCAAATGGCTGTGTAATTTATGAAGTGATCCACATATTGCTCACTTTGATATCACCTCTCTCTCCTGATGTCCACAATACTTAATTTTGAGCCTTGATTTTCTTTTGTATTAAATTTTGAAGGGTGGTTTCCACTCTCTTCATCACCAAACTAATTTCCTTCAAGGTATGGATTGGAATCTTCTCATCCTTGTATTTCTAGAGTACTCATCACATCTTGCTTATGGAAAGTATTCAAGGCTGTTAAAAGTAGTGGGTAAAAAATGATGAGGAGTAATGATCAGAAATTAAGGTGAACAGACAAATGACTCAACTCGAATCCCAGTCTGGTAGATAGAATTCTAAGATGGTCCCTGTGATTTCTCTCTCCTGGTACCCACAGCTTGGGAGACTTTCCTTTTTTCGGATGCAGGCACAATCTGTGCCTTATGAATAGAAAATGGCAAAGGTGAAGGGATTTTGCAGATAATTAAATCTGAGCTAACCAAAAGGGAGACTCTCTTGAATCAGCTTAGTCTAATCAGGTGAATTCTTTAAAAGAGGATCCAGACATTCTTTGATGGAAGAGACTAACTAACGGTTGCAGAGATGCTCTCCTGGTGGCCTTGAAGAAACTAACAGCTATAATGTGAACTGCATGTAGAGAGAGCCCCATGGAAAAACACTGCAGGGAGCCGCTAGGAGCTAAAGGCCTCAGTCCTATAGCTGCAAGGAATCAATTCTGCCAAAAACTAGGTGAGCTTGTAGGAGGACTCTACACTTCAGAAAGGACAACTTGATTGTAGCCTTGTGAGGTCCTGAGCAAAGAACCCAGCTAATTTAAACTCTCAAACCCATACTGCCGACTATGGAAAGTGATAAAAATCTGTTGTTGTAACTGCTGAGTTTGTGGCAATTTGTTATGCAGGAATAGAAAATTAATATAGCCACTGAAGAAGTCCTCATCATGCTATAGGATTGATTTCATTATACAGTCAGAAATTTTATGCCTGCAAGTAGGTAGAGGCACATAAGTCTGAGCCCAATGTAGCTTTCCATCTACTTCTACTCTCACATACTTGGAAATTGCAAAGGTGCAAAATATAAATCTGGACTGAATTGATTAATAGATGTAAAGAACTTTGAAAAAAATAAGATTATAAAATGTAAGGAGGGAATTACTTTCTCACATTACCATCAACCCTTTTTGCCTGTTAAGAACTATATTTTTGCAAAAATAAATGTATTCCTTTCTAGCTTCATTTTTCTTCTTGCTCTCATACGTTAAAGTCAAAATATATTTGTTAAATAGGTACTATCTGTGTAAAAATGTGCTGGGTTTGTGGGTAGTTACAATGTGTTTAAAAAGAAACAACTCCTCTTTAGCATTTAGGTTAATTAAATATTATTCACCATTGTAAGGAGATATAATTATCCAAATAATGGCATCCAACCTGAAAATTCCCCCAGAATTAAGAAGACCCAGACTAAATGAATCATCACAACAGATATGGTATCCAAGACTTCATTTTAGTCAATTACACTTTTTGGAGAAATGAGAACTTTATTTTCATATCTCTAATCAGAAGACACCTTTTGTGTAGCCTGTAGCTGTGTGACCCTAAGAAATGATGCTATCAACAATAATTTTTGATAAGCTAGAGCTTTTATAGCAATCAGCTTAGTGGACTTTGGAAATGAGGCTTAAATGAAAGTTAGGTACAAATTAAAGGCAAAATTCAATCATGGTCCATTTGAATACATACTGCTAAAATCTGCTGTTTAAACAGTTATTTGAAGTGTCTATTTTTACTTTTTCTCAAGTGTGGACAAGGTTATTCACCAATTTACTCACAGATGGATTATATACGGAAAGTTGTGAGAAAGTTGGGGCACACTGCCAAAGCTGAAGTGAGTTCACAGAATCCAGACGAAGATGGAAATTCTCAAATTAGAAGCTCATCAATGAGAAAAAGTTTGATTGATCATTTCTACTATTTACTCACTTTGATAGGATACACACTTTTCCCCAATACTAGGAATAATGTGGGCTCCAATACTAGGAATAATGTGGGGTGTCTCCTGTGTGAGAGTAGAAGTAGATGGAAAGACCCCACAAGTGCAAGAAACACAAGTGCCATTATCACAAATGAATTCACTGTGCCTTGTGTAAGAAGCAAAGTACTATTGTACATTCAAACAATATAACAGTGTGCATAGCCCTGAAAACAAGCTCAGTATGGAGGTTTCATAATTGCACCCGAGCAGATAATTAGGCAATTAGAGCTATTAAAAGTTGACAAAGCACTAAGCCTGCATGAATTATACTCCTGATTTCTAGAAGAAGCAAGAGAAAATAAGGAGGCCTCCAGTGAATCTGTTCAATAGCCGCCTGAGGAAGAAAAGTTGTGTCCAGAGGGCAAAAGGGGGGAGGTTCAACTTCTCTAACTCGTCCTTGGGGTTCAAGAAGGGATCAGGAGAGAATCTGCTGGAGATACGGAAACGTCATATCATTTGCACAGATTATATTGAACACATTAATAAGGTGAAATTAACTTTGCAAAATATGTAATTGGGTAAAAACATGAGATGAAAATAAAACAATAGGACTAATGATTTAATTTCTGAAAAGCAGCTGATGCCTTGGCTCACATCAAACATGCATCTGAAGCGATCTAAGAAGCATAGCAAGGAAAACAGGTTATTAAGAAGATCTCATTTTAAATGTGTGGGAAACACAACCGATTAAATTGAATTTTGCATGTGAATAATACAAACTAGGAAGAGGGGCAAACCTAGTAGCCCTTGGCTCCTTGATTTACTTGTTAAATTCACAATGATTACATATGACTTAAAATTATTGCAGTTTCCCAAATTGACAAATGTAATTGCTGAGACTGATGAAAGAGAATATTGGGATGCTGCTTTGGATTCTGTTGGAAAGTACTTAGGAGTTGACAGATGGTGCATACATTCGGAGGTTGAGAAGGGTAAGAAGGTAATGAGACTGGGGACCAAAAACAATTACAGTGTCTTAAGCCTCAAATGCAGCATAATTGCGTCTGTAGAGTAAGCAAAACAATTGGGTTTAATGTATTCATAATGTTTGTCAGAAGTGCAAGAAACAAAACCTGGAGGTGGAGATAGAGTCTGAAAGCATAAGTCAAACAACTACAGAACACTTTCCTCGTTCAGTCACTAGGAAATTCGGGTAACAAATATATAGTGATGTGAAATGAATGAAAGTGAGTCATTGATGACTTTGTAGATGGGACGTTAACAAACAGGAGCACAGATTGAACACAAGGAAGTAGAAATCACCAACTACTGTCCTCTATTTGAAGGTGACTATGGAGATAGTGAAAGAGAATTAATAATACTAAAGGTTTGGGTGATGGGATGAAGAAAAAAATTTGACCTCGATATGGGTGGAAGAGGTTACTTTTAAAGGACTATAAAGGAAGTCTGAGAGCTATTGATAAACTGATACTGAGGGCTATCAAAAGGATACAGGAACCTCCCAGAACAATATTTAGGAGCAATATTGACAATGAGAAAATTGTAATAGGAATATAATGAAATAATCTCACTTCAACCCATTACATTTCATCCGCTGGCAAGTCACTTACAGCAAAAGAATCATTTAGGCTCCTTGAGAATGGAGAATACATCTACAGCATCTTGTACCACAAGGGCATGGCATACATCAGCCATTCAATACATATAGAACAAAATTAACTATTAAATTTTTTAAAAAAGATTTTATTTATTTATTCATGAGAGACACAGAGAGAGAGGCAGAGACACGGGCAGAGGGAGAAGCAGGCTCCACGCAGGGAGCCTGATGTGGGACCTGATCCTGAAACTCCAGGATCATGTCCTGAGCCAAAGGCAGACACTCAACCGCTAAGCCACCCAGGCATCCCTTAAATATTAAAATTAAAATTAAATAAATATAATAAAACTCAGATTACAAGAAAGGATTTTTAGAAAGTGAAAATATTCTTTAATTTTGCCAGAGCAAAACTACTTTGATCCTTTCATATATGGGCTGTTTTAGCTGTTTATTTTCTCTAGGGTCACATTTATAGCCTTTATCTTACTTAATTACATTAAGTCACAACATCTTTGAATACCAACATATAAACTTTTTCATCTTATTTTCATTGACTGCCTGTTTTAAACTGCATGTCACCTGTCACCATTTTCTGATCTACATTATTTCCCAACCCAGCAGTCAGCTAGAGTAATCCCATTAAAAAGGCCAGGTCACATTTGTCATCTGAACAAAATTCCCCATTTGTTCTTCATTTAACCCAGAGTAAAAGTCAAGATATAGTGTCACAGAAGGTCCAACATAATCTTGGTGAAGCACATTCCCTCAGAGTTGTTGCCTGGAACACTTTGCCTGGTGATCTATTCATGTTAATTTCTTCACTCCCTTCAGGTCATTTCTCAAATGCCTCCTTATTTAAGAGGCTTTACCTGACTGGCAACATTCTTCTAACCCAGTTCTACTTATTTTCATGTGTTACCTTCTCGTATGGTATAGTTGTATTATTTTTTCTTGTTCATTCTTCACAAGAATATAAGCTTGTCAAGGGCAGATCATGTGAATTTTTTGTTTATTGCCATGTCCTTGCACACTCAGGACATAAATGAAAGAATAAACAAATGAATAGGACAACAAGATGGGAACAACTCCTTAAGTACATTGGGCATCTTGGAAGGAATTTGTACAAGTAGTTACCTGCACATGTTGGAGAGTTTAGAGGATTAGATTTTTTTTTAAATAGATATCATGGCCATTCATTCATTCATTCATTTATCCATCCAACACATTTTTATTGACTCTTAATCATGTGCCAAACCATGTGACTGGCACCAGGTACATCAAAAGGAAAAAGGACTCGCATAGTCCTCATTAGGACTTACAACTTTCAGTTTCAAGAAGGAGAATTCAATTGTGGTCTTAGGAAAAGCATAAGTATATGGAGTAGAATGCATCCTGGGAAACTGAGGGACTTGATGGAGGAGTACCAGTCCAGAATATTTTGTAATTAGAGTCTGGATTAGCAACACGTACAAAGGAAAAAAAAAAAAGAATCAGAAGAGTCTTTCTTCTACTCACCACCAGTTACTAACTAACGGTACTTACTGTGAGTGAATGAGCTCATTATCCTGAATATGCTACAATGAAGAGTATAGGGAATAATATTGATTCAGGCCTCTGACACTTTAATTCAAGACTAGTTAGTTAAAATGTCAGTAGCTTGTAGATTCCCTAAACTCTAGCTGTAAATAGATTGAAACAACAGACTCATATTCTACTGGGCTTATATGTCATTGACTAAGGAAAAAGGCGGGTCATTTCTGAGTAGCTCTGAGCAGATGGTGAAGATGGGGATGCTTATTAACAGGATGCCTTGCCTAAGCCTGTGTTGACCTAGTTGTGGAACACAATAACACAAGTTTGGATTATTCATTCCGAAGGTCAGCCTCTCCTGCGTGTATGGGTTCTTAATCTCCCCATCTGCATTTCCCCTCATACTCTGATGTTCCTGCAATATGTACCTTACAATCATCATACACAACCCTTTGTATTCCCGTCCTTCCAGATTTTAATAAAGTGAGATTCTGGCCTAAATAATCGTATTCTGTTGCTCATTTACTTATTCTTTCACATTATGGAGTACCTGAATAGGGGTTAAACTTCTTTTCTGAGTTCAATGTGTTTAATATATATTATAAGGCAGTGAGTATAGGAAACTCAGCCCTCACTTTCCTCCTTCCACACGGGACAACTGTGATGTTCACACTGATGTTGGATAAGTATGTCCATGCTAATACTGAAGTTAATCATCATTAACTGTTTTAAGGTGGCTGTTTTAAGGCCTAGATCCAGGAACTAGAAAGACCAATTGGAAGAGCTGGTTCTCCTACTAAATCTATTCTTAAATATTAACTTTATCAGTAAAGATACTGTGAATTTAAAAAAAAAAGGGGGAGGGCATCTGGGTAGCTCAGTCAGTTAAGTGTCCAAATCTTGATTTTTAGCTCAGGTCATGATGTCAGGGTCCTAGGACAGAGCCCGACATCAGGCTCTATGCTCAGCAGGGAGTCTGCTGGAGATTCTCTCCCTCTCCCTCTCCCTCTGCCTCTCCATTTACTCACTCTCTAAACGGATAAATAAATCTTTAAATAAAATCTTCCTAATCCCTATATTTCACAAATGGAAAGGAACTCATGACCAACCCCCCTCCAAGAAAATCAAGAACTTATCTGCTAATGGTTTCACACTTTAACACCAGCCATCCTAATAAACAGGATGCTCTAGTCCTTCTCAACTAGGTTAGTCATCATGTAGTAAAGGATATAGAAGCAGAGATCAAGGACATCTCTCATTTCACACATACTTTTTATTCATGTCGGCTCCCATTCTTTCTCTTGCCACACAGCAGCTCCCTAATCTCTCCCTGCCTCACTATTCCTATACATACTTCACATAACGTGGGGGACTAGTGATTCATAACAAGACTGTACCATATTAGAATTTAAGTGTCTACAAGAAGGTAGTGGTAAAGTTTGTAAGGAGGGCAGCGAGTCCACACGGTTTTCATAAATGGATATTTTATTTTATTTCTTTTTAATATTTTATTTATTCATGAGAGACACACACAGAGAGAGACAGAGAGAGAGAGAGGCAGAGACACAGGCAGAGGGAGAAGCAGTTTCTATTCAGGGAGCCCGATGTGGGACTTGATCCCAGGTCCCCAGGATCAGGCCCTGGGTGGAAGCCAGGTGCTAAACTGCTGAGCCACCAGGGCTGCCCCATAAATGGGTATTTTAGCCAAATTTATCAAAGTTCCAAGGGGAATAGAAATCCCAATGATACAAAAGTTACATAATTGTTTTTGAGAAGATTGAATGCATAAAAGATATGAGACTTCCCTTCTGGCCTCAGTGGGGAATATAAGAGAAGAAGGAAGGAAAAAAAATATTAATGAGGTCCTCATCTGAGTAACGAACTGTGTTTAGCATTTCATAAAATTTAGAAAATGTAATCTATACTATGTATGTCACGGGATTTTAATCCATTAATTTATTTAATCGTCACTTCATTCCAAATGAGGTCCTAGAGTGGCTTTTTACTAATGCATGCTATAAGACAGGAACAAAATAAATACATTAAGATAAAAGGGAAGATAAAATAAATGATTTAAATAGGGAAATATTTTGGGTAAGGCTAGTGCTAAATAATGCATAAAACTATTCAGACTTTTGTGAAGTTCACCTGAAAATTCGGCTATGAGCTCCTGAACCATCAAACCAAAGTGTGGGATAAGTTTTGTTATATTACTTGGTTTTCACTTAAAAAAGGAAAAGAAAAACAAAAAAGGAAAAGTTGAAAAGAAACATCACAGCTTTTCCGGGTGCTGAAAAAAAAAAAATTTTCTCCATAAAGCCTGTTAATATGAGGAGACATTTTTTTTTAAATTCTTAGTATATAGTGGAAGAAACTGCAAGTCATATATTATAATGAATTTTGAAGGTAACAGAAAGTTGATGCTATGCTTTTATCCCACTTTGATTCTTAAAGATACACAATTTCCCACTATGTTACATATTTGGTCAAATTCACTGATCAGACAAGAAGTAAAACTAAATAAATAAGTGTATTTCACAGCTAAGTGAGCTCTTCAAGCCACTGCCTAAACCAACAGTATCAACAAATGATCCCTACTGAACACTTACTCTGACTCATCCAGTCTGACTTAAAAAAAATCAGAGACAGAGACAAACCATAAGAGACTCTTAATCACAGGAAACAAACAGGGTTCCTGGAGGGACAGGGGGTAGGGGGATGGGGTAATTGAGTGATGGACATTAAGGAAGGCACATGATGTGATGAGCACTGGGTGTTACATAAGACTGATGAATCACTGACCTCTATCTCTGAAACCAATAATATATTATATGTTAATTAATTGAATTTAAATTTTAAAAAAGACCAAAATTTTTATGAGAAATAATTTATACTTCAATAAAACTATTAAAAAAATGAAAAAAATACATATGTCAACTAACAAAAGAAAGCTAAGCATATTAAAAATAAAGGCAGCCAAGAGGCATATGTTTTGTCAGGAACTGAGATATGGAAAAAAAAAAAAGAGTAAAAAAAAAAGAAACAGCTATCATTAATAACAATAAAAGGTATCTTTATTCAAAAGTAGAGAGCAGTAAGATTATTTTTATTAAGGAAAAAGTATTTTTCCTAAATATATGACTGATAAAATTAACTGTAGAGATGTATATTCAGCTTTAATCATAACATCATCAGATAATCGAGGGAATCTGGCTCCAAAACAGAGATGACAAACGAAAACCTATCGAGGAAGAGTATAAAAGATAGAAATATGTGAAGTCCAGCAGTTCAGCAATGACTAAAAGGAATGATGAATCTCTGGAAGTTTTGGAAAGCAGTAATAAACAAAAAGGGGGAAGGGATGATTTCTCAAATCTGATGATGACACACCAAGAGGAACTTACCTGTTAAATGGCAAAAAAAAAAAAAAAAAGGTTTTTAATTTATCTTTAACTTATTTTTGAAAGATTCTTTTGGGATAGATTTTAAATGACTAACTAGTAGAAATCTATAATAAAGCAAAGACATATTTAAAAAAACAAGTTTTTAAATTCATATTCATAATTTGTAAATCATTGTGAAAACATGGGGAAAATGTTTGCTATTGTGATTACTATTCAGAAAGGTAAATTTTAACTTTGGCAGGTAAAGATTTTAAACCAAAGAAATGGAAAATATGTTTATGGAATTATAATTAGGTGTTGATTTTCCAGGTAAATGGAGAAAAATATATATCCTTTGAGGAAAAAGTTATAGACAGGAAAATGTTATAGTATAGCAACACCAATTAATTTATTATGAGAATGTCATGGTTACAATATGGCTAAAGCATGTTCTCTTTTCTGCAACCATTAGTTTTGAAATCACTGAAATTGTTCATCGTAGCCCTTCCTGTAAACTGTGGTTCTTTCACAGTTCATTAGGCACCCCATGAAAGGGAAGAAGAAAGAAGAGGATGATCTTGCAGAAGTAATACCTATCTCTGCCTTGAGTTTTCTCTTTGACCTTAAAAATAATGTCAGTTTCAATTATTATTCCTTTGGAAAGAAGCAAGGTTCAGGCAAAGTGAGGCAATATAAAGTAGTTGTAGGCAGTCAAAATGAAAAGATGAACAAAAATGGCGACAGGAGACAAATTCCAATTGTTGCAGAAGAATAAAATGCTTGACTTTCTGGAAAGGCAGAAAAGGAAACCCTCAATTAAATTAAAACCCTTCACCTTTATAATGGTGAGAGCTTTATCCTTTTATTAAACAAATACAAGCAAGGTATTTTGTCTCCTTTCCCAGTAATGGGTTCTGGTTTCCTGATTTTCAGGGCTTTAAGTGTCAGGTTGTGGTTTTGTGATGCAAAATTACTGTAATTCCAGTTCCTTTTATTGTCTAACACTGTGAATTATAAAGTTTCTATTAAATAATTATTAACTAAGGCATTTAAAATAGATAGGCAAAGAATCAGAGGGGAAATATCTATTTTCTTTATTTCCTTATGGTTTATAAAATGGGGTCTAGATGACCTTTATTTTTAGTAATGCCCAATATAAATAATTTATATGTTATTGACATTTTACAGTTATGATTTAGTTATTTCTTATTTTCTTGGTATGTAAGCATCAGCCCAGAAGTTGGTTTATGTGACCAGCAATTCACACATAACACAACTGAAGTTCAAATGATCTTCTTAGAGTAATTGATGAACTTACGTCAAATGCTCCAAAAAATATTAAGTTTCAGGTTTTTCTTCAGATACTCCAAATAATTGCTAATAGACATATTTGATGTTCTTTATATTCTCTTGGCTTAACTTTTTAAATGTGATGTGCAAATCTTAACTATATATCTGATCTGTCCATATTTAAGCCGATTAAGGCAGATTTAAAAATTGATAATTTAAAAAATTGATAATTTTGAAAATAAAAGGAATATACTGTTATATATACTATATACTGTTATGTACACTATTATATATACTGTTATATATATATATGTTATATATTCTATTTCCTGCTCTACATATTGAATATATTTTATATATTTAAAAGAGTAAGTGATAACACCAAAGACAATCATTGCTTCTTACTTTACTATCCTCCACATTCTATTTTTTTTATAATCAGGAAAAGGGTAAATTATATTTCATATACTCTTCTCCTCGTAGTTATGATAAAGATTTGAGGAGTTTGAAAATGTCCATTAAACAGCAGCTATATCTGTGTCCGAGAAAGAAAGGCAGCAAGAAATCAAAGTATCACCATTATTACTGATAAAGTTCCATTTGGCAGACATGTCATAATGTGAGATCTAAATGGATCTGCTTAATTTCTGCAGAAAAACCCACCAAAGGAAATTTTTAGCCTGCCATGCAGAAAAATATGTCGATCATATAGCTGGTAAGTCTGGAAAGGAAAAAGACTAAAATTCCCAACTAAGGTTCCAATCATGGCATGCAGACCCATAACTACTGCCCTCCAGGTAACTCACTCTATTTGGACTGAAAGTACCAGGTTATTGGAAATGTTAGAAAAAAATACCCATTATGCAACATGTGGATATACTTTCATCCTAACATACTCTAGGTTTTTCATCTTTCTCACTGATTTTAATGATTAAGCCTATTTGCTCTCTAAAGGGTACACATTGTCTTTTTGTGGTCAAATTCACAAAATTATCCTATGAATTAGATGACCGCGCAGTTACCAACAACCCTGAATGATCACAGTCACTCCGCATCCCTGAGTCAACTGCCTCTAAACACCATGGAACAAGGATCTAGAGTCTATGCTTCATGGACATCCCATCACGAGAGAAGAGGAGAGAAGACTGATCCATATGTATCCTATATCTCCTTTATGTTTAGCTATCAGGTAATTTAGTCCCACTTCATGGGGAAGAATAAATAAAACCATCTTCATTAAAAGTTGAAGCATTATTTCCTTCAACAACATGTAACATAAACTTTTTTTTTTTTTTTTTTTTTTTTTTTTTTAAGTAAACTCCACACCCAATTTGGGGCTTGAAATCATGACCCTGAGATCAAGAGAGTTGCATACTCTACTGATTGAGCCAGTCAGGTGCTCTAGTATAGATTTATTTATTTATTTATTTACTTACTTACTTACTTATTTATTTATTTATAAAGATTTTATTTATTTATTCATGAGAGACACAGAGAGAGAGAGAGAGAGAGAGAGAGAGAGAGGCAGAGACAAGAGAAGCAGGCTCCATGCAGGGAGTTCAATGTGGGACTCGATCCCTGGGACCACAGGATCATGCCCTGAGCCAAAGGCAGGTGCCCAAATGCTGAGCCACCCAGGCATCCCTAGAAATATTTTTATTTCTTTTTATTATTTATTTATTTATTTTTATTCATAGAATGATTTTTATTTTATTTATTTTTTTTTTTTTTAAATTATTTATTTATTATTTATTTATGATAGTCACAGAGAGAGAGAGAGAGAGAGAGAAGCAGAGACATAGGCAGAGGGAGAAGCAGGCTCCATGCACCGGGAGCCCAACGTGGGATTCGATCCCGGTTCTCCAGGATCACGCCCCGGGCCAAAGGCAGGTGCTAAGCCGCTGCACCACCCAGGGATCCCTCATAGAATGATTTTTAAATGAAATAATTGGTATATGACAATTTGCTACATAAAAATTGAGATAAAGTAGAAGAAAAAGTGAACACAGAATCACAAGGCCTGGTTTGGTCCAGGTCCAGCACCAAGATGTTGGGCATTGTGCTAGTGGTTTTGGCTTTCAGAACCAATTTCTTAGTCAGTAAAATAAGATATTTAAATTCAGAGAATTTCTGAGTATCTTTACATTATGTTTATGCATATATTCCTGAACATATGATGAACTTCTCAATGATAAGAATATTGCCGTATGTTTGCAACCTCAGACACCAGAATGCTTTCCTTTACACATTTATATTCAATGTTTATTATTTCTTCTTGATATTAAACAAGAATAAATTTGGCAAAATCCGAAAAACCAAAAATAACTAGGCAAGTTCTCATCAACCCTTCATTTCCTGATTCCGTGATGTGCTACTGAAAATAGGAGTTGTGTGATTTGCATATAGAAAGGGAAATAAGACATTAATTTGTCTCATTCTGGTTTTACCACTTGACTTGACCTCAGATGTCTTCTCTCTGGACTTTTCTAATGATAGGAATTTGGACTGAAATACCCTTTGCCTAAAAGGATTTAATTTTCATTAAAAGATGGAGATACATATCATCATCACTCTCCTGAACAACTACAATGATACACCTTCCAAAACTCTACTGGCAAATTGAACTTTCGACTAACAGCAAATATTTATATTAGTTAGTGCTTACTCTGTGTCAGACATTGATCTAAGTTATTTAACATATATTATCCTGGGGAACCTGGGTGGCTCAGTTAGTTGACCATCTGACTTCGGCTCAGGTCATGATCTTGGAGTCCTAAGATCAATCCCTATCAGGCTCCATGCTCAGCGGGGAGTTTACTTCTCCCTCTGCTCCCCGTCCCCCACTTGTGTGCAAGTGTGCGTTCTCTCTTTCTCCTAAATAAATAAATAAATCTATCTATCTTTGGGAAAATATATTACTTCATTTTTCTTTCCAAAATTCCTTAGTGGCTCTCCATAATCTTAAGGAGAATAATTATATTATTTTCCCATGGCACAATAAAACTGAGTCCATACTTATTGCTCCAAATCTATTCCATTGCCATATGGATTGTCTTTGCTTTCTCCCCCTGCTTTTTCTGCAATCTCCCACTCCAAAAGAGAGAAACCTGGTCTTCACGACCTCTATCTATCTATTTAATTATATCATTACAGTGTGCCTGTGTAGCAGTTTCAGCCTTTTAAAACATTATAGCCATTGGAAGTAACTATATCAACTAGAATCCAATATTTATGTATAATTACTTTTACCATTAGTCTTATAAACTCCAACATTTCCCAAGTTACTGAGGTTAGTGCCCTTTCCCCAGTGTCCTTTGGTTAGGATCTTAGCTATATATGTAATAAGTTTGGACTATGTGGTCACATTCTGCATTCCATGCTGGATCCTCTGGCCTCCTATGTGATTTATTTTTAATTTGCATACAATAAAATTCACTCTCTCTAATGTAAAGGAACAAGTGGGTTTTGACAAATTCATAGTTTCGTATATCGACATTATATTATCATACAGAGTAGTTCCATCAGCCTATAAAATCCTGTGCTTGATCTACCCAAACCCCCTACCCTGAATTCCTGGCAACCATTGATCCATTCATCATCTGTATATCTATCTATGCCTTTTCCCAAAGGTCATATAAATGGCCTCATACGGTATGTATACTTTAAGAATTAAAAAAAAAACAAACTTAACAATATACACTTCAGATTCACCAAAGTCTTCCCATGGCTTAATCCCTTATTTCTCATTAACGTTGATAAGTATTCTGTTTCAGTTATAACGGAGTTGTTTATCCATCCATCTACCTACTGAGTACATCTTGATTACTTCCAGTTTATGGGGACTATGAGTAAAGATGCTACAAACATTTGTATGCAGCTTTACATTTGGACATACATTTTCAAATCAATAACTTAGGAGTATGATTGTGGGATGATATGGTTAAGAAAACATTCAGTTTTGTAAGAAAGTACCAACTTCCTTCCAAACTTCTGTTTTGCATTCCCACCAACAATAAATTAAAGTTACTGTTGCTCTGCATCATCACCAAAAGTTGGTATCGTCAGTGCTTTAGATTTTAACCATTCTAATTGGTGTGTATTTTTGATTCATTGTTTTAACTGACATTTGCCCAATGACAAATGTCACTGAGCATCTTCTGTATGCTTTTTTGCCATCTGTTTATCTTTGGTGAGGTATCTCTCCAGATATTTTGCCCATTTTAAAATTGGGTTGTTATTTTCTTATTGTTGAGATTTAATATTTCTTTATAAATATTGGCTCAAAGTACTTTATCAGATATCTGTTTTACAAATATTTTTCTCCTAGTATATGGCTTGTCTTTTATATTCTTAATGATATCTCTTATAGATGAGTGGTTTTTAATTTTAATAAAGTCCAATTTATCAATTTTTTTCTTTAATAAAAAATTATGTCATGAAATTATCACTAAATGCAAGGTCACACCATTTTTTTCTCCTGTATTTTCTTCAGAAAGCTGTATAGTTTTTCATTTTACAATTAAGTCTATGAACCATTTTATGTTGATTTTTTTGCATATAGATGTCTAGAGGTTCTGGGACTATTTCTTGAAATGCTTTACAGATTATCTGCTTGCTACTGAGTTCAAATTGAATTACTGCTATTTTGCAAGTACCAATTATTTATTGTTAAAATAGAATTTAGGAAATACTGTAACTTGTTAGAAGTAAATCTGAGCCTTTACATATCATACAGGATTATGTCACAATTAAAAAAATTCTAAGTATTCTCTCTCAATAACAGGTCCTAGTTATTTTTTCTTTATAAATATGCTTCTTGTATAATTCAACACACATTTCTTGTGTAATTCTTTGATCATTTATTCTTTTTTTTTTTTTTAGATTTTATTTATTTATTCATGAGAGAGACAGAGAAAGAGAAGCAGACACACAGGCAGAGGGAGAAGCAAGCTCCCTGCAAGGAGCCAGATGTGCGACTTAATCATGGATCCCTAGATCACACCCTGAGCCAAAGGCAGAAACTCAACCGCTGAGCCACCCAGCCGTCCCTGATCATTTATTCTCTAATGTATATTATTGCACAAGTTACTCTGAGCATCCAAGCATTCATGAAGTCAAGCATATCCTTGTTTACTTGAAACTTTACCAACTTTCTTTACTAATAAAAAAAAAAAATTTTCTTTAAAGTTCACCTCAAATCTAATTCCTAGCCTTCATGAAGCTGTGCCCCCTGCCATTTCCAAATCAGCACTGAATTCTAGCAGTTGACTAGAATTGTGATCAATAGAAGCCATATATTTTTAATGTAAAATTAATTGTTTGTGAGCTAATATTAATTGGACTTATTGGTCTCTCATTAAAAAAAAAAAAAGAAAAGAAAGCAGCTTACAAATGATCACACTGAATTGCAGCAGAAAGAGCACCACCATTTCTTAATTGACTGAATATTAGTAAAATAACCTAAGAAAATTAGATTAGTTAAGCAGTCCCAGATGTTGTTCCTGGACACTATTCTGTTTTAAATAGAATATTGAAATTTTAAAATGTTTGAAAATAAGAAACAAATGAGAAAAGAAATTAAAAATTTTCATTCATGAGATACTCAAGACATAACTAGAAGTGACTAGAATCCGTCTTAGGACTTGACAGAGAGTGCCTGTGAATATTTATTTCCAGGGTTTATGAATATTTCTAATGCTTTTTTCGGAGGAATCAAAGGTCAAAATGTTGTTGAATAACACCCTCTTTGACCAAAGCCTCCAGTAAGAGATATCACATGGAAACAATTTCCTACAATTTTACAATAAGAAAAAAAATCTTTCTTACGAAAGGATTATCTAGAGCTGAGTAAAAATTATGTTACTAGATTGATGAAAGTAAACATGTCAAGTGCTAAGGGAAGACAGTAGAGAGTTAAGGAAGATGCTTTGGAAGATTCTTACAGATTTTCAATAGTTTACTAACACTTTATGAATTTAATAAATTACATAACCCTGCCTAAGAAACAGAAGGAAGTGAGTCTTTTGTTTAATTTTTAAGTAAAGATGAGTCTATAAACTGATTTCTACATACAGCATTTAGCATTATCGACTTATAAATGTATATAAAATATATTCAACAGGCAGTGTTGCTTTTTGTATAAAAAGTTATCCTTATGATAGGATCAGAGACACTAGTTTTCATTTATTAATTTGCTAAATTTTTCTAAAAATATTAACTATCCTCTCTTTACTACACTCTATACTTAGCCTTGGGTACATGATAGTGGGGAAAAGAAGTATCTGCTTTTTACCTCAGCTATATTGAGCTATAACTGACATATACTATTGTGTAAGTTTAAGGTGTACAACATAATGATTTAATATATATCACAGGATATCTACTTTAGTGATATAGCATCATAATGATTATACACGTATATACACATCTATTACCTCACATAGTTAAAATTTTCTTGTGGTGGGGGCTTTTAAACTCTACTCTCTTAGCTACGGTCAAATATGTAATACAATACTGTTAGCTAAGTATTTGCTTTTACAGGGTTTACAGTAATTTAAGTGAGATAAGTCTAGTGAGAAAAAAATAGTCAATTGTTGGGTGAGTACTTTATTAAATTGCAACTTTGGCTTAAAGAACTGTATCTTGAACAGTCTATGAAAATAGATTTACAAATAACACCACAGCAGGTCATTGGAATCCTATGGACAGATGAGGTGCTGACTTTCAGGGACAGGATGGTAGGTACAGAGTGAGGAGCAGTCAGGAAGAAATAACTCCTGGCACAACTCAATTAATTAATTCTTCATTATCTGTTTCATTGAGAGCTGTGCCTATCTATTATATGAATATTCAAATCTAAATGTTTTTCTCAAGAAAATGGTATGAATTGCATATTACTTTTAATTATTGAAACAGCAAGCTCATTCCTCTTGGCTCTTATTGTTGAAAAAAATTATAATTTGGGTTATTAATATAATTAAATATCCAAAATGGCTAAGTTTCAAGTTCTTAAAATCTTAATCACACTACTCTGATCAATTTGACTCAGTTAGGGATGCCTGGGTGGCCCAGGGGTTAAGCATCTACCTTTCGGCTCAGGGTGTGATCCCAGGTTCCGGGATTGAGTCCCATATTGGGCTCCCTGCATGGAGCCTGCTTCTCCCTATGCCTGTGTCTCTGCCTCTGTGTGTGTGTGTCTCTCATAAATAAATAAATACAATCTAAAAAATATAACAACCAACAACCAATTTGACTCAGTGGAAGCTCAATATAACTGGGCCAGTTTAGCTAGGTGGGATTTCGGTTAGATTCCCATAGTAAATACTTAATGAATGCAGACAAAAAAGAAGCAAGTTGTAGTTCACAGGGAGGACTAGACACGTGTGTGTGTGTGTGTGTGTGTGTGTGTGTGTGTGTGTGTGGCAGGGGGATAGCAGGGCTTAGAGAGGTTGAAGTGGTGAGGGCTGGGTAAGTACAGTGGTCCTAAACAACATTTTCGAAACTCTGGAGAATATGGAAACTGCTTAAGTCATGGAGGGAAGGAAGCAGAAAGACCCTCGTGGAATGTAAACTCTTAGAAATGAGAGGTGCTTGTAAGAAGTCTTTTTTAAAATCATGTGCCTTATAACAGAGGGAGACCATCATCCTTTATATCTAAGAGTGTGTGAAATTAAGAACATTTTGTGACAGGTGGGCAGCATGAGGACTGTCGTGTGGAGACATCCTGAGCTCCAGGAAAAGGGGGTACACTCTTTTCTTGAGTAGAATCCTGTGTGGTTTCCACATCTGCCCATTGTAAGAATTTCATGAATTAACACTAACATTCAGTGAGCAGAGTGTACAAGTAAAAGTAGGATATATATTTAGGGCATGGAAGATACAAATCAGATGATACCACAGACTTAGACTTACAAAATATCAGAATGTTCTAATATTCACAATATTCATGCAATGTCTGCAATGTGTGAGCGGCTAGGGTGAACCAACTTAGGGTACACAGGCAGGTTATAGGAGATCTTTGGATGTGCAACCTAGAGTCCAGCCAGACTGTGGAAACTGGAGGTCCCCATCTCCCTATGGTATGTTTTGTTCTTGATCTGTGATGAAGAGACAAGGACAGGACTGTAGGAGCTGCAGTTTCCTTGAGCTCAGGAAGTCCACAGGTGGTTGTAATTATAATATGGAATTTGGGAGTTCAAAACTGCTCTTTAAATGACTTCCTACCCCTGCTCCTATTTTGATTCTCTCTCACTATAGCACTCACCTAGATAATATATGCAACATCATTTCAAATATAATGGGACAATCGAACAAATTACCATTTGCCTCCACATAAATAAAGGGAAGAATGCATCTGCTTTTATCGACAGCAGAGCAGATGCTTTCATTTGTTGAAAATGCATGTAACTTAACCAAGAATTTTTTTTTTCTGCCTCTCTTGGTCACTGCCTTAGTTGATACTACATTGGGAAGCCAAACACGCCTTGTGACTGTTACCTGCAAAATTATTTTAATGCACTATGTATCTATAAGATGCACACTGATTCATCACAGGTATAAAGACTGATTGGTTATACCGAATGAGTTCTCAACCTTATTTATAGTTTTCCTAGAAGTAACTATTAATTATTTCCACTAAAAATGTAAATAAAGCATTTTGAACTAGTAAAATGGTTTGAAGATACCTGAATGTATCCTTGAAAACTGTTAAGATGTTTTTAGACTTGTCATTCCTTTCAAATAACTCTCTATTGTTATTGTTATTATTATCATTATTATCACTATACTTTATTCTGGATGGCCCTGATTCTCTGAACAAAACTTTCTTTGTAAAACACAGGAGTTGATTAGCCTTCTTAAATTAGCATTTTTTGGTTTACTTTTAAAGTTGTTGGACCACATTCTTCACTTAGGAATTGACTTATGGACCGATTTAATTTTTATGAGTGCCAAGTAAAATTTTGCTTTCAAGCAGACTATAGCCAAAGTGCACGCGTCTTTTGAGTTTTATGAAGTTTGAACATTTTCCATTTTCCCCTTTAATTAAAATCTTACTTCACTGCTTTATTTTCCTTATTTTTCTCTGAGTAGTGGAAACAAGTGTAAATGGGAAATTTCAAAAGAACAAGAACACTTGGCCCTATTTCTGGCTGATCAAGAAGCAGAAAATGCAGGAAATCTAATGAGAAAGCTTATTATTATGATTTGCACAACTCAGCTTTTGCATAATCAAGCATGTCAATGCACTCACACATTTGTGAATGCTGCTTAGAACCACACATCTGAATCTTTTTAATGTTTCTCCATTACCACTGCTTTTGCTGCCCCACTCAGGAAGCCATCATCCATGACCCCAATTTTCAAAATGGGCCAGCTAAAAACAAAGACTTGATGTGTTTCCTAATCTCATCAAACCTTTTTTTTTTTTGGCAGAATGGAAACAGGTGGTGTTCTCCATTTTTAAAGGAGATGAATTATGAACTGTAATCTGAATATGGCTGTGATTATCCAGGTACAATTGCAAACATGAAAGTTGGTGGAATTGTAGAAGAAGCTATGTAATATTCAGGTGATCTTTGTTAGCATCTGTGGTGCTTTTGATCCCTTTATATCATGCAGCACTTCAGTTAATGTTATAGGAACATATGTTGCTATTTGTCAATATGATAGTGTAATACATATGCATGAAGGAGGGTGTCATGCCAAGGAAATAGCATCTACATCCTCCCAAAAGAATTGATGTGAGTAGTAAGTACCCCTCACTCCCCTTCTCACCTTTCCGTCATCCTTATACTTAAGACTCACATTAAAACATGATGAAATGGCGAGGCATTGTAAGAGTTTGTCACTACACTTCGGCAATATTTCAAAATCTGGGCCAGTGAATAAAGAGAACTACTACATGGCTACCTATTTTATGACTATTTATTATTATTATGGTAATTTTATTGTATTCATGGTGATTAAATGAACAGACCAATGATTCTGAACAGGAGAGAAAAGAATTTCAAAATCTTATTTTTCATGTTATTATGTATACAAGGGTGAAATAAAATTTGAGCATCAATAATTAGTGTCTCCAAAAAGACTTTTTGAATAAAAGAGAAAACAGAGTTGAGGGTAAAATTCAGTGTATTTGTAGTTGACCTGTAGAATCCCTTACAGAAGTTGTTATTTCATGGATTCCTGATGACCTGTAAAGGCTGAGGTAGTGAGGTGACACTGGAGCAGGATCTGAAATTAATGTTCAGAAGAGGACATTGAGGCCTTTTTTTTTTTAATCAAATATAGAGATGGTACATAAGCTGTGAGAGCTAACCAATATTTTAAAGAACAGAGTCAGGATACAAATGATGTCAAGAAAATGAAAAGATGAGCAACAAATAATGAGATGACATTTTATTTTATTTTATTTTTTTATTTTTTATTTATTTTTTTTTTGAGATGACATTTTAAAACATTAAATGGAAAGGATTGATCTTAGCCTGGAAAAACTTTTTTTTTTTTTTTCAAATATAACACAGCATGAGAAAGATGAGGTATAACAAAAACACATGTTAGGGATTCTAATTGGTAGAAAGATTAATATGAAACAATGGCAGGATGAGTAAAAGCCCTCAGAACATTTAGAATGTATCACCCTTCCAGAAGAACTGTATGTATTCCAACACAGATTCTAATGTGTCTTTCCATAAGCTTATATTTCTAGGTCTAATTTTGAAACTCAATTAGTATATTAGAATATAAAATCCTTTCAATATCCTGACAGAAAGAAAAATCAAACCTTCCTAACCATTTGCCTCCTATGATATGATCAAGAACTATACTTGGGATGCCTGGGTGGCTCAGAGGTTGAGTGTCTGTTTCTGGCTCATGGCCTGATCCCGGGATCCTGGGGATCAAGTCCTGCATCAAGCTCCCCACAGGGAGCCTGTTTCTTCCTCTACCTATGTGTCTCCACTTTTCTCTGTCTCTGTCTCTCATGGATAAATAAATAAAATCTTTAAAAAATTAAAAAAGAACTATACTTA
This sequence comes from Canis lupus dingo, assembly GCF_003254725.2. Classification (NCBI taxonomy): domain Eukaryota; kingdom Metazoa; phylum Chordata; class Mammalia; order Carnivora; family Canidae; genus Canis; species Canis lupus. The sequence continues at coordinate 6,728,517 of NC_064245.1, forward strand.
ATATATTAGGTACGATCTACTCAAAGGAGACAAGGAAAGTCATTTCAGACATTCTGGACACAAATTCATATACACAATTATTTAAAAATATTTATTAAGACTCCATTATGGGCCAAGAGTTACACAAAGCACAAATGTTAGTCTCTCTCCAAAGGAAATATCTAAAAATATTAGAAAAGCTATCTTGATAAATACATATCTCACTGTATTATTTATCTTAGGGAAAGGAAAAAAATAATTTCAAAGGACACAAATCGAAGAAAAGCTAGGTAAATATTCTATAGCATGTCAGAATAGTATGAAAAATAGTATTTATAAAGATTTTATAACATAAATTTGTTCAAGTTAACATGTTAAAAAGGCATAAAATGAAGATATTTATAATATGATTACAATTATGTAAAGGGTTAAAAAAAAAAGCACACAAAAATGGATTAAAGCATATCTAGCAACCCTAGGATGGCTGAGTCAGTTGAGCATCGAACTCTTGGTTTCGGCTCAGGTCATGATCTCAGTACCATGATATTGAGCCTGTGTCCAGCTACATGCTCAGCGGGAAGTCAGCTTGAGATTCTCTCTTTCTCTCCCTCTCCCTCTGCTGCTCTCTCAGCTCTCTCTCTCTCTCAAATAATTAAAAATCTTTAAAGAAATAAAGCATATCTAAATGAATACTTTTAATACTGAACTAAAAATAAAAGACTGCTGACCAATATAGGCAAATAATGTGAAAAAACAATTCACAAACCTAGAAAGTTCCCTGGTAAACAAATACACAAGTACTCTAACTTGTTCACATGAATCAAGTAAACCCATGTGAAAATGTGAATGCAAGCTTATTTTCCCTAATAAGTTTAAAAATATATATATACAGTAATATATGAGATCAAAATTACAGCCACAAAAAGAATATGCATTGACAACTCTTATGGAATGTTCTGTTAGAATTAAAAGGTGTAAATTCAGATTTGACCCTATCCATCCTTAATTTTAATTCTATTACGAGACATTTTCCTATGCAAAAATAAGAGCAGGATAGAAGTTCTAATTATGCAAATGCTCCCTGAAATGTTACATGAAACTTCTGAGGGCAGCCGATGTACCCAATGATAAAGGAATGGTCAATTAGATTATGGTTGTTTTCTCAGTGGAAATAATTTATGAAGGTTTTTGAATAGCATATAGATATAGTGTCAAATGAAAGTAAGATCACAATTGTAAATTATTTATTTATTTATTTATTTATTTATTTATTTATTTATTTATTCATGACAGACACATAGAGAGAGAGAGGCAGAGACACAGGCAGAGGGAGAAGCAGGTCCCATGCAGGTAGCCCCATGTGGGACTCGATCCCGGGACTCCAGGATCACGCCCTGGGCTGAAGGCAGGTGCTAAACCGCTGAGCCACCCAGGGATCCCCAATACATTATTTTTTAAAGCTACATATAGGGAAGCCCGGCTGGCTTAGTCCATAGAGCAAGTGACTCTTGATCTTGGGGTGATGAGTTCAAGCTCTACCTTGGACATGGAGCCCACTTAAAAAATTATATAAATATATTTATATATAGTTTAAAAATAAAGCTACATAAAAAGTGATACACATGTAAAAAGAACAAGTGGAACTTTTAAATATTGGCAATAAATTTGTTAGGACGGCTGAATGATGGGTGATTTCCACATTTAATTATTTTAAAATATAGCTCAAAAATATAATCAACTTAGAACCAAGAATTAAGTCTGGGACATACATGTATCACTTACGACTCTAAGCAAATCACATATGAGTTAGCAGAGGAAGAAAAAAGAAGCCTGGGAAAATAAAGGACACACGTCTTTGAAAAATACTGATATTTCAGAAATAGGCAAAGGGTGAGGACTCCCATTATCTTGGCTAGAATGAAAAAGCAAGTTGAAAAAGATCGACTCAGCTACTTTATACCCAACAAAGTGAAAAAAATTTCAATTCTTCATGAGGGCTGGTGCTGTACCTGCTAAGGTAGCCTCCTTTCCTCCTTAGTTATCCTTGAATACAAACAACAAGCCAACGCTACTATGAAGTAACCAGTGTATATTTCTCCATGTCCAGGGACCTGTAATAACTGATGTGCTTGTTTGCAATTTAGTAGTAGCAAACCCAAGTCAAAGCTGTCGGTTTTGGACTGGCTTCAAGGAGGCTGTGGACAGGATAAAAGATTCTTTATAGAAGCTGTCTGTTCTGATCCCCTCTCTAAAAACCAGGAGAGCTACTCTAGCAGATGGGGAAACAGGCTGGGTGAAGCAACATGGCTGAGAGTAGTGCACAGTCATACTCAACCTAAGCGAAAGGGGAGTGGAGTGTCTTCCTTTCTTTTCTTGAGCCTGTATGTGTATGTCTAGTTGCATTGCAGTTTCCCTGCTGCTCCCCCACACCCGTCATCTTCTCCAAGTAATAGTTTAATGCCAATCCCACCCCTTTCATCATTACCTCTCAGCTCAAAAATCCTACTTTTTTAGTCAAAACTAAGGACATGACAAACTCAGGCCCTCTTGTTGCATACAAGCCAGAGAATACAGCAGAAATTGAAGTTTGGGAATAGGGGATGCATTTTTACTTGACCTACAAGTAAAAATGACCCTAATATTGGATATTGCCAGCAAATCTTCAGTAAAGTACTTCACCATACTGACCTAAATTCTAGGCCAAGAGGGAGCCTTGGAACATCAATATAATGCTTATTCACTTACTCTATACTATTTTACTGAATGAACACCTACCAACCTGGCACAGGAATCAATGAGATGAATATTTTCTTTAAGGTGTTTACTATGTTACAGATGAAATTTAAAAAAAAAAGTGAAAACACTTACAATATTTTGGTATGTGTTAATGATGTACAGATGCAAAATTATACCACAAATAAGAGGGAGTCCGCACTATGTGTAAGGGGTAAAATAGATGCCAGAGACTAAGGGAAGTGTTCTTCATAGTCTAGATATGCTGGTGGAAATCCTCTGGAAAATGACTAGATCATTCCAGGCTGAAAGAAAAGCACGAATGAAATAGAGACATTTTTAAAGAAAGTTCCAGTAGTTCTTTGTGACTAGGGCAAAGGGTATTTGGTGAAGAGTGCTAAGGAATGAGCAAAGGGGGTTTTGTACTATAAAGGGAAGAGTGGAGTTAGGATGATATTTCTTGAGGCTGTAAAAATAATAAGAGAGATGTTGAGATACTAAAAGGGGCACGGGAATGAGAGGAGGACTAAATATAGATATATTTTAGAATATGAGTGATATTTAGGCCTGGAATTTGCAGAACTTTCACTGATAAGGTGTAGCTCCCCAAAACAAAATTGTTCCTTTAGCTGATGGTTCAGGAATGTCTTCATTAAAATTGATGCACTGAGCTCTAGTTGACATATTATTTCATCCTTTCATCCCAGTTTCCCACGTAAGTAGACCCTTATATAGGAAGGAGCAGTTTACTAGGTAGGTCTTCTCAAGAAGCACTAATAGGAGACCAGGAACATGAGACACAGAAGGAAAGGAAGTTGCTATAGGTACATAAGTGAGCAAATTACCACACTGAGTTACTGAAGCTCAATCTCACTAGAAAACACTTCCAAGTTATTCCACCTAAAGTGTGATTCCCATTCATCAGCTCCATCCATCAACTGGTTGTATACTACTCATGGGGCATTAAATTGTTTTCACTCTGCCTTGACCCTTGCCCACAGACTGAGAATATTTTTACAGCCAAAGAATGCCTCCAGACAGGGAGTCACAGGTGTTGGTAGTAAGAAGCTGTCAGAACTGTGAGTGCCAAAAAGATTTGGGTGGAACTACAAAGCATCTGTTACACACACCAAACCATTATTTCCCAGCTGATATTTTATGTATAGATGTCTACAATAAATTGTAATTTGTAAATATTCTATCGTTTTACTTTAACATAGCTTACGCATACTATGAATATGGATAGTGACTTTAAAATTGCTATCTGATGGTTTCAGCGATTAAGTGACAAATCACATGAAGAGGGATCAATTTTAAAAAGCAAATAAGAAAAAAAAATCATGCTATAATATGTGAATGGAGGTTTCAGAGAAGTTCTAACAGAGAAAAGTAGAAAATTTTATTCACAAGATTCAAACTAATAGAGACACACTGTTATGAATTCAATGGTGCCCCCCCTTCCCCCCCCCCCCCCGCCACCAATTCATATGTTGAAGTATTTCAGAATCTGACCTTATTTGGAAATAGAGTCACTGGAGATATAATTAATTAAGATAAAGTCATTAGGGTGGTCCCTAATTCACTATCACCTTATCCTTAGTAAAGGGGGAAATTTGGACAGAGACACACACATTTCACCAAGTGAAAATGAATGCAGAGATATATAACCCAAGGAATGCCAAAGAATACCAGCAAACCAGCAGAAGTTAGTGGAAAGGCATGGGGCAGGCTCTTCTTCTGAGCTCGCAGAAGGCACCAACCCTTTCAACACCCTGCTCTTGGACTTCTGGTCTCTAGAAGTATGAAATAGTAAATTTCTGTTGTTTAAGCCACCTAGTTTGTGGCTCTTTGTTATGGCAGCTTTAAAAAACTAATACATAGACCAAAGTAAAATAAAACCTGTGTCTCAGTAGGCAATACCAAATATGATCATAGTGTGACTAGAATATTTAATCATTACTCATCTTATGAAGTTACTGTTCATTCCACTTTTTAAAAATTGGTTTTGTAGTTTTATATGTATTTATTCTTGTATTTTTATTATTAAGGTATATAATAGTTATAAGTATTACAATTTATTATAATTTATCATTTGAAGTTAGTATCTTAATAAAAATAACTTAAATGGTTATAACCGAGCATATTTTCTTTCAAATGATCTTCATTTAAAAGAAACTTGGAGAAACCCTGCCTTAAATTATTGGCGTCTTTTTCTTATTGGAATGTATTGATTGACAGGATGGTTAATTTAGTGTGTCAACTTGACTGGGTTAAGGGGTGCCCTGATAGCCGGTAAATCATTTCTGGGTATGAATTTGAGAATGTCTCCAAAAGAGATCAGCATTTGAATCAATGAGTGAGTAAAGACTATTACCCTCACCAATGCAAGTGGGCATCATTCAAATTCCTTGAGGGCCTGAATAGAACAAACAGGTGGAAGAAGGGTAAATTCCCTCTCTGTTTGAACTGAGACATGAAAATCACCTTCTCCTGCTCTAGGAGCTCCTGGTTCCTTGCCTTTCAGACTTAGATAAAGACTTATACCACTGGCCTCTCAAATCTCCTCCTGTTTCTCATCTTTATTTGTTGGGGGGGGGGGCTATCCTTTTTTTTTTTTTTTTTGTCTCTGAATACCTTTATCCATCTATCCATCCTATGGGTTCTATTTCCCTGAAAAATTCTGTCTACCTGTCCTGAAATAAATTACCTGAACTAAAGTGGGTTAGAAACGATTGATCTACCTTAAGTCAAATAGCCATCTTGGGTCAAACAATGGTGGGAGAGGACTGGGATATGAAGTATGGTAGTTCCCATATGATCATATGATTAAAATACAAAAAAAAAAAAAAATTTGCCAAAGAAAGAAGTTTGGAGAGCTATATGAAGAACACCTCACACAAAAAATATGTTTCCTGAATCAGGCACAAAAAAAAGAGCATAGTTTAAAAGACATGTATAACCAAGGTTTGGGTGTGGCATAAGTTTTGTTTAATAAAAATAGAAAAGGACTTAATTTGTTCCATTTGGCTAAAAATGACTAGTTTAAATTAAATTAAACTGACAAATTTCAAAGCACATCACTGAGGAGCTTCATACATCTGCTGATTTTCCAAAAATGACATTTGTAGAGTGTCATAAAAGTGCTTCTGACCTAATTTAGTATCATTATTGAATGTAATCTATATTTTACATGTTTTACAGTTTACATAATATATTATGTGAAATATACAATTCATTTTATTTCATAATGATATTGCATTTTAACTAAAGAAAATATGTATTGAAATCCTAAAATAAAATATTGAATATACCATAGTCTATACCATAGCCATAACATTTTCTGGCTGCATAATTAAAATTTATAATGTGTAAATATAACAGATATTTACAGCCTGGTAGGATCCAAAGAATGCCCAGATATGAGAAGAAGAGTCAAATGTCTTCCTAATGATTCTATTCCGATTCATACGATTTTGTCACACAGTGGTTGGATATATGGGTTTGTGGTTAATTCTAGACAATGGTCAGATTATATCAGAAAGCAGAGGACTGTTAATTTCTATTTTATAGTCTTCCTTGCTTGTAGCACTCAATAGGAAAGCAGAAATCTTTTTCATTTCTGGTGATTTACTGTGATAAGAGGCTCTTCTTCCTTTCATTTAACCCCTAATACAAGGTGCTACTACTCTGACAGAGATTCACCAACATATTCATTTTATGAGAAATGCAATCAGTTTTTTAATTGAATTCATATTCATAGAGACCTGGTAGGAAGCTAGATGGCCTTGAAAGCCAGACAACATACATTCTGTTGCTAAATCTGCCACCCATTAATTGTCATTGAAAAAACATGTGAAACCTCTGCACATTATTTTTCTCCGCTGGATATTATAAGAAATAGAAGAAGTGTCCATCTTTCAATTAAATGAAATACATTTAACTCTACTATGAATCTCTATTTTACAAAAAAGGTCAATAATTAGGGCACTAGATGTTTTAACTCTTCACATAATACTTCTACTTTCTCAAGCACATCTCATGTCTTTTTGCTCTGTCAACAAGACTTTCTTTGGAAACTGAAACTGAGTCTTAATACATCCAATTCAAAAATCTGCAGATACTTTCGGATTTCTATGCATAATGGGATATTTTTAAGAAAAAAATGAAAACCTTAGCTCTGTGTATAATATCAAAGTTGCGGATTGAATATTTTAATGTTATATTTTTGGTCACTGAATCAAAATCTTTCTCAACTGAATACATAATCATTATAACATATCCCAGGCACTTCTTTCAAATTAGTCTTTAAGTTACTTTCAAAATAGTATGAGTATTTTTAAAACTAGCAGTGAATCCTCCCCATTCCATAAAAGGCAACCCTCAACCAACATTCAGGTTTGTACTTCACTCTTTCAAACTATTTTCACTTATCATTTTCTCTTGATTCCATCCTTTTAGATTTCCATCTTTCTGAGTATCTAGTTTACTTAGCTGATTACCAGTTCAGCTATAAAGTACTACAGAATATATTGCCTTCATATTGTTGTCGCACTCCAGTTGTTATTCCTGGTGTCTACAACAAATGATCCTTCAAGTACCACTGCTGAACAAGAGTGGTAGGTAGAAATCCACTGCTGCTGGGAACATTCAATCTCTATATTGACTGAGACACAAGGGACATACTATAATTGTTATGACAAGAGAACAAGAGTGGGCTGATTTGTTTGTTGGTTGATTTTTTAAAAATATTTATTTATTTGAGAGAGAGAGAGAGAGAGAGTGTGTGTGTGTGTGTGTGTGTGTGTGTGCATGAGGGAGGGGTAGAGGGAGAGAAGAATGGGAGAAACCTCAAGCAGACTCTTATGAGTTGACCTGAGCTAAAATCAAGAGTGAGACCCCAACTGCCTGAGCCATCTAGGTGCCCCAGTTGATTTGTTTTAAATACATTTATTCATTGGTTCTTTTATTCATTTTCCCTGATGTTATCAGCTTTTATTTTTAATTTTATCTGTGGGTGGAAGTAATTGAGAGGGAGAAGTAGGTCTCATTTTTAATAAGACGTTTTTTTAGAGCAGCCACTATGGAATGTAGGTACTCTCACAAAAACTATATGTTTTTGGAAGTTGTTTTATATAGGACCAGTGTTACTTTTTTTTTTTTTTTTTTAATAGATAACATGGCAATACAACTTTCACACTGCTTCCTTTTTACATTTTAAAATTCCCTTTATCAGGACCACCTGGGTGGCTCAGTCGTTAAGCATCGAATCAGGGTGTGATCCCGGGGTCCTGGGATCAAGTCCTACATCGGGCTCTCCAGGGGGGGTCTACTTCTCCCTCTGTCTTCTGCCTCTGTCTCTCTCTGTGTTTCTTATGAATAAATAAATAAAATCTTTTAAAAAAGTAAAATAAAATTCCCTTTATCAGCCTGGCTACTCTTCTATTTTGTTGTTGTTATTATTATTATTACTTATTGGATTGGTTTGTTTTATTTAGTTATCCGTTTACTTTTTGTCAAATAAAATATAATAACTATATTCAGATGGAGTAAGAATTCTTGTCTTAGAAAATTTAGGATCACCTTCATGAGGTTTAGAATGCAAGAGAAACAAAACAAAATTTAGACCTGTTCAGCTTTGAAGAAAATATTTATTTATTTATTTTTTGATTTTTATTTATTTATGATAGTCACACACAGAGAGAGAGAGAGAGAGAGAGGGGCAGAGACATAGGCAAAGAGAGAAGCAGGCTCCATGCACCGGGAGCCCGACATGGGATTCGATCCCGGGTCTCCAGGATCGCGCCCTGGGCCAAAGGCAGGCGCCAAACCTGCTGCGCCACCCAGGGTTCCCTGAACAAAATATTTAATATATTTTCAGGGTATAGTGAGTTGGATGCTCTGGAAACATATCATGAAATGTAGTTCGGGTTATAGGATCATTATCTGAATCAACATCATGAAAAAATAAGGTGGGATCAGAATTAAGCAGAATAATTCAATTATGATATTGGTCCAACAAAACAATGGGAAACTCTGAAGGGAATACTGCCCTTCAGAGTGTTTTGCATCTGGTTGATATGCTCATACCTAATAATTCACCTCACTCATCAACCAGATCTGGGCTACTCCAAGGAGGACATGACCTTGGGCGAGGCAGCTCTCTGAAGCTCAGGCAATCCCTGAAGGAGCTGATTCCTAGAGGCTTTCTGGTGACAGTACTTGCATAGATGGAAATAAATCCTTCCTTAACAAGGACCTGGGTGGAGTCTTACTGTTTCTACAATATGAGTGGAATAATTTGGAATATATCATATACAGATGTTATAGTGATGTACTCTCTGGCTCAGTCTCAGCATATTGTTCCAAGTTTCTTGATGAAGGAAGCTGTGAAATAAGGTGAAAATTAATTCTGAGGACCTAAAATAAATTAAAATGTCTACAAGGTCAGCATATCTAAGTAAACTCAAATATTTCTAGTAAAAAAATGAAACTAATTTTAGTAGAAACAGAACATTAAAAATAGTAACACACTGGTAAGAAAGATACTCATTCATTCAACAAGAATTTAGTGATAGAAGCATAGTAAGTTTCAATCTCAGAAAATAACTGTCCCTAAATTAGCTAGCAATAGTTTACCACCATAATAATCAAAATTTTAGAAGTTTTCACTATAAAAGCTATTTTTAATCCAAATTAGTATAGAGGAGTAGGCTATGCTTTTTTAATTCATCCAGGAACCCACATTTCTTCTACTATATTGTGCAAGTTCATTACATTAAGCCAATAGCTAGGGAAAGAGAAAGAATGATTAGTGAGGTGTTTCTAAAGACCAGATCTACAAGTGGTGCTGATCAGTTTACTCACATTCATTGATCATAACTCAGTCATCCACACTAAACTGCAATGGAGACTATAAAATAAAGTCTGGCAGGACTCCAAGAAAAATAGAACAAGTTGGGCACTGGTGAACACCCATGACCTTTGCAATAGCTCCTGAGATGAGTCAGAACAGAGAAGAACTGAGCAGAACTGCTGGTAAGGTAATTATATTGACATAGAGTTCAAAGCAAGTAGAAGTGTGATTGTCATTCATACCACCTGAGGAAGTCTGCAGAAGGAAAAACTACAAAATAAGAATAATGGGTTTTACTTTTGCTCTATTAAGCAATTATCCTAGAATAATTTGAAAGGCAAATAAGAGAAAATCTCAAGAATTCTACGTTTTTTTTTTTTTTCATTTGAAGTACATAATGTACAAAGATCTATTGTTAAGAACTTGGAATATTGCTACTTATTAAATTATAAACTTCTTTTACTTAGAGACAATTAATGTGCATATGATACAATCAATGCAGATTCAACAATTATTGAAGTGTGTAATGATGGATTACAATAATTATTTTATTTGAAGCTAAAATAATTACTTTCAAACTATTGTTAATGTCAAGAAAAGTAATAAAATGTGTTGATAGGTTGTTGTAGTTCAGTGGGATTTAAATTTTTAATGAGGTCAAAAGGGGGAAGGAGGAAAGCATCCAAATTATCTATACAATTTTAGTATCTAATCACTTGAGAAAATGTGAACTTAAGAATATAGTAAATGACGAAGATGGTAGTCTATAAAAATCAAGCTCCCCAAATTTAGTTCCTAAAAGGTAAGAAATGACTTCTCAGCTATGAAAATTCTATGAAAAACCATACTATTAGCATTACTTGACAATAGAAAAAGCTAACAACACTGAAAACAGTATTTGTGACTGAAAAAAGAAAAATCCTAGTCTAGCTTCTTTTCTTTTTTCCTAGTCTAGCTTCTTTTCTTTTTTCCTAGTCTAGCTTCTACATGCTTCCACCACACCCCTACTGTACAACAATGCTACAAAGCATGAACAAAGTCACACCAGGAAAAATATACGTGGAAAACAGAGAGTGGATACCAGACCAAAGGACTAAAGGAGACTTGTAGAAATATCACAAAGATTAAACCCATCACAAATCTGGAAGTACGTAAAAAAGTAACTGAGTACATAAGGGTATGGACTAAGGGCAGGGGTTTAAAATTAAGGATAATGTAATGGGTGAAGCTATATATAAAATGCCAGAAAGACTATTTAAAGGTATAGACTTGCTTTACATGAGCAAGCCTGATTTACATCGACTCGCTTCCCAAGACGTAGCCTTTGATGGAGACAAAGGCAAAATTAAAGTAATAAGCACATTTTGGCAACTGAGTGGTAAAGAAGAAAAGAACACAAAGTAGAAATTTTAGGATCCTGAAGCACAAGCTCACAACTCACAAGACTCATGACCACTCTGCTACCAGTAAAACACAGAAGGAAAAACTCTTGTTATATACTTAGATTTCCATAAACAAGCAGAAAAAGATGCCATTAAATAGAAATCTGGAAAATACTCTAATATCATAAAAGTAAACAAAGGAAAAGTCAATAGACAACTATTACAATAAATCAGTAAACAAATTTTCACAAAAGTCAACTTGGGCACATTTCCCCTGAAAAAAATAAGCAGGAGTACAATAGAATTAAATGTACTCAACCAAGTATTTGAAGATATATCAATTATTCTGTGAATCAGAATTTCAAAAACTGTGAACAGAAATATAGAAGAAAGTTGGAAGAAATGAAAACAGTTTATTGAACACTAAAGAATAATGGAAGAAGACAAAATTAAACCAGAAATAAAAGAAAAATTATAAGATGTACAGGGGGGAATAGATGCAAATGAAAATTTACTAAGGAACTTGGAAGAATCGTGAGAAAACAACCAAAAAAATGGCAATGGCATGAAGAAAGAATAAATATGGCAAGAGTAAGTAATGGAAATGGAAGATGGACAAAATGGAATAATATTTGTATTATTAGACTCCCTAAAGTAGAAAAACAAAGACAATGGAAGATAATATCTAAAACTGTAATCCAAGAAAATACTCCAGAAATAGAAAAAATTCTGAATCTACATCAAAGGAGTTTTTAGTGAATACCTGAGAAAATTTACCTGGAATGATCAATAATAAAATATACCTTGGAAAAAATAGATTTCAAAGATAAAAATTAAATCCTCAAGGACATCAAGCAAAAATTCAAATGACTTACAAACTCAGAAAAATTTCTAGCATCTGATATTTCAAAATCAATTTAAAGGTCAGGCAACAAATAATAATGGGAAAAATGTGGAACATGGATTTCATATCTAGCTATGGCAGCCTTTCAAATATCAAGGCAGTAGAAAAAGAGACCATTTCACCATACTAGAAGTTAAAAAATTCTGTACTAATTAGTTCTTCTTAAAGAATATACTAAGGGATACATTTCATCTAACTAGTACTAGGAAAACTACAGCAAATGACTGATAGCAAATTCTTCTTTAACTTTGGTGTAGAGAAAGACTTGTTAACTTGACTCAAAATCTAGAGGTAATAAAAGAAAATATTGCTAAATTTTGTTACTTAAAAAATTCTATGGTGAAACTCACTATAAAAGAAAAAAAAATCAAGACAACTTTAAGACCAGCAGAAAATATTCACCACATATAGCACATAATAAAGAACTATATCCCTAATATAAATATTTCTTGTAACAATTAAGAGGCCAAGTACCCAGAATCTGATGCGAAAAATGGGAAAAATACAGACAATTCAAAGATAAAAAACAAGAGTAGCCCTTACGTATATAATAAAAATCAGGCTTTACATATATAAATAAAAATATGAATTTATAACAACAAGATAATACTTTTTACTTATCAGACTGGCAATATCTATCTGTCTGTCTATCTATCTACCTACCTATCTATTTTCATCAGTGCATTTTGGAGGCAATCTCTTGGGAAATAAGTACCCTCATACATGGCTGGTGATAATGCAAAGTAGCGCAACACTTTTATGCAGTTATTTGATTATACTTAACAAAAGCACTTATATACTTCCTTTTTTTTAAGATTTTATTTTTTTTATATTATTTATTTATGATAGTCACACACAGAGAGAGAGAGAGAGGCAGAGACACAGGAGGAGGTAGAAGCAGGCTCCATGCACTGGGAGCCCGACGTGGGATTCAATCCCAGGTCTCCAGGATCATGCCCTGGGCCAAAGGCAGGCGCCAAACCGCTGCGCCACCCAGGGATCCCAACAAAAGTACTTATATACTTCCTTGTTTACTTTTATCCAATTACAGGTCAGAAACTATCTTGAAGATGCAACTCCAGTTATCTGAAAATAAATATCCACAAGATTACTCAAACATAGTATTGCTTGCAATTCTAAAATATTATAGACAACTCAAGTACTTATACATAGGAAAATGGTTGGAAAAACTATGGTGCACCTACACAATGGAACACTATGCAACTGTAAAAAAAAAATAATGAAGACATTTCCTAGCCAACAATGGAATGGTTTATAGAAAACACTGTTAAGAAAAATAAAGTCCAGAAGAGTACCATACTATGTTACCCTTCAAATGAATCATAGGGGACATATGGATATAGACGCCTATGTGCTCACTGGTTACCTGCAGGGAACATGTGGCTAGGTACTGATAAGAAGGGAAGAGTAGGGAAGGGGCAGTAGGGATGAAGAGGAAATAAAGCTTCTGGGAGTATAATTATTTTATACTCTGACTCTTAGAACATGATAATGTTTTACATATCCTTCACTTCCCCCAGAAAAAAAAAAATTAAAACTAAGAAGGATGTGGAGGAAAGCCAAATGGAATTCATACACTAACAAATGAATTAAACAATATTAAACATAACAACCTATTTACTCAGAAGAAAACATGAGACAAACCCAAACTAAAGGAAATTCTACAGAACAGTAGATAAGTGGTCTTCAAGGGTACCAAGATTTTGAAAGACAGGAGAAGATTAAGGAAGTATTACAGACTAGAGGAGCCCAAGTAGAAATAAAAACTAAATGAAATATGGTTTCCTGGATAGACTCCTGGAAGTCTAAAATTTGAACAAGAGCTGTGACTACAAAACCAATGTTAATCTTCTGGTTTTGATAATTATAGTATGGTTATATAAAGAATAATATCAGATAAAGCTCAGCAAAGGGTATATGGGAATCTCAGTACGATTTTTGCAATTTTTTGTAAGTCTAAATTAAGTTTAAAACAAATCGCTAAAACAAAAAAGAGATGAATATGTCTTTGTTGTGGAAATTGAACTTCATTGTCTCAGGAATAAAGGTAGAATAACGTGTAGGTTTTGAAAGGCTCTAATTAAGTAGATTTGTAAAAATTTTATAAACAACTGATTAATAATTTTTATCTTATGTAAAGGAGAATAGCATGAATAAAGGGCCAGGTGCATAGAGTTGGTAAATGCTCAGTAAAGCAAAGAAGATATCCTATTAATCGTCCAATTATTTGTACACTACCCATCAAATAAGAGTAAAAGAAATGGAATGGGTAGTACGATTCCTGTGAATTACTATTCACCATATAACTTACTACATGGCTTATCAGAGAAATAATTTTTTTTCAAAAACTGATAGAGGGGATCCCTGGGTGGCGCAGCGGTTTAGCGCCTGCCTTTGGCCCAGGGCAGGATCCTGGAGACCCGGGATCGAATCCCACGTCGGGCTCCCGGTGCATGGAGCCTGCTTCTCCCTCCTCCTGTGTCTCTGCCTCTCTCTCTCTCTCTCTCTGTGTGTGACTATCATAAATAAATAAAAATTAAAAAAAAACTGATAGAACATTGGTTTAAAAATTAGTCCCAATTTATACAACGGGAATGAAACAAATACATATAATCAGAGAAACATATTTGAATGGCTATGTTTGTAATAACAAGAAAAATCCAAGAATTAAAAAAAAAGTTTTATTTAAATTCCAGTCAGCTAGCATACAGTGTAATTAGTTTTGGCGTACAATACAGTGATTTAACACTTCCCTACAATGCTCAGTGCCCACCACAAGAGCACTCCTTAATCCCTATCATGTATGGAATCCATCCTTCCACCCACCTCCCCCTGGGGTAACCATCAATTTGTTCTCTATAGTTAAGAAATTGCTATGGCCAATGTCAAAGAAGTCACTGTGTTCTTCTCTAGAATTTTTATGATTTCAGGTCTCAGGTTTAGATCTTTCATCCATTTTGAATTTATTTTTGTGTGTGGTGTAAAAAAGTGGTCCAGTTTCGTTCTTTTGCATGTTGCTCCACTTTTCCCAACACCATTTGTTGAAGAGACTGTCTTTTCTCATTTGTATTTTTTCCTGCTTTGTCAAGGATTAATTGACTATAGAATTGTGGGTTCATTTCTGGGTTTTCTATTCTGATGTATGTGTCTATTTTGGGCCAGTGTCATACTATCTTAATACAGTTTTGTAATACAAACTGAAGACCAGAATTGTGATGCCTCTAGCTTTGTTTTTCTTTTTCAAGTTTGCTTTGGCTGTTTGGAGTCTGTTTGTGGTTCCAAACAAATTTTAGGATCATTTGTTGTAGTTCTGTGAAAAATGCTGGTGCTATTTTGATCAGGATTGCATGAAATGTGTAGACTGCTTTGGGTAGCATTGATCTTTTAACAATAAATATTGTTATTCTTTGAATATTCTTTGAATCCTTGAGCATGGAATGTCTTTCCATTTCCTTGTATCACTTTTGGTTTTTTTTTTTCATCAATCTTTTATAGTTTTCAGAATACAGATCTTTTACCTCTTTGGTTAGGTTTATTCTAGGTGTTTTTTGTTTTATTTTGTTTTGTTTTTCTGGTGCAAAAGTCTCTTATTTCTTTTTCTTGTCTGGTTGCAATGGCTAGGACTTCCAATACTTTGTTGTATAAAAGTGGTGAAAGTGGGCATTCTTGTCTTGTTCTGATCTTAGAGGAAAAGCTCTCAGTTTCACCATAATGCAAGTGAGTCTTTAATTTCACTTTCTGCTGCTTCATTACTGGTATACAGAAATGCAACAGGTGTCTGTACTTCTGTATTAATTGTATATCCTGGGACTTTACTGATTTTGTATATCAGTTCTTATAATTTTTTTTTGGTGGAGTCTTTGGGATTATCCACATTGAGTATCATGTCATCTGCAAATAATGAAAGTTTGATTTCTTCCTTGCTGATTTGGATGCCTTTTATTTCTCTTTGTTTCCTGGTTACTGGGGCCAGGACTTCTCGTACTATGTTAAATAACAGTGATGAGAGAAAAATCCAAAAATTTTAATTTTAATAGTGTAATGGATCAGGTTCAGTCAAAATAAGATGACTTTATAAGGTAACAGTGTTCTATAAATCATTTAAGTGTCCTAAACACAAGATAGTTTTGTCTAATTTACTTAAAAAATTGCATTTTCCATTTCTTGAACCCACATTCACAGGGACTGTTTCAGTATGAACTAAGGATTAGCCAAGTCATTCAGTACTGCAGTGGAATGGATGTTTGTGTTCCCCTAGAATATCATATCACAAAATCCTAATCCTGATGTGATAGTATTTAGAGGTGGGGATTTGGGGAAGTTATCAGGTCATGAAGTTGCAGCCTACATGAATGGGATTAATACCTTTATATGAAAAGTCCAGAGAGCTAGTTAGCTCTCCTTCTCTCTGTGTGTGTCTCTCTGTCTCTCTGTCTGTCTCTCTCTCTTTTTTTTCCCCCAGAAAAACACCCTCTGTGAACCAGGAAGAAGGCACTTAACCAAGAACCCACCATTCTGGTACCTTGATTTCCAGCCTTCAGAATGTGAAAAATAAATATTTATTGTTTAAGTCACCCAGACTATGGTAATTTATTATAGCAGCCAGAGCTGAGACAAGTGTTTATTTTATGTGGAGCATTTCAAACCATCCTCACTTAAGAAAACAAAATGTACATTTGGATGGAGATGAAGCAAGGGAAATTCTAACTAGCAAAAAGCAGCATGGATGTTTCAGTATTTTAAGTCATTTCACACCTTAATTTTACTGAAATATAACCCAAAGTATAGAGTTGTAGTTCTAAAATATATTGCTTTTTTACAATTTAAGCTTCCATTAGTTCAAAAACAAACAAGTTATAAACCGATATATACAAATAGAGATTTATATATTTTTACTCTTTCCAAAATCAAGTATTTATAGGGAGAAAACAAAAGTGGGTTTTTGACTGCAACCTTGAATATGTATTAGCAAAATGAAAATGTGATTTTCTTTCTTTCATGCATGCCCAAAAGCTAATAATGAACTGTGGGTAGTAACAGCAAATAAGGCCACATGCTATTGATTCAAAAAATATAATCATTAGAGTGAAAAGGAAGTTATTTTTTGTTAAGATTTTTTTATTTGAGAAAGAGTGAGAAAGAGAGAGCACAGAGGGAAAGGGAGAGGGAAAAGCAGACCCTGCTGAGCAGAGAGCCCATCTCAGGGCTCAAATCCAGGACCCTGAGATCATGACCTGAGCCAAGGGCAGAAGTTAACTGACTGAGCCACTCAGGTGCCCCAGAAGTTCTTCTTCTTTTTAAAAAAGAAGTAACTTCTACATCCAATGTGAGGCTCAAACACAACCCCGAGATCGAGTCTCATGGTCTACCAACTGAGCCAGAGAGTCATCCCAGAGAGGAAATTCTATACCTCATGCATGTTCATCTTAAGGATAAGTCCACGGCCAGAATTTTTGGAGGACGTACTCACTTTATTCAAATCCTCAAGTATATTACTTAGCATCACCCTTTTAGCATTGATTCTAACTTCATTATTGTAGTTAGTCTGTGATTTGATGATAACAGCACATCTCATCTGAGAGCTGCTTTACATTGTGTTCTACGTGGTTTGGAAGATTCCACTTCCTAAAAATCAAATATCTCTCTTTCAAAAAAAAAATAAAATAAAATAAAATAAAAATAAAAAAAAAAAACAAATATCTCTCTTTCTGCATGAAGGTTTTAATTTCTGCAGCTAAAATTCCACCCACCCTCAATGTGTCACTGAGGTGATTACATCTCTTAGAAATCTCTTATTTAATCTGTGTACATAACATCTCCCTTTCTCCACCACATGCCCTTGCTTCTGCTTAACTTCCTTCTTCAAGTGCTCTTCACTTCTGAAAAGAATACTCTGCAGTCAAAGGCAGCCGTGCAGAGGGAAAGGTTGCTTGGAGCTCTAAGAACATCATCCCTCCTTCCTTTCATTATCATCTCTCCCTCCTTTCAGAACTGATTTTTTCTGAAACAGGTTTTATAGCATCATATTCACTCAACCTAAAACATACGCATGTAATCTAGCATGATGCACTTAAGATGTTACTGTATAAAAGACTAAGTTTTTAATCACTGATTCCACTTTAAATTTTAGGTTATTATTTTTTTAATCTTTCAAGTAATATGAGGTGGAAACTGGAATGGCTATTGAAGTACTAAAATTCCAAACACTTATAACTAAAAGTAATATAGGTTTCTATTGTTTCTCATAATGTTGGACAACATATTATCTTAATGCATCTGCAAACCACAAGTGTATAAAGTAACTTAAAAATGCAAGATAGAACATTATAATTCCTTTGTGCCGTAAACCACCTGAAGATCTGTAGCAAGTCAGATTTAGTCTGATCCTCTAATTAGAGTAAGATGTTAAATATCCAATAGTTTAAACAGGACACTTGAATTACATTTTTTATCTGAACGATATCATTGCTGGTTGTGAAGATAACAGTCATTTGTCCTTCCACACAAAACTGAAGGCCAAATTTTAGATGAAAAGAATCAAATAAAACAGACCAAAAGACCCATGAACTGAAATACATTTCCATGAACTGAAATACATTTACTGGATTAAATACTGAGCTTCTTTGCTTTAAGTAATCTATTTCATATTTGTTAATCCTCCAGCTTAATTCTCAATAAGTAAATTTGTCAGGCAATTATATAAAGTTGGTTTAATTTTCTGCTTACCAAAAGAATTTATTATTAAGTTTCTCCCACATCTAAATTTCTAGGACTAACCCCTTTCTTATCTTTCTTTTTTTTGGTAACACAGTAAAGTGGTTTATGATTGCCTATAAATAACTATTTCCAAATAGTTAACAAATATATACCTCTAGTGTTCTAAATAAGATAATAATTGCCTTTATTTTTTATTTTATTTACTTAAATAAAACTTAGGAAATATGTATGACTATAAAAGGATAAGAAGGCATACTTTCTATGTAAAAAAATAGTTCTGGGTTAGAAAACATAACTCAGAGTATTCATTATTCTAATTTGAGACATTCAATAAGTCCTACCATCTACACTTACACTGCCCATAAGTCTGCATAATAACTTACATAATTTCACATGAAGAAGTTGGGTAAAACTCTGCAGAGCTGACTATAGAGATCTCCAAGTTTCTTTCTTCTCTTTCCTTTGTTTCTCCTTCTGCTCTTCCTGACATGTCATGATTGATGTGTTTTTCATTCTCGTTTACAAAATGAACTCTTTGCTTGGCTGGACAGGTATGTTTTCAGGTGATTGAATCAGAATTCATTTTTGGTACAATCATTGTACCTTTACACATAAAAATGTAAGTATTTTGGAGTGTAGAATAAATTGTTAAAGTTAATATATTCTGGTAGAAGCAAAACTCTAGTATTCCAAAAGCACCCCAGAGGAGTGCTGTAAGTTTCCATAGATCTACTTGAGGGTCAATGCTTTTGGTGATTCTTGATAATTGCTAATTAGAAGCAAAAACTAAAACCCAAAGTACATTTTCCTTCAAAAGAAAAAATAAAAAAAAGCTCTTTTTCCAATAAGATGCTGCTAACTTAAAAGAGATGTCATCATAATTTCTTTGTATAAAAAACTGATTTTCTGTAAATTGATAGTAAAGGTAATAGTAGGGAATAGAAAAAAGTAAAATGGAAAAAGCCTTGACAGAAAGGCTTTAAAGTGCTATGACCCTGTATTTCTAAAACTCTTTCAATGATTTTGTCCTTAGGAAAAGAAATAAAATGGAAATAATATGATTGGAAATGCAGCTAGCAAATAACTATTAAATAAAACATGGTAGATAAATATAATGAAGTATTATTCCAACATCAAAACCATGTTGTAGAAAATTACCTAAGTATACAGAAAAAATGATAATATAAATAAGGTGAAAAACCTGACCAAATAGATCTACAGTATGATCTCAGTGATTTTTAAAAGGACTATGCATGTAGAAAAATATTAAGTATACTATAACATAATGTTAACATGATTTTTGTCACTGATAGAATTATGAGAAATTTTTATATTTTCTTATTTTCATCTTTCTAATTTTTAAAATAAGCTACTGTGGGGTAACACTATTTTGGAATCAGAAAAATGCAATTAAACAGGTATCATAAGGTTATTATTTCCAGACTTTCTTTTCTACATTTTCTATGGAAAACATTTCCATGCATCAATCATTCAGGCCAGTGCAAGTCCCCTAGAGTTGCCATTGCACGCTCTTTCCCCCAAAATGAATTTACTTCTTTCAACTGCATAAGAAATCTAAACGTGGGACTTCTAACCTAGTACTAATATTCTTTTATTTTTGTTTTGTTTTGTTTTTATTTTTTTTTTAGTCCTAGCATTCTAAGTGAAGAACAATCCTCAAGTCTGTATCACTGAAAGGAACACACTTTGCTCCTAAGCTTACTTTCTCTCTGCTTCGTCACACTTTCACAATGGCTGTCCTACTGAAAGATATTTAGCCTGAGGTTTTGTTGATTTGTTTTCATCCCTATATGCTCTGTATTTACTTTTTGTAAAATTAACACTTAACAAAGTGAGGACAACTGTGTTTTCATTGTAATATACTTGCCAGATGTCAAATTCCATAATGTGAAGACCTGAGGGGTCTGTCCTGGGGTTTGGCACAGTACCTAGTGTATCACTAATACTCAATAAACATGTGTTGAATAAAGTCACTACTTTGTGGTATAATCTCCTGGTTTATAAAATGAGAATGCCAGAGATGCTTGGGTGGCTTAGCGGTTAAGCACCTGCCTTTGGCTCAGGGCGTGGTCCTGGAGTCCAGGATCCAATCTTGCATCAGGTTCCCTGTATGGAGCCTGCTTCTCTCTCTGCCTATGTCTCTGCCTCTCTCTCTCTTTCTCTCTCTCTCGCTCTCTCATGAATAAATAAATAAAATCTTAAAAAAACAAAACAAAACATCGAGAATGCCATGGTCTCTCAGAAATTTTTGTCTTCCTGTAATTCATACAGTGAAACTCCTAAAGGTGATGGTATTATTCAGCAGGATCTTTGGGAGGTGAATTAGTTATGAGGGTGAAGCCCTCATAAATGGGATTAGTGCCCTTCTAAAAGAAATACCATAATACCCCAAATGGATTAGGACAGAAAATATAGAAGATAATTTTTAAGAATGCTTTCTAATTCTAAAAACTTCTATAATTCTAACAGAAGTTATACTACCATGGAAGAAACTATTTCCCAAACAGTGGGTCAAATCCTAATGGGGGAGGGGAAACAACTTTTGTGTTGTGAAAATAATTCTTCTACATTAAGGATGGCTTTCTTAACATAATAAAGTATATGAACCAAAAGTAGAGGGGATAAATTTATCTAATATAGAAACTTTATTCAGAAGTTTAAAATTTACAGGAGATCAATGTTAATTTATATGTGATATATCAAGTAGTTTTATAACTCAATATATAGATTGATAGAATAGTTGATAGCTTTTGTATAGAAATCAATAAACCCCTTTCTTTTGACAATAAATTGACTTCTTTTCTACATGCTAATTTCCCAAGAGTTCAGTCTGCTTGTTGGAAGACAAATTTCTTTCATTTCAGCATACGGGGTGAAGAGTGGGATTTCCAGTAATCTTAGGACCCATTCTGCTGATGACCAGTAGTAGTAATTCCCACAAGAATCCATGCAGCAGAATCTGATTTGTGATGGTAGAAGAAAAGCTTACCAAGTCCAGCCTATTATCTAATGGTGTGCTCTTTGTCTTAACAGAACATCCAGTTTATAAATGTGAGATTTCATTTGAAGCTACTAACTAAAGTATTTCCTGTTCATCAATAACACTTCTTTATTTTAATACATAAAATTTATGGTAGTAAATTTGCTTTATATTAAGAATATTACAGAGGAGAGGAAGAGAGCTATAAAGTAGTCAAGTTTTGGCTTTTCGATTTTAAAACTCATACCAGAAAAAAAAAAAAAAAGAAGTTTGATAGAAAGAAAGGTAAAATCTGTAGATATCATCGGGGCACTTCAGTGGCTCAGTGGTTGAGCATCTGCCTTCGGTTAAGGTCATGATTCTGGGGTCCTGGGATCGAATCCCACATCAGGCCCCCTGCTGGGAGTCTGCTTCTTCCTCTGCCTATGTATCTGCCTCTCTCTCTGGGTCTCTCATGAATACATAAATAAAATCTCTAAAAAAATGTGTAGATACTGTCAAAGATACAATGACATCCCAGATATGTTAAGGGATTCAAAAACATGGAAAACTCGTGCCCTATTTCCCACTTAATGCATAGAGAATGAATTCAAACTCACAGCACCTTCTTGAATCCGATATAACCTTAGCATCCCAGAGCTCCTACTCATTCTGACATGGTACTGAGAAAAGTGGAGTGTCTTGAGGAATAGAATGTTTTTGACTTTTTTGAACTATCACTAAAGTGCAAAGTGCCTTACAGACACCCACACCAAGCTTTTCATACCACAAAGGAGTACTGAAAGGGGTTCAAAAGTAGCGGGATCCCTGGGTGGCGCTGCGGTTTGGTGCCTGCCTTTGGCCCGGGGCGCCGATCCTGGGGACCCGGGATTGAGTCCCACGTCGGGCTCCCGGTGCATGGAGCCTGCTTCTTCCTCTGCCTGTGTCTCTGCCTCTCTCTCTCTCTCTCTCTCTGTGTGACTATCATAAATAAATAAAAAAATTAAAAAAAAAAGTAGCAGAGAAAACCAGATTTAAATCTGCCCTGAAGTCAACACAAATATCAAAATTCTCTGGATAGACTGACAACAAAGGGCAAGATCAGAGGACATCCATCCAGAGAATGTTAGTTCTGATATATGAGGACAATGATTATGTATACACCACAATTCAAAAAAGCTATGTCATTATACCACTCCAAAGGATATTAAGCCCATCTGCCCAGAAATGAAGTTAGAATCAAATTAACTGAGACTTAATTTTTTCATAATATAATGGTATCTCCAAAGAGATGTTAGTTTAATTACTGCAAAAGATAAGAGTTAGATGGGTTGCCTGGGTGCTCAGTTAGGTGAGAACCCACCTCTTGAGTTTGGCTCAGGTAATAATCTCAGGGTCATGAGATTGAGATCCCAGAGTGGGGCTCTACATCAGGCGTGGAGCCTGCTTGGGATTCTCTTTGCCTCTCCCACCCTCAAATAAATAAATAAACCTTTTTTTGTTTTGTTTTGTTTTTAAAAAGGAGTTATATTTCTTGTATACCTGAGATTGTACCCTGTTTTTTTTACAAGTTACAATGTTATAAAAGCATTTTAAAATCTTAGTCAAACCGGCTAAAAATAAAACTCATCATTTTGTATCATATCCCTTAGACACAAACTGATTTAACACAACTTCAGTAAAAGTGTGTCTGAAATCAGTGTGCAGATATATGTTTTCCTTTAGATTACAGATGCCAGAAAACTAAATCAGGTTATAGTGCCAGAAGGTAATATTCATTAACTCTAGTCCCTTTATTAATGATGGAGGTGGAAATGTCGTATTTCAAAACCACCTGGGAAGATTTTTAAATGTCACCTACTCTGGTTATTGGAGAGCAAGTAGTGTGAAAAAGAACTCTACTCATGCTTTAACACGCACATCAACTTGGGAGCCAGTGCTTTTTTTCTCCTGACAGAAATATGAAGAGATATTAAACTATAAGCTGACCCACATCTTCTTGGAATAAGTAAGAAATATATTATCAAATGCAAATTAGCACCAGGAGAAATTAAATACTCTCCCTTGTACATAAGCTCCTTCAGGTTTTCTTTTCTGCTCTTCTCTCTAAAAAAACTGTCTTTGTTCATTTCAGCCTGATTTAGTTTGTCTAAACATGTCTTAAGAAAAAATATGAGCACATGCTAAGCTTCAAGAAAGACCTCCATCAGCTTATTACAGGATTTTTTTTTTTTTTTTTAACTCGAAACCATTTAAAATCCCAGAGTAGGGATGCCTGGGTGGCTCAGTAGTTGAGCATCTGCCTTCAGGTCAGGGTGTGATCCTGGATCTGGGATCGAGTTCTGCATCAGGCTCCCTGCAGGGAGCCTGCTTCTCCCTCTCCCTGTGTCTCTGCCTCTCTCTGTGTGTCTCTCATGAATGAATAAATAAAATCTTTACAAAATAAAATAAAATCCCATAGCAATGTGTTATATCTGCGTGTACATGTACGATTTTCTTAAAACAAACAAAATGAAATCTGTCCTCAAACTATGCAAGTTGTTATCTAACTTCACCTTTGCCTCTTCTAGTAAAGGAAAGGTCATTCAAAAAGAGACAATCATTTATCCTCATAATCTCTAATGGAGACATTGACCATTGCTTGGATAGACACCACAAATTCAGTGTTTGAACTAGGAAGATGCGTGTCTCTCTGTTAATGTATTTGTTGGGTTGTATCTTTGAGACTATTCCAATCTTAATATCCTTTAAAATGAAAATGAAATTTCATATTCATCTGTTAGTAACACAGATACAAGGGCATTTCCTTGAATTCATAAAAGCATGACTTTGATCCTAATGAGAATATTGTTGCTTCTATTGTTTCATGGGCAGAATGGTGGAGGATGATGAATAAATCTTTGTCTCCTGGAGAAATAAATATAAGATCCATTAACTGGAAATCATATTTTCTTGAATTAATCCAATATTTTATATCAATATTTGACTGTTCCATCTGTGAAATTCTAACATTTTGATTCATGCCCATCTTTAAAGCATTCATTTATTGACTATATTTCATGGGATTTTGAACAAAGGAAATTCAAACATATGTGATAATATGGCCCCAGACCAAGTAGATCTCACATAGAAAAGGATTATCAATGCAGAATTTATTGAAAATGTGACTCCTCGCCAAAGCATGCACATTTCCAATGACCAATTCATTAATTTCAGCAGCTAAGTCTGATGACCAAGACTTCAAAGGATTCTGTATCACTGCACTCATCTTATGCAATTATTGTATTTTGCACTTGGGTGTTTGAGTTTCCTAACAATTCAAAAAGTGAAAGAAAAATCAACTATATTCCTCTCAATTCTAAACAATTCCTTCCCCATTCATTGTTGCCTGGTTCATCTCAGATGGAAAGGAAAGAAGGATAAATGACTGTGCGAATTGAGTAAATGAGAATGATGAAAAATAATCAGAAGCAGAAAAATAAAAATCAGTCTACCAGTAATTTCAATAGAGGGAAAATTACCTCCCTATTTATCATTAAATATGTGTTTGTTGTCAATTAAGGAAACATGTCCTAATATAAATTTTGTGCTTATAGAAAATTAAACGTAAGTGCCCTCAAGTGTAAAGAGGTAGTGACGTTTGGTTTTGCTCACTTTTTCTGTTTGCTTATTGCCTGCTAGGATCTCTGTTACCCTCTTCTCCTAAGACAGCCTTCTTTTCTTTTCCAGAATGGTCTTTCCTCTACTTGATGTGACCAAACATCCCATCTCGTTGTCCACCCCACCTTCACCATCACCCTTGCCCTAGGAGAACAGATAATGTGGCACATGGTCCTGCTTGGA